>NW_028145502.1:6337500-6652500 GCF_977016875.1 Pavona decussata | reverse complement strand
GGAATTAAAGTCCACTTTATCAAGATTGCAGAACACAAAAGAGATATGTTCATAACAACTAACCTTGACGGAGCGAAATGTTTGTTCAAAGCGACCCAGGAAACTACATTCAAAGAGTTGTTAAGATTTATATCTTTAAATCTAAGGCTTCAAAATTTGATACTTAGAGAAGGCCATTTGGATGGACCAATCAGATAGGAGAACGTGACCGATTGAGGTCATGACATGGATTCTACAAGTAACCGATAAAAATTGCCTATAGAGTAAAAATTGACTATAGAGTAGACTTCCGCTATCTCCAACAAACAAGGGAAACATTTTTTTGTTCCAGACATACAAGTTTGAGATGCCAGTTGTAACTGTACTGTAAACCCTACCATCCCAAGAAAATGGTTTTATTTCCAAGACAGGGGGTGTTTACTGTACCTTCTAAACCTCTCAATTTCCCCAAAAAGGCATTTTCACTTATCTCTATAAAAAGGAAGGGAACATTCGTTTGTATTTTTGGACGGAATAAAAAACCGAGACAGTACGAGCGCTTCCAGAAACGAATTTAGAATTTTCATGTCCGCACTAGATAAAAACAAAATAGTGGATTTTTTACAGAGATGATTTGATCATAGAATCATGCTCAATAGGGTATCATAGTTTGCCGCCAAACACAGAAAATTAAAAGCATTGTGCCGTTTGGACTGTCAAATTCATACTTGGTACACTGACAACCTGATATAAAACCACAAAGGATTAAGGTTTCCTGTTCTTTACTAAAGACATACCTTGCAATGTGTTAAATATGACTCATTGGATGGATGTATTTTTTTAAACCAAAAAAAGAGGTTTTAAAATGTACAGTTCTATCATAACGTTAATGAAAGCTTCTTCCAGTGATGCTCAATTTTTATTGAAATTGAATCTGCAAAATAATGAATGCTGTCCTGGAAAAACTTCATCTTAAAGGGACAGTATCACGCTATAATTATCAACACACTGAAAATAAAACAAACACTATTCCGTCGATAGCAGCCAAGATATAACGACCAACATTAAATTAAAAGAATAGTAGAATGCCAAGAAACTATCATCTGGAAGACGACCAAAATAAAGATGGGTTCAAATTTGAAAACGTCAGGCCAACCTTTTCCAATAATTTTTGCTGTCGTAACACGCTAAAAATCGGTTGTACTATATTTTAGTTCAACCTTTGCGTCAATTTTTTTTAATTAGCGATTTAGAAATTAACTGTAAGACAGTGTTTAAAGTTTAAATTTAGTGAATTTTTGCCCGAAATTATGATATCTCCCATGAAGCTGCCCCTTTAATTTATCTAGTGTGCTTCACAAATCACATTCTTGACTCCAGCATGTTATCTTTAGAGGACAAAACTTAACGCGCGCAAGCGTTATTTTTTTTCGTTACACATTGAAGTGAATTTACTTCTCAATGCATTAAAGTCAAATATTAAGAAAAAGAAAAAGGTCTTTTACGCCGCAAAATTGTAATAACATCGACGCAAACTGTAATAAAGTATTCAACGCAAAATGTAAGAACTTTTCTGACGCATAATGTAATAACGCGAAATGTAATAACTCACGAATGACGTGTATAGTATTTCGAAATCAGTATCATGATTCAGTGTATATTCACCTATGCATAAATTGAATAACAGGAGTACAGGTTTTATTCTCCACTCTTAAAAGTTTGAGATCAGGGGACTGGTGTTTTCTTACCGTATCTACTTATTGTGGCGCTTAACAATGTGACTTTTAGGTGCTACGCTCCTTTAAAACAGTCACTTTTGGAAACGTAAATGCATAATAGACATAAAGAGACTCAGTTAAAAAACTCTGTAGATCGGACTCGGGTACAGCGAAACCTCTCTTTACGGACACCTCTTGATGCGGACACCTCTCTTTTACGGACAGTTCACTTGGTCTCTGAGATACCGAAATCCATCTAAGGCCTACTTCTCAAAAATTGGCACCTCTATGATACGGACACTAATTCATGTTCCCGCGGTGTCCGTTTTTAAGAGGTTTGACTGTAGTTATATGAGGATGAAACCCCCTTCGTAATCTATCACCCTAGAGTTAATGTTCATGTGCTTCGAATAAGTGACCGCGTTGTTATTGAGGGCTGAGGCACTTTTTGGAGGGCGGCGCCTATTTTTCGAGTGCCACAGGAACGTGTATAATATACGATAGAAATTGTGACCATGTCGAGAGTCCCTGCAAAATGCAATATTAACGCAAAATGTAATAAAGTTTTCAACGCAAAATTTAAGAACTCTTCTTTTGAATAAGCGTAGCACCAAAAAGGTCACATTTTTAAGCGCCGCCATAAGTAGATACCGTAAGAAAACACCAATCCTCCGATCTAAAACTTTTAAGTAAGAGATAAATACCGAGAACGGAGGTATTAATCCATATGTATATGGATTAATACCGACGTTCGAGGTATTTATCTGACTTATTTCATGAAATTATTCCTTTGTTCAAGGGGACAAACGCCGGCTAATTAGTACCGTCACACTTACGTGAGAAACGGAGAACAATAGAAGCAACCTGATGTGTGCGTTTCTCGCAGTACTGCTAATGTAAATGAGGGATTTATCTGTATATTCATGAAGTATGTAAGTTAAATAAAGGATGTTGAATAACAAAAGAAAATGTGTGATTCATGAAATAAGAGTCGAGAATAAAACCCGTACACCTGTTATTCAATTTATGCATAGGTGAACGTACACTGAATCATGATACTGATTTCAAAATACCATTCACGTCATTTGTGAGTTATTACATTTTGCGTTATTACATTGTGCGTCAGAAACGTTCTTACATTTTGCGTTGAATACTTCATTACAGTTTGCGTCGATGTTATTACATTTTGCGTTAGTATTACATTTTGCGGCGTAACAGAGTCCTTTAAATTGCTTTGATTGGTTATACAAAAATGTCATGGAAGCTCAATAACTATGGTGAGCTGCTCGTTTATCGCGTACCACTTGTGTGACACTCCTACTATTTCCCTGCTTACCCTAGAAAGCATGGTTAAGGCTTTTAAGTTTTGAATATTTTTTGTTTAACATTTTAGGAGGTCATTATTCGGACACTGAAGCCTTTGTCAGTGAAAGTTGTTTACCATGCCCTAACGGAACTTTTGTGTCTGAGAACGATGCGCCTGGGAAGAGCGCCAGCGATTGCAAAGCCTGTCCTCAAGGTAATACCATTATCTTGCTAAAATATCCAGAGTGTTTAAAGGAGTTAAACATCTACAGCGAAACACAAGGCATGTAGTAACCTAACCCAGTCTAAGATTCCAAGCCCTGGAGAGGTTTTGGGGCATTGTCCCTTCTTTCACTTGTCCCGACGTATGGATGAAAAACCAAACGTGTCGCTGCAGAGTTTACTCATCCCTGGCCAAGAGACTCAAACGTTGGCGCTTCCTTTTCTTTCGTTTTTTCCGCTAAACAAACGAACAATTGTCCTTACGGGTAAAGATTGAAACGGTTTGCAAGCATGGGCAACTTTCAACAACAACAAATTAAAAAAACAAACAAACTGGAAACAACAAAGTAGTGCATATGAGTACACTAGTTATGTAAGGGTTATTGGCCTGGAACGAGGGGATATCTGATATATTCCCCTTGCGCCCGAGGGCACGTCACGAGGGAAATATATCACAAATCCCCGAGGGACAGGTCAATAACATGTTTATTTTTTCTGTTGGTGAGGTTTCCTTAATAGAAACAAGGACCTTAAATAGTTAAATGCTTATTTTATAACAGGTCGAAGTCTAATACACAACACTTTTTGATGACAGTTGTAGGCAGTGAGATTTCGGGTCTGAAGATGTTTTTCTCAACTGTTTTTTGAACTTTGGATTATTCACACAACAATATGTATAAACAACTGCTTTTGTCTGCTGGTATACGTGGTAAACACTGCATTCAGTACACTACACGTGGTTGAGCGGCTGTTGTTAAATTTTGGAAATAGTGTGCAGTCAGCTATCGTTCCGTGTGGAAACAACGATAGGCGGTTGTGAAGATGAAGTCTTTTTAACCAAAAACTTCCTACACTGTCTTTGCTGAGCGGATTAGTGACCGTAATCCTGCAAATGTAAAGAAAGCTAACAGTGGCACAGTACGAGTATGGAATGAGTGGCCTGTTATTAAATTACTAGTAGTAGTAGTAGTAGTAGTAGTAGTAGTAGTAGTAGTAGTAGTAGTAGTAGTAGTAGTAGTAGTAGTAGTAAAAGTTATGTTCTTCATTTTTTCTTTAATAGTAAACGATTAAGCACTCGTTGAAATTTTTGAGAACACTGAATAAGGGGAATAAGTCGAGCGGTATATGACGAGGGAGGGGGGAGATATATATTTCCCCCTCGTCCGTTGTTATCAGTTATTGTTTTCAACCCCGCCCTCCCCTTTTTAACCAAAGCCGCACCCAGCTTTTCAGATAGTTAGTAATTGACAGGGGCTATTGCATATATTCAACCGAAAAGAACAAAGGAAACCGAGCCAACCGAAAAATAAGAAATATTAATTTATACTGCGCTAAATAATTCACCTAATATTTTTGAAAATTCAAGGTGGCTCCTAAACCCCTCCTATAACATCTTTTTTTAGTGAGTTTGCAAGAAGGTGCGTATTGGCATGCCGGTTAGAATTCCATAGTAAAACGTTGGGATCATACAGCTCGTTTTTGTGTTATGCTAACCTAAGCTGAAACAAGGGATGTTTTTAACGGCTATATTTTTGTTATTGTTGCTTATTAAGTCGAACAATTATGACTATGTTTGCACCATTTACTGATAAAGAATAGCAGTACTTATCGATCAAATTATAACTGAAGAGAAAAGCTGCAAACCGTTATGAGCGACCTCAAAATCACAAACAGACATAGAATCAAAAAGCTATACATGCATAGATAAGGATATTAAAAACTATACTTTATTTTTCGTTAACAGGAACTGATTCTAGCTCTTTTGCTGGATTTCGAGCTTGCAAATGCCTGCAGTCGTTTTATCGGACAGATCTGTTTGGGGAATGCAAACCATGTGGTGCTGATGGTTTAGAATGCGCTGATGACTTCGCAACTTTAAAGTCTGGTTTCTGGTGGTACTGGGAAAATGAGACACACAAACATCTCTATAGAAAATTCACAAGCAATGTCCTTAATGTTACCGCTGAAGTTAATGCACACATTAATGGCTCGCTACCCAATCGGTCTTTAACTAAGTACCCACACGCTGTACCAAAACCTCATAGATGTCCTCGCCAAGAATCTTGTACTGGAGGTATAGATTCTAACTGCAGCACTGGATACAAAGGTCCGTTGTGTGAAGTTTGCAGTGATGGCTACTACAAGCAATTTAAAAGCTGCGAACTGTGCCCAACAAAAAAATGGATGATCGGGCAGCTTTCTATCTCGGCTGCAGTCATTATCATAATAATCGCTATCCTGGTATGGTCAAGCAAAAAGAAAAGCAAAAAGAATGTCGGGCGTTCTTCAGTGGACATTGTTCTTGGGCGGCTCAAAATCGTTATTGGTTTTTACCAAGTAACGTTTGGACTGCTTGAAGCATTTGCATACATTGAATGGCCCCAATCTCTTGCCCTCATCGGAACTTATTCCCAGGCTTTGCAGTTAAACGTGTTCCAGATTGCGCCTCTTCACTGTCTCTTCCCAGAATTGAAAATTGATGCATTTGGAGATCTTTTTTCCATACTCACGCTAAACGCTTTAGTTATCATCCTGTCGATCTGTGTTTACGGAATCAGAAAGTTTTACCTCAGATTGCGTTCCACCTTGGATGACCAACAGAAAGCCCTCAAAATGTCTCAGACGAAAGAGTTTATCTACAGAAACGCGTTTTTCATCCTGTATGTTACCTACCTCAGCACGTGTTTGAAAACAGCAGCCGTACTGCCTCTCGCTTGTCGCACGCTTTGCAGTGACGATGAAAAGGATGATTGTAGCAGATATTTAAAGGCGGACTTTGGCATAAACTGTAATAGTTCAAGATACAATCGTTTAGTTATCGTCGGATACGTTGCCGTCGGTTACGTGCTTTTCCTGCCAGCAGCTTCCTTCCTCACTCTCTTCTTGAGTCAACGAAGGGCGCTGCAAACTATCCGAGACGACGACGAAGGTGGAAGTTGCGACGACGACAATGAAGCAAAAAGCGCTGAATTGCTTACGGGATTACGATTCCTGTTTGAAAATTACAGGCCTTCTGCATGGTACTGGGAACTTGTTGATACAGTGCGTAAGGTTATCCTGACATCTGGTTTAATCCTAATCGGCAGTGAGAGCAGGTCCTATGCAGGAATCGCTTCCATCATTTCAGGTATCTATGCAATTGCCTTTGCCGTCAAAAAACCAGTGGTAGATCCGTTCGAGAACAGGTTAATGCTAACATCTTTAGTGGTCACTTTCACCAACTTGGGAATAGGAGCCGTGAGTAAGATTCCCAGCGAAAACATCCCTACATCTGTGGATCATTCCGTGGATAAAATCATGTTCGAGTTACTGGTGGTTGGAGCAAATGCCTCAGTGATCCTTCTTCTAATTGGTAAGTGCCATTTTGTAAGTCATCTTTTATCTAATTCAGCCTGGAAAGAGAGGGTGGGGAGACTGATCTAGATTTAGCTCGTGACGTTTAAAATACGAAAGCAAACACCACCAAACTTGGTGACTTTTCCTAAGATGTATCAGCTTACAATCTGGTATAACAGTAGTTTTATCAAGTGGATTGCTGTTATCATGCCGACAAGATATTGACAACATAGTCACCCATTATGCTTTGCACTCCACGACAGGGAAATCTATCGTTCTCTCTTTTATAAAAATTCAAGGGTTTTTTTGTTTATTTATTTGTTTATTTATTTATTTGTTTAATTTTTACACGATGGAATGAAATTCTGCTGCATCTTGCCTTATACAACACCTTCTGGATTTAATTCACCATCAACACACTTTTAATTTACCAGTGGTTTTATTTGATGGATTAATTCATCATTGGAACATCTTCTTTGATACCCGTGTGTAGACACGATGGCCCGTTGCTGGGCAACTTTCCTCCGCGACGCTGTTCTGGTCATGTGATGTGGTTAGTCTCGAAAATGGCATCCGTAATAATAATTTATGTAGATATATTCGTCTGACATTGTTCCAGGCCAATATCCTTATTGTTCGTTTGTCATTTGAATTTGCATAAATTATAACTCTCTCTGCATGAAAATCTAACTGGGAGGGGATCTAAGGCTGTTGTGTCTCCCGAGTATCCCCTAGCCAGAGTACGAACATGGCGGAACACAGGCCAAGGAACGAAAGGAATAACTGGGTTGGCTAAGCTGGTGTCTTTTGATCTGCTGTAGCCTCGAACCTATGGCTTTTCCGATCTCCTTCAAGTACGAATCAATCAGTGGACCACACATTTCCAATTGTTTCCGACCATTTCCTCTAAGAGCGAATCCATGTTTGTCATACCGTAATTCGGCCTGCTTTTTGCGCTCCTCAACGACTTAATCCATCTTCGCTCAATGGAGAACTTTAATTTGATCATTGAAGTATTCCAAAATGTTGCTCCTCTCACGGTAGCTCTGGGACGTGCCCTAAAATCAAGCATAGAGCTTTCGTTCTTGTCACCCGCCAATCTCGTACTTAGAGTCCTCGGGCTCTTTGGCCAGCGGTCGGTTGCTAGGAGAGACTATGGGGAGCTGTTCCATGTTCCAGATTTTCAAGACACCCCAAATAAAACCCATTTAAAGGTTTTATTTTATGGCGTCATAGCTTGTTGTGTAAAAGGATGTAAAATGTTATTGTCTTATCCTGTACGAATTCGGTCATGCGATTTATTTAACCGAACGTTGTATTTGGGCGAACCCCTTGATGCCATTTCTTCTTGTGGTCTATGGCCGTCAAAAATTAGGATACCCAGTAAAACATGTTTTTTTGTTGTTGTTGTTGTTGTTGTTGTTGTTGTTTTGTTTTTTTTTTGCAACTGTACTATTTATTTTTAAAAACCAACAATATTACAAAAAACATTGGCATGTTCCAGTTACATCAAGCAAATAATTACCAAAGGAATAACATCAAAACAAAAAACGAAGACTATGACAAAAACATTCAGAGCGTGTAAAATTAAGCTTAAACAGATAAACAAACAACTAATTAAAGTAGAAGAAGTGGAAAAACAAAAACAGAAAAAAATATATAGAAAGTGCATAAAATCCCTTCATCGGTTTGAGTTGTAAGTGGCAAGCGGGCACTGAAAACTTGTTGGGCGGCTAGACCACCCGCCTCAAAAAAAAAGAATAATTAATTTTAGAGATAACTAAAGAACAACACAGTTACTCATCATTCTGTGGCATCCAGTGGTTTTCCGCAAGGCCAGAAGTCACCATTCATATACAGCTTATCCGGCTGGCTTCTGTTAAAAGAAGCTCTCATGCCATTTCGTCGTGCCTCCTTAAATACTGCCATCTGATCCTTTCTGCGCTTGATGATTTCCCGAGGAAGATCGCGGAACATCTGGAAGTTGCTCCCCTCAAGGCGCCATCCCAAGGCGAATATTTCTTCTACATCTTTGAAACGAAGGAACCTGGCAATGATAGGTCGCGCATCTGTATCATTATTTCTTCAGCTAAGACGGTGTACCCGTTGGATTTCGACAGTGTGGGCGTTTCGAAAACCAAGTTCTTTTTCCATGAACTTTCTAAGGATTTCTTCGGTGTCTTCTTCGCGTTCTTCTCGAATGTTAAAGAATTTAATGTTCTCGCGCCTGGAGTAAGATTCGAGGTACAGATTCTTTGATAAGAGGTCGTTTATTTGGTCGCGCAGCAGCCTTTCTCTCTCCAGCATTGAAGTAATTCTTTTATTCTGCTCGTCAAGCTTTTTCGATAAATCTTCCTTGTATTCTTTGCATTTGTCACCGTTGAAGCTGCATGATTTCTGGAGTTCGGCGATATCTTTCTTAGCAGTTGCTTGAAAATCTTCCAGTTTCGCAGTCCTGACTTTCAAATTCGCTAAGTTGGTCTCAATATTTTTAACGGAGCATTCAATAGTATCCAGTGTGCTCAGCCTAGCGAGAATAGACTTCAGTTGTTTTGCAATAGCCTCTATTTTGTCGAAGGCCTCCATAGTTTCGTCTTTCGCTTCGGGATCTCGGTTGCACGTGTCTTCCACTTCTTTAAGCTTTTTTTGAATCAGGTGAAGCAGAAGGTTCGTCACTAGAACTTGCAGAAGATCTGTTTCTGCGTTTTCGTATGTAGTTGGATAGAGTTTCAGCCATGTGTTGCTTCAAAAACAGCTTTGAGGGCGGACGGTCGGTAGCGAGCTCCTTACTCCGCCATCACTCGACCCATTCCCCCAAAACATGGTTTTAAGTATTCGATATCCATACAGATATTGATTAATATAAAATATTCCATAAATATTTGCATCGTGTCATGTATTGAGGGTTGAGAACACAAATACCATAATAATGGAATTTCTACTGTTAATCTTTTTCGCACGCTGATGACAACTGAATTTAGACCGTCAAACAACATCAAAGCCGTGGTTGACTGAGATCGTTTTTGGCGGCTTACTACAGGTGTTGCACTACGTGAGCGGAATATGCGCGCTCTCCCAACACGAAAGCATCACACGCGTGCGAAGCGATGCGAGCTTGCGAAAAACATTTTTTCTCGCTAAATTTCTACAAATCTAGCCGTACAACCTACATTCAAATATTTGCTTTATTTTAGAAAGTTTCAAATAAGGCAAAATTTCAAAATCTTGTCATTTGCCAAATTTCTACCTGACAGAGGTTCGTGCTCTTACGTACCTGCAAATACGTATTTTTGCCCACTTTCCAAATCCTGAGATTTTAAAGTAGGGTAGTTCGGCCAGATTTAGAACCAGACAACTCTAATGACAAACTTTTTATTTCTGACTCAAAAGTATCTCAATTGTATTTATTGTGCTAAAAAAATTACAAAACATCTCCTCCTAGCGTTCTTCTTAAATTTGATTCAAGGCCTTCTTTCACACCAGAAAACTGAAGTAAGCCACCTCAAGTCTGTTCAGTCCAGTCCTTCGCATTTCGCGTGCCTGACTATAGATACGGCAAATACAATTTCTCTTTCTTATCCTTACGGATGGATACTATCTCTTCTTTGAAACAAACGATATATGTGCAAAGACGGCATTCTGTTAAGCCATTTCTCATTAGCTGATCGGACAGCGCCGGGTATCATCCGAACATTTCTAAATAACTTTCAAGCGATTCCAATCTCTTCTAACGATCACAAGACCTCTAGACAAAACTGAAGAGCTACAAGCCATCAAGGTATCAACTACACTGTAACTGGGTAGTTGTTCCCAATAAAAATCTACAATGGCCATACTAGTACTCAAACAAAGGTTAGGCATCTCAAACAGGTAACATATGATGAACGTTTCATAGCTATCAGCTAAAAAAATAAACTTTTCCACTTCTCAGCGGACAGTTTAAATTTTGGCCAATCCTCAGTTACTGTGTTTTCAAAAGGTAACACAAATTTCCCTGGGACTGATGTCTCTAAGGAATAGGCCTTTTGCAACAGTTGATCACGTGACCAAAAATTGGCAAACTTGCCAATAGCTGCAGCTATATGAATTACAAAAATGCAAAAAGATTTTGTGCCAGTTTAAAAATTGGAAAATTTACAAGGATTTGTATGGAAAAGCACTAAAGCGTGACTGGATGGCAAGCTGGCTTTTTCTCACACAAATCCTTCTAATTTTGAACGTCCATAAAAATTTCTCTTTCGAAGATATAAGCCTGGCAATTCGCATGCCAGGTTTTTTTCTTTTTTACGCTCTTTTCAGTTTTGATAAAATTATTTGCTAAAAATAGGTAAATCATTGTGTTTAAGAGAAGTAGGTAACGTGATCAACTGTAAGTTGCAAAAGGACTATTGGGGAATTTCCATATTTCAGTAATGTGTAAATAACGGATTCGAGGAAAAAACAGAGAAGCAGACCAACAAGTATTGCATTGCCCTTTTTCATTAATGGCGGCCGATTTATTATTCTTTTCAAATATGTTAATAGGCCTTACCAACTTCGTTTTAAAGTAAAAATTCTACTGAATTTTGCCTTTGTTAGCGAGCCTATTAAGGCTAATTTCCATGAAAATGAATTAATAATTTATCGGCTGCCATTTATGGAAAAGGTCTATAAGTAAAAGCAATCAATACCCAATGAGGCAGGTTCAAAGGTTTCAAATTTCTAATTTCTCAATCCTAGAAAAAGATTCTTTAACTCTCCCATTACAATTTAAGTAATTTAGTTTATTTTGTCTTTTCAGTCCAGTACATTATATACATTTATCGTTACGTCAAAGAATGGCGCAAAAATCCAAAATGGTCCCTATCTTGTTGCCTCGCCCTGTTGTTACCTTTGAATGAACTTCAGGGCGAAATTCGAGGATTGGCTGGGACTAACGTTCTTAAGCAACAACTTCAGACAGGTAGAATTGACATGCCGTCCATGACAACCGCCATAAAAGACAGCGGCGTGGTCAACTTCACCCTCGAAGAAGAGGAAGAATCAACTGAGAATCCTTCAAGGAAAGAAGACGAAGAACGGCCCGGCAACGTCGAATCCCACACTGATGTGACCGTCGTCACTATCCACACCGCTAAACCAACAAAATCATATGATACTAAACTTTGAGCAAATGATACGCAATCAACGTTGTAACTGTTTTTTTTGTGGTGGTGATTGTGCTTGTTTTTTGTTTGTTCGTTATTTTTATTTTGTTTTCTTTTACTTTTTATGTTCTTTTCTATTCACTTGCGCAAAAAGAAACGCAGCCTTCAGTTTTTAAATATAATTTATAAGATAGAAGTGTAAAACGTGATCTAGGCGTCATTCCACTCTGAAATAATTGTATGATTTAAGTACGTAGAAAGAGCGGGGGCTAGATTACATTGCCAACGCTGTTACAAAAAATCAATCCGAGAGACATAGATACCTATTAACTGCTGCTGTTCTGAATTACGAATTAGTGAGTGAAGTCCAAGTGAAATAATTTTAATAATCAATTAACTGAATCATAATTATTAGTATTGTACCAGTAAACTAGTACAATTATGATTACTGATCCATTAGTTCATGAGTAGACAAAAATTAAGCTATGATCCAACAGGATGAATGACTTTAATAGTAGCGAATCCCAATAAATAACAAAGGGAAAAGCAAACATTAGGGAATAATAAATATACCTTCTCTGTGGCATGCTAATTAGTGAGTTATGGGATGCTACCTTCCATAAGAGTAAATCGCCTGAAAAATGGCTCATAACAAGAAAGATTTAGTAGATAACATAAAAGAAAAGAGGGAGTAGATAACATAAAAAGAAAAGGTTTAGTAGCTACGAGATATAGTAGATAATATAAAAAAATTTAGTAGATAACATAAAATAAAAAGATTTGGTAGATTATATAAAAAGAAAAGATTTATTAGATAACATAAAAACGAAATATTTAGTAAATAACATTAAAAGAAAAGATTTGGTAGATAACATAAAAAGGAAAGATTTAGTAGATAACATTAAATGAAAAGATTTAGTAGCTAGGAAAGATTTAGCAGATAATATAAAAAGAAAAGATTTGGTAGATAACATAAAAAGGAAAGACTGAGTAGATAACATAAAAAGAAAAGATTTGGTAGATAACATAAAAAGGAAAGATTTGGTAGATAACATAAAAAAGAAAAGATTTAGTAGATAACATTAAAAGAAAAGATTTAGTAGATAACATTAAAAGAAAAGATTTAGTAGATAACATTAAAAGAAAAGATTTAGTAGATAACATAAAAACAAAATATTTAGTAGATCAATTAAAAGAAAAGATTTGGTAGATAACATAAAAAGGAAAGATTTAGTAGATAACATTAAAAGAAAAGATTTAGTAGCTAGGAAAGATTTAGCAGATAATATAAAAAGAAAAGATTTGGTAGATAACATAGAAAGGAAAGATTTGGTAGATAACATTAAAAGAAAAGATTTAGTAGATAACATTAAAAGAAAAGATGTGGCAGATAACATAAAAGGAAAAGATTTAGTAGATAACATTAAAAGAAAAGATGTGGCAGATAACATAAAAAGAAAAGATTTGGTAGATAATATAAAAAGGAAAGATTTAGTAGATAACATTAAGAAAAAAGATTAAATAGATAACATTAAAAGAAAAGATTTAGTAGCTAGGAAAGATTTAGTAGATAACATAAAAAGAAAGGATTTAATAGATAACATTAAAAGAAAAGATTTGGTAGATAACATTAAAAGAAAAGATTTAGTAGCTAGGAAAGATTTAGTAGATAACATGAGAAGAAAAGATTTAATAGATAACATTAAAAGAAAAAAATTAGCAAAAAACATTAAAAGAAAAGATTTGGTAGCTATGAAAAGATTTAGTAGATAACATAAAAAGAAAAGATTTATTAGATAACATTAAATAAAAGATTTGGTAGATAACATTAAAAGAAAAGATTTAGTAGATAACATTAAAGGAACGATTTAGTAGATAGCACTAAAAGAAAAGATTTGGCAGATAACATAAAAGAAAAGAATTTGGCAGATGAAAAAAGAAAAGTTTAGTAGCTAAGAAAGATTTAGTAGATAACATAACAAGAACAGATTTAGTAGATAGCATGAAAAGAAAAGCTTTAGTAGGTAAAATAAAAAAGGAAAAGATTCAGTAGATAAATTCAGTAAAAAAAACACTTAAGTTCGTTGATTCACGTAATTTATCAACTAAAGTGAATATTGATTCGTTAGACACAGGTCAGACTGCACCCTTAATGTTGCCAGGGAAACGATACGGTGTAGAAGAGAAAATAAGGACCTCAGCAGAGACGACGACGACACCAACGAAAGCAAAACTTAAAAATTACATTAGTGTTTTCTGAAAAAAAATTCGTAATGTTGTGTAATGTGGCCGGACTATAGGAGCTAACTTCGTGTGGGCGGTTTTAAAGTTCAGAAAAAGAAAAGAAAATTAATTATCAAGACATGCGTTCACGTTCTCCATAAAACTTTACATTTGGTCTTTTTACGGTGCTGTTTTGCAGAGGAAGGCAAAGAAATGTACGAAAGTGTATAATGCACGTACATAGTTTTATTCTAATTAAAACTATTGTATTTCTGACGTTCTCGTTGACGTCGTCGTCGTGGCTACTTAAGCTCCCCATTAATAGATAACTTAGGTGGCCATTTGCTCATTGTAGGTGTTTGTTTACCCGAAAGCAACAATATAAAATAAGGATAGTCTTGATCTATTTCTTGATACGTATTAAGTCATTTGTAGACTGATAGAAACAAGACGGTACAAAACATATTGCCATGAGTGATTAGTAGTTAAACATCCAATGAAGCTGTTTTTTTTTTGTAGCGAGCCACTGTGACTACCTACAGAAACGGACGCTAAATGAGGTTCATGGCTAAGGAGTTTTTCTTAGGAAACGTACAAGGGGCACAAATGCGCCAATACGTATGTTTCCTACAGAAACGGATGGAGAACTTACCATGAGCACAATTGCATCTTCAACTGATAGTGTTAATGGACTCATTTTGTGTCCAGTCGTTGGAATTGGATATACTTATTGTACAGTAAAATGTTTCAATCCATCAAAAGAGGTTGAACGGATTGTCCGTATTATGAATTTGTCCGTCATATAAAGGGAGAGTTTACATGTTCATTTGGTCTTACTGGGACCAAGTTAACTGTCCGTAATATGCCGCCTGGCATACAGAGGTGTCCGTATTATGTGAGGTTTTCAAGGCAGAGGCTCTACTGTAGCAATTAATAAACATATAACAGTTCGTGAAGACCGTGTTAATAACTCGATTACTCATTAAACAGCTCAGGTTCTTATGAAATTCCAACTAACATGTCATTTGCAAACGTGGCGGAACAATTGGGTTTTTGTAATTCAGTCATTCTGATCAGCTATCCGTTTATTGTCTGGATTACTTTTGAAATACCTCCTAGAAACCCTATTTTGGCGTTTGTTCCGTTGTCAAGCATGTTTGCTGGAGCGTGTACAAAAGGCTCAATTAAGGGTTTTAAGATAACATTTGGTAATATAATTGTAGAAACAAAAAAAGATAACGTTTGTCCAGTTACCAAGCATGCTTGCCGGAGCGTGTACAAAAGGCTCCATTAATGCTTTTGAGATAACATTTGGTAATATAACTGTAGAAAATAAAGAAGGAAACGTTTGCCCAGTTACCATGCATACTTGCTGGAGCGTATACAAAAAGCTTCATTAATACTTTTTAGTTAACATTTGGTAATATAACTGTAGAAATTAAAGAAGGAAACGTTTGCCCAGTTACCATGCATGCTTGCTGGAGCGTATACAAAAAGCTCCATTTATACTTTTTAGGTAACATTTGGTAATATAACTGTAGAAATTAAAGAAGGAAACGTTTGTCCAGTTACCATGCATGCTTGCTGGAGCGTATACAAAAGGCTCCATTAATACTTTTTAGGTAACGTTTGGTAATATAACTGTAGAAATTAAAGAAGAAAACGTTTGCCCTTTACCATATGCATGATTGCTGGAGCGTATACAAAAGGCTCCATTAATACTTTTTAGGTAACATTTGGTAATGCAACTGTAGGAACTTAAAGAAGATAATTTGTAAAATAAGAGAAGCCTTAAATAAAGCCTGTGAACCTGAAGCTGCAATTTTCACATGAAAAGTCTTTGTGTGCAGAGACTGGTTTAGACGTATCCATGTCATTTCTTTCAACGCCTCAAAGATGTTCGCAAAATCAGGCGCCTAGCCTTCTTCCTGTCTCACCAATGTATAAATGTTTGCATAAAATAAGTACATTTTTATGCAATGAATGATAATACATGTATCAACAATAGGAATGCTGATTTGTTGTAACAGAGGGCATTTTTCTTAATTTTCCTTTCATCGAGGGCAAAATTACTTTCTCCTGATTGGTCGAACGGCGAAAATAATCGCTCCTCATTAGCTGAGCACACCAGGTCTACATTTTTGTTGGTTTCCTCATTTTGTGTCCAAAAACAACGAGTTCTTTGAGGTTCATGGGAGTTCAACTCTTTAATTAAGCCGGATTGTTTGAACCAAAAATACATGGAAATCAAGTGCTGTACCTAGAAAGGAAATTCGTAAAGGTTAAGTTTTCGTGTCTCTTACAAAAAACATCAAAATATTTTTTGCGTCAAGGCTAAAAACTTGGATCGGATTGATATTTGCTTGGCTGAGAAATTGAAATCAGTCGTCATGGCGACCAAGTGCTTTCACCTCGTTACTTCTTCTTACAACGAACGATAACCGAGCATAACAGTGTCCTTTAGATGGGAGGAAGGAGCAGGTCAAATTCAGTAGAAGGGGTTCCTTCTTTGGATCCACCGTTTGCTATTTTTGTCAATCTATGTTCGTGTTATTTTCAAGGGGCAGGAAGCTTCACAACGCATGTAAACAATTAATTGATGCCTCGCCTTACTTTTTATCGTTGTTAGTTTGCTCCTGAATTACACTTGTATTCTCTTTTAATTACATCTGTGTAATGGTAACTCTTCTCGTCAGTTTTGTTTGTTTTGTACACTACGAAAAAAATAATAATTTGTTTGTTTTGGCTTGCTTACAGTGAGTTTTTTACTGACTGTTTTACGAATTCCTTGATGGTTTTAAGAACATTTTGCCCTCCAAGCGTAATCGCAATGATTCCTCGTAGATTAAGGATTAATTTTTACTTGTAATTTTAAAGTCTTCGCAAATTGGCCCGGTCTCGCAATTTGGGAAACTTTTAAAATGCGCTTTGAAAATTAATCCATAATTCTACTCGGCCTCGTGAGAATAATACTACATGTTATACAGGAGAGTACGGAAAACCATTTCAGTAGAACTGACATTCTAAGCACATGATTATGTGAGGGGATGGGTGGGGAGAGGGGGGGGGGGGGGAGTCCAAAAAATATATCAAAATATCATGTATACTGTAGGTAAATATCGGGATGGGCTATTTGTCGAGTTAAGGGCCGTTTCAACATTTGCCCAACCATCGTTCAACAAAAAAAGTTCAACGGATGTTGGGTAAATGTTCGATTCTGAAGATTAAATAACTCTTAATTTAACTTTCGTTCAAACAAATGAATAAACTGACCACTCCACGCACTTTGCTGGAAATGGGCATATTCTGCTTCCGATTCCACAATCGCTTCTTTTCTTCGAGAGCTGGTGATTTTGAAAATGGATACGGGGCTTAGGTTGGAGGTCAAATTAACTCTACCCGATGTGGTACAGTCATTTTACGTACAGCACTTACCCCATCCCCACAGCGACATCTCGGCCAGCTCTATTATTATGAGCGACCAATGGGGAGGAAGGCGACGCGACGGGTTATCAACAGACAGCAAAATTTTAATATTCTGTGAGGTTTTTCTCGAGCTATAAAACATGTCATCAAAGGTGAAGGGACCACTCGAAAATTACCGTGATATCTCCGTTTTATGAAGGGAATAACAGTGATTTCAAAGAATGCCCGTAACGGTAAAATAGTCCCCAAAGCACAAGAATACAACAGAGGTGAGTCAGTTTTATTTTATTTTATTGAATGACAGTCAAATCACAGGCGGCCCAAGCTCAAGCTGTGAGTTGTGGTGATCATCTTGCGTAATAACCGTCACGGCGCAAATGTAAGAGTTTGTATGGGAACAGTAGGAATATTTACGATTGGGTTTAGGAGGTAAAAATTCCGAAAATTTCTCAATAAAAATTACATACCTTGTTTATACGGTGTACTGTTTGTTGTTTCTCTGTCTCCTTTTGTTGAATTGAGGTCATTTTAGCGAGTTATCGTTTCCCGGGTTTTCACACTCCTAAAATGACCTCAAATCAGCAAAAAGAGACAGAGAAACTAAAACGGTACACCGTATAAACAAGGTATGTAATTTTTATTGAGAAATTTTCGGAATTTTTACCTCCTAAACCCGATCGTAAATATTCCCATACAAACTCTTAAATTTGCGCCGTGACGGTTATTACGCAAGATGATCACCACAACTCACAGCTTGAGCTTGGGCCGCCTGTGGTCAAATTTAGCGATATTAAACTTCAGAATCGACAGTATTTCATTTCCCATACAGAATCTCATAACGCGTTTAAATTCTCAAAGGCTGCCTGCAACCCAATACCGCTTGCACCCAAAGGTCATCGTCCCACCAGTAATTAATTATTTCACGCTCTCTAATAATGACGCGAGCTTGGGCCGCCTATGCTGTAACTTACTTGATGGTCGTCTTCCTATCATCACTTCGTCCTAGCCTTCCACGCAGTCGTTTTTAGGGGACTCGAATTACCTCCTCCCCACAAGGAGGTAATACGAATCCCCTAAAACACGACCGCGTGGGAGGCTACAGTTCATCCTTGCGATGAATTCCCTTACAATACTTCAATTAAGAGCAGTTTCGTGTCCCAAAAAATATTTTAAAAAGTTAACTCAGTCAATGTTGCTCCTACTGAGATCTAAATAAACGTCAAGAAAAGGAGAACACAGAAATTTCACTCCTTGTACGTTGCTTGGCAGTGATCTTTAAGAGCATGATTAAGCTCCGTGTGTGTTATAACTGCATGGGAGCCGGGCGGTGCGAACGAAACTGCCCCGAAACAAATTGTTCAAAAATTAGTTTATCCACGAATATTTGTCCTATCAAAACGATTGAAATATATTTGTCAAGCTTGAAACATGGAAATGAGACAAGAAAGTCCACAAGGATTCCGATACTTCACTAGTTTATTCGTTTGTCTTGGTTTTAACAACGCTCACTAAATTGGAGCCCTGCGCGGCGAAGGCGCGCGTGCGGAGCGCCATAGCCAAGAGAAATTGGTAAACCCGTCAATGCGATCCGTACGACCGTGCGTCCGTACGCAGCACTACAGAAAAACTCAAGTGTGTGAAGCTGTGTTGTTTTAAGAAAATTTTGCACTCTATAATAAACACGTAATCGCGATGAGTCCTCGTACAATTAAGGATTAATTTGCGAAAACTTTTAAAATACGCGTGAAAATTAATCCTTAATTCTACTCGGCTTCATGGAATGACATATACATATTAGCTTTCTCACACACTGACTTGTCAAAGCTATTTTGATACAAAGCTATATTAATCTCGGTTACTCGTTATTTTTACTGCTAAATAGAGGAGTGGCTATGCAATAAAGAGACCATCTTTTGAGGTTGAGGAAGGGGAGTGCAGGCAGAGGCCACCATCTATTTTGGGGTTTGGTCTTCCCTAATGCTGTTCTAACAAGTTTGCTCGAAGATCCACCTTGTCTGGAGTAGGGGTTATAGAACACACCACCTATTCTGTGAACATTACCAACACAATTTTATTGGCTTTAAAATTTGAGTTGACACAGAAATATTCAGCTAGCAAGAGTCACCATTGCTAGATAAACAAGAAAAGTGGGGTTCTAATCTCATCGTTATTTTTACTGCTAAATAGAGGAGTGGCTATGCAATAAAGAGACCATCTTTTGAGGTTGAGGAAGGGGAGTGCAGGCAGAGGCCACCATCTATTTTGGGGTTTGGTCTTTCCTTATGCTGTTCTTATCTTATCCGCAATTTTAAACGTGAATCATCCAATCTAATCATTTAATTTCAACAATGCAGAGCCTCCAACAACTTAAAATTCAACACCAATTCCGCTAACTCGAACTATTTTTGTTTTCCTTCTGATTTGAAGTCAGCGGGATTCTACTGTGACTCCAAAGCTTGCTATGAGGAATTTTCAGTTATCAAGGTGTATTTAAGCTCAAATTAAACGCCGCCAAAATTGTTGCCTCCAACAAAATCGTTGTTGACTGTGAGTATTTTTTTATTTTTCCCAGGAATAGTTAATTGGAGCGCGCCCAAAAAATTCGTCCCCTCGTGGGAAGCAATCTTCACGCTGGGTCACTTTACTATCCCCAAAGAAAAAGCAAGGATCTACTCGCAAATTAAATCATCGAGCTAAATTGCCTGATCACAGAGCATTCAACCAACATACGTTGGTCCAGCATAATGGGGAGCAGAGTGCTGAACATTCTTACATCGAAAATGCACAGAAATGTTGGAACATTTAGCTGGGGTTTTAAACACACTAACGACAATGCTGTCAGGGAATTATTTATTTATTTCCGCAAGTCTTCTGTCGGTACATGTTATATCGAGGAAAATCGAAAGAATCTACTTTGCAGTACAATGTTGACTCGTAGGTAATTTTGGCCCGTGTTTCTGAGGCGTAAATCAGTCTTCCTCAGAATAAACCCAACCAGCAATACGTCTCCTGCTACTGATTTTCAAGTACCATTTGTTGACCAGGAAAAAAAAAAGAAAAGAAAAGAAAAGTCCGGCTAAAGACGAGACACTATAATTTATAAAACAAAGACTAAATTTGAAGATAGCTACTGCCCATAAAGATCTGTAAGAAAGGCAGGTTTTGATATCATAATGTCAAAACAAGCTGCTTAGAATGTCGGCTACTTAGCCCACATACAAAGTCTCCTTCCCTAAAGTTGCCCGCAGAGATGTTAACTCGCCCAAAATGTCAAAATATGCCCGTATAAAAGAAGTACCTGTCTTTACATAAACAGATGCAATAATGCGACACTCTCAAAAGTAAACAGCGACTTGTATGTAAAATTAGAGCCATGGCATCGGCGACTTAACTCCACTAAGGAAGAATTGCCATGTAGGAGAAGTAACCGGTTACTATGTCTTGTCGGCAATGAAATATGAATAGCCTTTCCTAAATGTAAACTACAAAATGAATCCTATTCAAATGCTAATCCCAGAGTAAAAGACATTTTTCTGGTTTGGCCGGTTTGCTCCCAGGATTTCTGGGTACTGTTCTTTCTAACAACGATGGCTGAATTCGCTGGATCTGTTGCATCATCAGTTGGAATGATTGCTCGACATTCAGGCCAGTCTAAAGAAAACACAAAACAAATGTCAGAGCAGCTGAAGCGCTGAGAATACAGCTACACCAAGGCTGCTTTCAAGTGAATAACAAAGTTAAATCAGGCATGTTTCCAATTGTGAACACCTATATGAATGCTGCTTTTACGCGTGAACACTGCCACACTCGTATAAGGCCTGTTTTTCAACTATAAACCTATATCAAGGCTGCTTTCAAGCGTGACACAGCTACATCTCATTGTTTTCAAGTGAGAACACAACTATAAGAAGGCCTCTTTCAGTTGTGAAGAGAACACAGCTATATCAGTGCTGTTTTCAAGTGTAAACACAAATATAAACTATCAGGGGTACATGTACTTCCAGAGCAGGGTTTATTCTAAAGGATGGCATTGCCGGGCCACCGTAAATAAAAACAAACAGGCACATACAATTTGCAGAAGTGTGTCAAACGTGGCGCTCAAATTTCACCAAAATTTCAACTAAGAGTCTTACAGACTAAATGCATCGTATCTTTGGGAGCAAGGGTAATGTTTTGAAATGGTTCTTTACCACATTTAAAAAACGCCACATTACAAATTTCATCTGGTATCAAAGCAACCTATAAAAGTGGGGTTGGGTATATTCGTTACAAGTTACATTGTATGTGCTGGCCACTGGGTATAGATGTTAACGATACTGTTATAAAGTCTGAAAACTTGCATGGATTTAACATAGAAGAGGTCCGTTTCTCATAAGCATTTTTCAGATCCGTTTCTACCAACTAGTGATCGCTACTTGTGTTTACTGTCCCATTGTGATTAGAGTTTCAATGTTTGTTAGATGATAAAAATTGTCAGTAATGGAAAAATATTTACGACGCTATTTTTTGGGCTAAAATAGTTAAAGGAATTTTATTTGGTGTTGATAACACCTTGTTTACCTTACTTTGATGAGTTTTTACCGAGCTTGACCTTTAACCAATCCTTTCCAGGAAATAACTATTGCTCATATTTTTAATCAATTTTAGTTTATATTCTTGGGTTCTTCTACCACATTAATGGCAGTTGATGTTACCTTGAAAAATGAAGATATCCGAATAACGATATCTGTACTTTTAAGATGTTTGAAAGTAAATACTACGATTTTACAGTGATTATGAAGGTAAATATCCATTGTGGTAATTCTGCTATCGGCCACATACTAAATACAGTGTATATAACTTGAGTGATAAATTGGACACTGTGCACGTTAAAATAATACTTTTACGGAAATAATTATCAGGAAACACATCACAGGCCTCAAAGAGGTTATGTATTAACTTTAGAGACCATGTTTTACCTAACTGGGTACCAGGAAATTACATAATCAGAGGTCTGAAATAGAGTCAGGATTTGGAGAACCAGACGGTGCAACCTCACAAAAAAATCACGCTAACGATCAGCCACACTGACAGCAGGCTCATCTTCACAAGGGTTTCTGTTTAACAGCCAACTCAAAATGTACCAACAGCTAGCCACGTTATCAGCCACAGAACATGATTTTCCGTTCACAGTAACTTTCACCAAGACTTCTTTGGACTTGGCTGCATCGACCTGATATCACTATTAAAGGGTTTCTGTTGCCCAATGCTACTAAAATATTCTTAGACTTCTGATGTGAAGGATGCTTTGAGTGCTGTATATGAAGTTGTTTTTTTGTTTGGGGTCACATGACCTACAGTGTACCATGATTGAGAATACGTTTTGGGTCATTTTCAGACCACGAGGTTGTTCTGGAGTGTTGTATTTTGTTTTAGAAAAGGATTATACAGTTACTTGGAACCAAACTTCGGTTTTAAATCATTCCACCTTGTAACAGTGTAACCTACCTTGGCTGATGTCTCAATCAATGGGCTGTTCACATCAGATGAATTGCAGTATTCTAACACTTCATCTTTCATTACTTCTCTTTCCTCTTCTAAATCCTAGAATGAGAAATGAGAAATGGGAAGTGTGTATCAGTTATCTTGACCCCTTAATTGGTTAAAAGGAAGCAGGGGCCAGGGGAATCACAATGTACGTGGGAACCCAAATGAGTTCTGTTTCCATTGAGTTTCATGGTGTCATTTCCAGCGCGCATGCACGTAGCATGTTAATCAGGTGTACAGTGCTGCCCATTTATCATATTATTTATTTATTTACATCCTATCTGTTTACATTTGTTTATTTTTTATTTATTTGTTTGGCTGATGTCTCAATTAATGGGATGTTCACATCAGATGAATTGTAGTATTTTAACACTTCATCTTTCATTACTTCTCTTTCCTCTTCTAAATCCTAGAATGAGAAATCGCAAGTGTGCATCAGTCATCTTGACCCCTTAATTGGTTAAAGGGAAGCAGGGACCAGGGGAATCAGAACTCATTTGGGTTCCTACATAGATACATGGATCTGTCTTGGGTTTCATGGTGTCGTTTCCAGCACGTCTAGCATGTAGCATGTTAATCAGGTGTACAGCGCTGCACATTTATCATATGATTTATTTGCATCCTATCTGTTTACGCTTGGTTATTTATTTATTTTTTATTTTTTTATTGTAATATCAGATAATTTACGGTAGGCCAGCAACTCAGTCATAAAAATACAATAAAATAAATAAATAAATAAATCACTTCATTTAATTGTCAATGTATTTGGTGCAGAGCACTAATTGGGGACACTTTCCAGATCAAATTATATTTTGAGGAGAAGGGAAAACCGGAGTACCCTGGGAAAAACCTCTTGGAGCAAAGACGAGAACCAACAACAAACTCAACCCACAAATGACACCGAGTCTGGGAATTGAACCCAGGCCACACTGGTGGGAGGCGAGTGCTCTCAGCACAGTGTCATCCCTGCTCTCCAGAAACTGTATATGTACATGTATAGCAGAAACAAATGTAAGATTTTACCAACACACTTGATATTAGGTACATGCAATTTGGCCACTGTAAAGAGATTCGAGTAACAGTTGACGTTTTGAGTGTAAACCCTTTGTGATTCCCTCTTACATGTGCATGTACAAAGGACTAACACTGGAAACATCAGCACTTGCATCTCTTTACATATGTATGGTGTCTGAATTACTTGATTAACTCTGTTGATTAAAAAAAAAAAAAAAATTGCTTCCAAACCTTACTGTACAGCACCAGTGTTTCTTAAGAAACTACATGTACACTGTGCATGAAACTCACATATCAATGTATAGAAGAACTTACCAACTTATTTCCAACAATGACCATCAGGATAGCTGAAGTGAGTTGATGATCTTGGATGATCTTGCTTCTGAGATCCTGGAGCTCGAGCCAACTGGATACAGAATTGATGGCAAACAACACTAAGAATGCATCACCTGTCGCTACTGATGAATAAAGGAATGAGCTGTATTCTTCCTGCCCTGCTGTATCAACTATCTCCACATCATATAATTTTCCATTATATTCAATCTGCATCAAAAGATTGTAGAATTAAAATAATTACTAATTTTATTAAACTGGTGAGGCCATCACCTTTGTCCATTTACAAGAGTAACATCACAGCTGTCATTTATTTTACAAATTTTGGGTTAAATTCTGCAAGAGGTGTCTGAAATCTACAATCGAAGGGGTGAGTGGAAAAAAGCCCTAAGTGACATCTGATCTTATGTCAAATTCTCCTTTGCTCATACAAGGAAGAACAAGGCAATTTACTTGGAGAATTAGGCACTCAATCAGATGTCACTTAAGGCTTTTTTCCACACACCCCTTCAATTACATGTACATGTATGGAGGCAATGTAACCCAACACCATTGGAAAAGACAAAATAATCAATTGGTAGTCAATAAGCGCAGTGCATGTATGCGCTAAAGCTGCATTGTACAGTATGTATACCTATTATAATTCAGAGATTTGTCGATAATGTTAAATAACCTCTGCAAACATGGTTAACTTTGAAATTTGTTGCATACTACACACCTGAAAATGCTACAGTATGCTGGAAATGTAACCTACATGTACAGCTATCAGAGCACCTTTCATGTACAGGTGAACATGACTGTTAATGAAACTGTAAAAAAATATCAAAAATGTAATTATTTAATTTACACATCCAATCTGTGTATGTATGTGGTGTTAAATCAAGTATATTCTGTAGTTCAAGTAGAATATCCTGGGTACCCACAAGGTGCGGTGCAGAGGAGTTTTTGTTCTGCAGCCGACTTAAAATGTACCAACAGCTAGCGACGTTATCAGGTTCAGATCATGATTTTCCGGTCACAGTAACTTTCCACAAGACCTCTTTGGACCTGGCTCCATCGACCTGATATCACTATTAAGAGTGCCTGACTGTAACTTTCGAGAATCGCTGGCCAAGCTTGAAAAATCGAAACTCCTGATAATTTGCCTGAAGTTTACTTTTGGGGAACTATCTTCGAAAATATTATTTGAATGTTCTGGAAATTTTTAGTTTTTGAGAATTTTGGAGAAAACGAAATAACGGGTTTTGCCTCATTAATTATGCAAAAATCTCACTCAAAATTAGCCAAGTTCAATACGCTTGTGTTGAAACAGTACGCAACGCTAGAAAGCGAGGTCGGTTTTGAATAAGAGCATAACGCACCTACTTTCTATCAATGGGACCTATGTAAACTTTTGTAGAACTTTGGAGGGTTTTATGGCTCTTTGAAAAATTGACATTTTGAGGACTTCGCGATGAGGCGAAAATTGAGTAAGTTTGAAGGTTTAAAATGCATCTTGGTATGTCAGGTATCGACTCGAGAGGAACATTGTGATAAAGCTTGGGTCTTCGTCTTTAATAATACGAAATAAAAAATCTGGGCAATCAATGCACGCGCTGACGAAAACCAAAGTTAGCGAGGCTTCGTTAACAAATTTGCATAATTCGCAACTGTTGAGAAAATGTATGTTGTGGCGACTCGGTGAAAACATTGACCCAGGCTATCTTCAAATGGTTATTTTATCCACATTGCATTTGTCTGTTTCTCTTTCTTGTTTTAATAAGGTGTTAGAAAAGGTCTGGAAAAAAAATGCGTGATCGGAAAAGAAAATATTCGTCAAATTCTGGTGGGAAATTTGCATAATGCAAATCTTCCAATAAATCTTTCTGCAAAGGAATCTGATTGGGAAGGTTTCGTTAAGAGACCATTTGACCGAAACACCCCACATAAAAGGAGTCAAAACAACGTTTAATAATTCGATTTTAACCAATTATTGTCGAATCTTAACCTTTAAATTAATAGTGTTAAAGTGATACTCGCTATTGCGTTATCTGCGTCACGTCAGTAGCTGTCGATAAGTCTTAGAATATAATGCCCACAAACCAACTTGTGCTGCGAAATTGCCAATTACAACAACTAGAAAAAAGACCTTTATTTACTGGCATATGAGTGGTTTTGATAAAAATAAAACGTTCACATGACACTTGAATCACGTTTAAAAGATACATGCTTGTCAAATGAGGTGCGAAAGTTGGACGCAGGGTCGGTCAAAGTGGATATTTTTAATTAAATCAAGTTTGTTTACTGGAATGCATGCTTTTTCAAATAGCTAGTCCAACCTTCTTCAGTGGCCTTCCAAATAATGGTCACCCAGAATTGGGTCAGTCAAAAAAGCTCTCAATTCGTGTTGTTTGATTCTGTACCTTCGCAAGTGACTGAAAAACAATGTCAGCTGGCACGCCATATTTTAACGTAATTACTGGTATGAAATGTCACACATGCACGGATACACGCTTCAAAAAACCTGTGTGCCAATTTCCGTTTAACAAAATAATAACCTACCTACAGTCCACACTGGCTGTAGGGCATGCATTTATCTTTGTCGAATGTCAACAACAGAAACACGGGTATCTCAGTGACACTGTATACACGCAATGTCTACTGCATACATCACAGGCAGCCGAAGCTCTATGACCTTTGTTTGACCTTTATATTTTGATGTCACGATGAGTATTACGCAATGGCGTAAATCGTTACGGTTTGTATGGGAATTTACGAACGTGTTTTGGAGTCGAAAATAAAGGATATAAATTGAACAAGAATTGCTCACCTTGTCTCCTTGATCTCTTGCCAGTGTTTGTGCGCCATATTTTGGACATTTTAGTACGATCCCAGTGGGTATTTAAAGGTTTGTTGAACATTTTCCTCGCTCTATATTCTGCTATATATGTCCCCAAAACAGTTGGTCACTTCAGTAGCAATAGTTTTCGTTGCAACGTCAACAATGAGGTCAGTACAAAGTCTGAGTCGCAGACAAAGGACTGCGGACCACGGACTGGGTATAAAAGAGAAACTAAAGTAAGCGGAGGACTTCGGACTACGGACTACGGACTGGGTTTAAAGGAGAACTGAAGTCTGAAAATCATATTTTTCTTGTATTCATTCTCAGTAAGTTTAATATGTATCAAATCAAGTTTCGGTAGTTGTTTTTGTCCCTTTATTGTTTTTTTTTTTTTTTAGAAACAAAACAAGGACTTGGAATAAAATAGTGAGGATCGACAGTGCAAACATAAAATCTTGCTTTATCTCAGCGAAACAGCTAGATTTTAAATACGCGCTGAAGAGAGCCGTCAATTTAGTTTTAAGCATTTATCTCAGGGTTCGATATGGTGAAAACTGGCGTGATTAAATTCGCAAAAGGATGTTTGATGATCATGATCGTGATCAGCCAATGAGCCCACGTGCGCAATCATCTAGATGTCGTACATAGACATGTATGCAGTAGACATTTCGTGTATACAGTGTCACTGAGATACCCGTGTTTCTGTTGTTGACATTCGACAAAGATAAATGCATGCCCTACAGCCAATGTAAACTGTAGGGCGTGCAGTCAGTCCATAGTCCGTAGTCCAAAGTCCTCCTATCCTAATACGAACTTTATGCCCACCCCGTGGTCCGCAGTTCTTCGTCTGCGACTCGTGTTTTATAATGACCGCGTTGTTAACGTTGCAACTTATTTCAAAGAATACTATTGCTACCAAAGTGACCACGATTTTGGGGATATATATCTATAGTGGGATATCGTATAGAGAGAGGAAAATTTTTAGTAATCCTTTAAAAACCCACTGGAATCGTACTAAAATGGCCAAAATATGGCGCACAAACACTGGCAAGAGATCAAGGAGACAAGGTGAGCAATTTTTGTTCAATTCATGCCCTTTACTTTCGACTACAAAACACATTCGTAAATTCCCATACAAACCCTTATAATTTACGCCATTGCGTAACACTCATCGTGACATCAAAATATAAAGGTCAAACAAAGGTCATAGAGCTTCGGCTACCTGTGATGTATGCAGTAGACATTGCGTGTATACAGTGTCACTGAGATACCCGTGTTTCTGTTGTTGACATTCGACAAAGATAAATGCATGCCCTACAGCCAGTGTGGACTGTAGGTAGGTTATTATTTTGTTAAACGGAAATTGGCACACAGGTTTTTTGAAGCGTGTATCCGTGCATGTGTGACATTTCATACCAGTAAGGGACTGGTCATAAAGTACAGGGGGGGGGTGGGCTGGAAAAAAAGGGGGGGTGGGTCACTGTTTTCATGCATGTAAAAAGGGGTGGGCTAGCAAAAACCATGCATCATTAAAGGGGTGGGGCACATAATATTTTTGCACATGTTTTGCATCAAATGGTGCCTTTTGCCAGTAAAACTGTGAAATGTATTAACAGTAAAAGCACAAATTATAATTGTGTAGTTTCAGAAAATATCCATCCCCCATCACAGAGGGAATTTATAAAAGGACGCCCTACCGCCAGGAACTTCCAAGTTTCTTTCATACAATCTCTGTAATTTTGTTCTTTCTCTTACCACCATCCCCTCCAGAATCTTGAATTCCCTCCATGGGTGGGGTAAGGATATTTTCTGGAACTACACATTCTATCAAGAAAAGGGCAAGTTCACTCGCATCCATTAAAATGAACAACTATGATTCCATGTGGTTATTAATGATACATATTAGATGCACATTATCTTCTCAAAATCATTTCAGGTATTTCAACAAAAATAGATCTCATGCAATGATAAACTTCAAAAACAAGACTTTGTGCATGTGTGCTCCTTCCTCTATCATACTTGTCCTCTAATTTGTCTAGTTTTATGTATAGTCTTACCTTTATTTACTAGGGGTGGGTCATTTCATTTTTTACCTGAAAAATATGGGTGGGCCATGCATTATTCTGCAAAAATATGAGGGTGGGTCACACAAAACTAGCCTTCGTAAAAATGAATTTTTCCAGCCCACCCCCCCCCCGGTACTTTATGACCAGTCCCTAATTACGTTAAAATATGGCGTGCCAGCTGACATTGTTTTTCAGTCACTTGCGAAGGTACAGTATCAAACAACACGAATTGAGAGCTTTTTTGACTGACCCAATTCTGGGTGACCATTATTTGGAAGGCCACTGAAGAAGGTTGGACTAGCTATTTGAAAAAACATGCATTCCAGTAAACAAACTTGATTTAATTAAAAATATTCACTTTGACCTACCCTGTGTCCAACTTTCGCATCTCATTTGACAAGCATGTATCTTTTAAACGTGATTCAAGTGTCATGTGAACGTTTTATTTTTATCAAAACCACTCATATGCCAGTAAATAAAGGTCTTTTTTCTAGTTGTTGTAATTGGCAATTTCGCAGCACAAGTTGGTTTGTGGGCATTATATTCTAAGACTTAGGGACAGCTACTGACGTGACACAGATAACGTAATAGCGAGTATCACTTTAACACTATTAATTTAAAGGTTAAGATTCGACAATAATTGGTTAACATCGAATTATTAAACGTTGTTTTGACTCCTTTTATGTGGGGTGTTTCGGTCAAATGGTCTCTTAACGAAACCTTCCCAATCAGATTCCTTTGCAGAAAGATTTATTGGAAGATTTGCATTATGCAAATTTCCCACCAGAATTTGTCGAATATTTTCTTTTCCGATCACGCATTTTTTTTCCAGACCTTTTCTAACACCTTTTTAAAACAAGAAAGAGAAACAGACAAATGCAATGTGGGTAAAATAACCATTCGAAGATAGCCTGGGTCAATGTTTTCACCGAGTCGCCACAACATAGCATTTTCTCAACAGTTGCGAATTATGCAAATTTGTTAACGAAGCCTCGCTAACTTTGGTTTTCGTCAGCGCGTGCATTGATTGCCCAGATTTTTTATTTCGTATTATTAAAGACGAAGACCCAAGCTTTATCACAATGTTCCTCTCGAGTCGATACCTGACATACCAAGATGCATTTTAAACCTTCAAACTTACTCAATTTTCGCCTCATCGCGAAGTCCTCAAAATGTCAATTTTTCAAAGAGCCATAAAACCCTCCAAAGTTCTACAAAAGTTTACATAGGTCCCATTGATAGAAAGTAGGTGCGTTATGCTCTTATTCAAAACCGACCTCGCTTTCTAGCGTTGCGTACTGTTTCAACACAAGCGTATTGAACTTGGCTAATTTTGAGTGAGATTTTTGCATAATTAATGAGGCAAAACCCGTTATTTCGTTTTCTCCAAAATTCTCAAAAACTAAAAATTTCCAGAACATTCAAATAATATTTTCGAAGATAGTTCCCCAAAAGTAAACTTCAGGCAAATTATCAGGAGTTTCGATTTTTCAAGCTTGGCCAGCGATTCTCGAAAGTTAATATGAATTCGAAGTTGGTTTTTGTTTTGTTTTGGGTCACATGACCTACTAGGATTGAGAATACGTTTTGGGTCACTTTCAGACCGTGGGGTTGTTCTGGAGTATTGTATTTGTTTTAGAAAAGGATTATACAGTTACTTGGAACCAACCTTCGGTAATCATTCCACCTTGTAACAGTGTAACCTACCTTGGCTGATGTCTCAATTAATGGGATGTTCACATCAGATGAATTACACTTATTCTAACACTTCATCTTTCATAACTTCTCTTTCCTCTTCTAAATCCTAGAATGCGAAATGAGAAATTTGGAAGTGTGTATCAGCTATCTTGACCCCTTAATTGGTTAAAGGGAAGCAGGGACCAGTGGAAACAGAACTTATTTTGGTTCCCACGTACATGTATGTTGGATCTGTCTTGAGTTTCACGGTGTCATTTCCAGCATGTCTACATGTAGCATGTTAATCAGGTGTAAAGGGCAGCACATGTACATGTTTACTGCACCCTAGACTGTTTTTTGTTGTTTTTTTCTTGCTTTGTGTACATGTTTGTGTGTGTATCCTATCTGGTTACGCTGTTTTTTTTTTCCTTTTATAATTTAATTGCATCCTATCTATTACACTGGTTTGTTTATTTATTTATTTTCTCTTGTAATATCAGATAATTTATGGTAGGCCAGCAACTCAGTCATAAAAATATAATAAAATTAATAAATAAATAAATCACTTCATTTAAGTGTCAATGTATTTAGCGCAGAGCACTACATGTAACTGGGGACACTTTCTAGATCAAATTGGAATTTAGAAGTGTTGGCTTTTGAGGAGAAGGGAAAACTGGAGTACCCAGAGGAAAACCTCTCGGAGCAAAGATCACAACTAACAACAAACTGAACCCACATACAGTGTATGACACTGAGTCTGGGAATCGAACCCGCGGATTGCTGGGAGGCGAGTGCTCTTAGCACTGCGTCATCCCTGCTCCCCTGAAATTGTACATGTACATGTATAGCTGAAACAAATGTAAGATTTACCAACACACTTGATATTAGGTACATGTAATTTTGCCACAGTGACTGTAAAGAGATTTGAGTACTGACATTTCGAGTGTAAACCCTTTGTGATTCCCTCTTACATGTGCATGTACAAAGGACTAACACTGGAAACATCAGCACTTGAATCTCTTTACATATGTATGGTGTCTGAATCACCTGATTAACTCTGTTGATAAAAAAAAAAAAAAAAAAAAAAAAAAAAAACATTTGTTTCCAATCCCTACTGTACAGCACCATAATTTCTTAAGAAACTACATGTACACTGTGCATGAAACTCACATATCAAATGAATGTATAGAAGGACTTACCAACTTATTTCCAACAATGACCATCGGGATAGCTGAAGTGAGTTAATGATCTTGGATGATCTTGCTTCTGAGATCCTGCAGCTCGTGCCAACTGGATACAGAATTGATGGCAAACAACACTAAGAATGCATCACCTGTCGCTACTGATGAATCACGGAATGAGCTGTATTCTTCCTGCCCTGCTGTATCAACTATCTCCACGTCATCTAATTTTCCATTATATTCAATCTGCATTAAAAGATTGTAGAATTAAAATTAACAACTAATTTTACAAAACTGGTGATGTCATCACCTTTCTCCTTTTACAAGTCAGAGTAACATCACAGCTGTCATTTATTTTACCCATTTTGCGTCAAATTCTGCAAGAGGTGTCTGAAACCTACAATTACATGTACATGTATTGCACTCTCATGTATGAAGGCAATGTAACCCAACATCATTGGAAATTAGAAAAAAAAATTCAATTAGTAGTCGATAAGCACATAAACTTTGCTGCAGTGCATGTCTGTGCTAAAGCTGCATTGTACAGTATGTATTCCTATTATAAATCAGAGATTTGAAAATTAAAACTAATGCCCTCTACAAACATGGTTAATTTTGAAATTTGTTGCACACCACACACCTGAAAATGCTACAGTATGCTAGAAATTTAACCTACATGTACAGCTATCAGAGCAACTTTCATGTACAAGTGTACATGACTTAATCAAACGGTAAAAAAAAAAAAATATAAAAAAATGTAATTATTTAATTTACACATCCAATCTGTGCACATATGGTGTTAAATCAAGTATATTCTGCAGTTGAAGCAGAAATAACCTGGGTACCCAAAGGGCGCAGAGAGGTCTAATTTAATGTAAATCGTGGCTAAATTAACTGCGAAATTGCACAGCAAATCAAGTTTGTTGATACAAAAACGTGATCGAACAAAGCATCATGAGATCTTACAATGCGTCTGTTGAAAGATTATCCCCAAGACACAAGGCACATGCATCAATGACTGAGATACAATATGTCCAGAAGTGCACGCTAATGAGATTATTCTCATTTACTTAACTAAGAGAACTGGTCATAACAAGTTTGCTCAAAGATCCACCTTGTCTGGAGTAGGGGCTATAGAACACCATACCTGTTCTGTGAACATAACCAACACAATTTTATTGGCTTTAAGATTTGAGTTGACACAGAAATATTTAGCTAGCAAGAGTCACCATTGCTAGATAAACAAGAAAAGTGAGGTTCTAATCTCATCGTTATTTTTACTGCTAAGTAGAGGAGTGGCTATGCAATAAAGAGACCATCTTTTGAGGTTGAGGAAGGGGAGTGCAGGCAGAGGTCACCATCTATTATGGGGTTTGGTCTTTCCTAATGCTGTTCTTATCTTATCCGCAATTTTAAACGTGAGTCATCCAAACTAATCATATAATCTCAACAATGCACAGCCTCCAACAACTTAAAATTCAACGCCAATTCTGCTAACTCGAATTATTTTTGTTTCCCTCCTGAGTTGAAGTCATCGGGATTCTACTGTGACTCCAAAGCTTGCTATGAGGAATTTTCATTAATCATGGTGTGTTTAAGCTCAATGTGAACGCCGCCAAAATTGTTGTCTCCAACAAAATCGTTGTTGACTGTGAGTATTCTTTTTTTTTTTTTTTCCAGGGATGGTTAAGTGGAGCGTGCGCAAAAAAAAAAAAAAAAAAGAAAAAAAAAAAAAAGCGTCGCCTCGTGGGAAGCAATTTTCACGCTGGCTCGCTTTACTACCCCCAAGAAAAAGCAAGGGTCTACTTGCAAATTAAATCATCGAGCTAAATTGCCTGATCACGGAGCATTCAACCAACATACGCTGGTCCAGCATAATGGAGAGCAGAGTGCCAAACATTCTTACATCGAAAATATACAGTAATGTTGGAACATTTAGCTGGGGCTTCAAACACACTAACGACAATGCTGTCAGGGAATTATTTATTTATTTCCGCAAGTCTTCTGTCGGTACATGTTATATCGAGGAAAATCGAAATAATCTACTTTGCAGTTCAATGTTGACTTGTAGGTAATTTTGGCCCGTGTTTCTGAGCCGGCGTAAATGAGTCTTACTCAGAATAAACCCAACCAACAATAAGTCTCCTGCTACTGATTTTCAGGTACCATTAATTTTGTTGACCAGGAAAAAAAAAAAAAAAAAGAAGAAAAGAAAAGTCCGGCTAAAGACGAGACACTATAATTTATAAAACAAAGACTAAATTTGAAGATAGCTACTGCCCATAAAGATCCGTAAGAAAGGCAAGTTCTGATATCGTAATGTGAAAGCAAGCTGCGTAGAATGTCGGCTACTTAGACCACATACAAACTCTCCTTTCCTAAAGTTGCTCGCAGAGATGTTAACTCGCCCAAAATGTCAAAATATGCCCGTATAAAAGAAGTACCTGTCTTTAAATAAACAGATGCAATAATGCGACACTCTCAAAAGTAAAAAGTGACTTGTATGTAAAATTGGAGCAATGGCATGGGCGACTTAACTCCACTAAGGAAGAATTGCCATGTAGGACAAGTAACCGGTTACTATGTCTTGTCAGCAATGAAATATGAATAGCCTTTCCTAAATGTAAACTACAAAACAAATCCTATTTAAATGCTAATCCTAGAGTAAAAGACATTGTTCTGGTTTGGCCGGTTTGCTCCCAGGATTTCTGGGTACTGTTCTTTCTAACAACGATGGCTGAATTCGCTGGATCTGTTGCATCATCAGTTGGAATGATTGCTCGACATTCAGGCCAGTCTAAAGAAAACACAAAACAAATGTTAGAGCAGCGGCAGTGCTGTGAACACAGCAACACCAAGGCTGCTTTCAAGTGAATAACACAGTTAAATCAGGCATGTTTCCAATTGTCAACACCTATATGAATGCTGCTTTTAAGCGTGAACACTGCCATACTCGCGATCGTATAAGGCCTGTTTTTTAAGTACAAACCTATATCAAGGCTGCTTTCAAGCGTGTTACAGCTACATCTCATTGTTTTCAAGTGTGAACAGAACTATAAGAACGCTGCTTTCAGTTGTGAAGAGAACACAGCTATATCAGTGCTATTTTCAAGTGTAAACACAAATATAAGGAAACTATCAGGGGTACATGTTTTTTTCCAGAGCAGGGTTTATTCTAAAGGATGGCATTGCCGGGTCACCGTAAATAAAAACAAACAGGCACATACAATTTGCAGAAGTGTGTCAAACGTGGCGCTCAAATTTCACCAAGGCGGGCTATGTTACTGCAAAAAAGAGTCTTACAGACTAAATGCATCATACCTTTGGGAGCAAGGGTAATATTTTGAAATCGTTTTTTCACCACACTTGAAAAACGCCACATTACAAATTTCATCTGGCATCAAAGCAACCTATAAAAGTGGGGTTGGGTATATTCGTTATAAGTTACACTGTATGTGCTGGTCACTGGGTATAGATGTTAACGATACTGTTATAAAGTTAGCCTGCATAGCAGTCGTTTCCTTTTCCTTTAAGCCAAGCGGGGCAAGCGCGCGAGGGCATTGGGATAAATTGAGGAAAAAAGTAGGAGCGGGGGAGGGGGGAGGGGCAGGGAATGAAAGGAAGCGTTTCCTTTCCTTCCCCCCCCCCCCCGCTCCTACTTTTTTACTCCTTTTTGCCCAATGCCCTCGCACGCTTCCCCCGCTTGGCTTGAAGGAAAAGGAAACGACTGCTACACAGGCTATTATAAAGTCTGAAAACTTGCATGGATTTAACATAGAACACGTCCGTTTCTCATAAGCATTTTTCAGATCCGTTTCTACCAACTAGTGATCGCTACTTGTGTTTACTGTCCCATTGTGATTAGAGTTTCAATGTTTGTTAGATGATAAAAATTGTCAGTAATGGAAAAATATTTACGACGCAATTTTTTTGGGTTAAATTAGTTAAAGGAATTTTATTTGGTGTTGATAACACCTTGTTCACCTTCCTTTGATGAGTTTCTACCAGACTTGACCTTTAACCAATCCTTTCCAGGAAATAACTATTGCTACTATTTTTAATCAATTTTAGTTTATATTCTTGGGTTCTTTTACCACATTAATGGCAGTTGATGTTACCTTTAAAAATGAAGATATCCGAATAACGATATCTGTACTTTTAAGATGTTTGAAAGTAAATACTACGATTTTACGGTGATTATGAAGGTAAATATCCATTGTGGTAATTCTGCTACCGGCCACATACTGAATACGGTGTATATAATTTAAGTGATAAATTGGACACTGTGCATGTTAAAATAATACTTTTTCGGAAATAATTATTAGGAAAAACATCACAGGTCTCAAAGAGGTTATGTATTAACTTTAGAGACCATGTTTCACATAACTGGGTACCGGGAAATTACATAATCTGAGGTCTGAAATAGAGTCAGGATTTGAGAACCAGACGGTGCAACCTCACAAAAAAATGCTAACGATCAGCCACACTGACAGCAGGCTCATCTTCACAATGGTTTCTGTTCTGCAGCCAACTGAAAATGTACCAACAGCTAACCACGTTATCAGCCACAGATCATGATTTTCCGTTTACAGTAACTTTCCCCAAGACCTCTTTGGACTTGGCTCCATCGACCTGATATCACTATTAATTAAATTAAAGGGTTTCTGTTGCCTAATGCTACAAGATATTCTGAGACTTCTGATGTGAAGGATGCGTTAGGTGCTGTATATGAAGTTGTTTTTTTTTTGTTTTGGGTCACATGTAGGATTGAGAATACGTTTTGGGTCATTTTTGGACCACGAGGTTGTTCTGGAGTATTGTATTTTGTTTTAGAAAAGGATTATACAGTTACTTGGAACCAACCTTCGGTAATCATTCCACCTTGTAACAGTGTAACCTACCTTGGCTGATGTCTCAATTAATGGGATGTTCACATCAGATGAATTGCAGTATTCTAACACTTCATCTTTCATTACTTCTCTTTCCTCTTCTAAATCCTAGAATGAGAAATGGGAAGTGTGTATCAGTCATCTTGACCTCTTAATTGGTTAAAGGGAAGCAGGGACCAGGCGAATAAGAACTCATTTGGGTTCCCACGTACATGTATGTTGGATCTGTCTTGAGTTACATGGTGTCATTTCCAGCACGCATGCATGTGGCATGTTAATCAGGTGTACAGCGCTGCACATTTATCATATTATTTATTTGCATTCTATCTTTTTACACTTGGTTATTGATTTTTTATTTATTTTTTCTTGTAATATCAGATAATTTATGGTAGGCCAGCAACTCAGTCATAAAAATACAATAAAATGAATAAATAAATAAGTCACTTCATTTAAGTGTCAATGTATTTGGTGCAGAGCACTAATTGGGGACACTTTCCAGATCAAATTAGAATTTAGAAGCGTTGGTTTTTGAGGAAAAGGGAAAACCAGAGCACCCGGGGAAAAACCTCTTGGAGCAAAGACAAGAACCAACAACAACCTCAACCCACAAATGACGCCGACTCTGGGAATTGAACTCGGGCCACACTGGTGGGAGGCCGGTGCTCTCAGCACTGCATCATCCCTGTTCTCATGAAATTGTATAAATTATGTACATGAATAGCAGAAACAAATATAAGATTTTTCCAACACACTTGATATTAGGTACATGCAATTTGGCCACTGTAAAGAGATTTGAGTAACTGATGTTTTAACCGTGAGCCTTTTGTGATTCCCTCTTACATGTACATGTACAAAGGACTAACACTGGAAACATCAGCACTTGAATCTCTTTACATACACTGTATGTATGGTGTCTGAATCACCTGATTAACTCTATTGATAAAAAAAAACAAAAAACATTCATTTCCAATCCTTACTGTACAGCACCATTGTTTCTTAAGAAACTAGAGGTAAATCACCCATCAATGTACATGACTTGTATAGAAGAACTTACCAACTTATTTCCAACAATGACCATCGGGATAGCTGAAGTGAGTTGATGATCTTGGATGATCTTGCTTCTGAGATCCTGGAGTTCGTGCCAACCGGATACAGAATTGATGGCAAACAACACTAAGAATGCATCACCTGTCGCTACTGATAAATCACGGAATGAGCTGTATTCTTCCTGCCCTGCTGTATCATCTATCTCCGTGGACATCATATAATTTGCCATTATATTCAATCTGCATCAAAAGATTGTAGAATTAAAATAATTACTAATTTTATAAAACTGGTGAGGCCATCACCTTTGTCCATTTACAAGGGTAACATCACAGCTGTCATTTATTTTACAAATTTTGGGTTAAATTCTGCAAGAGGTGTCTAAAATCTACAATTGAAGGGGTGAGTGGAAAAAAGCCCCAAGTGACATCTGATCTTATGTCAAATTCTCCTTTGCTCATACAAGGAAGAACAAGGCAATTTACTAGGAGAATTAGGCACTAAATCAGATGTCACTTAAGGCATTTTTCCACGCACCCCTTCAATTACATGTACATGTATGGAGGCAATGTAACCCAACACCATTGGAAAAAAAAATAATCAATTGGCAGTCAATAAGCGCATAAACTTTGCTGCAGTGCATGTATGTGCTAAAGCTGCATTGTACAGTATGTATACCTATTATAATTCAGAGATTTGTCGATAATGTTAAATACCCTCTGCAAACATGGTTAACTTTGAAATTTGTTGCATACTACACACCTGAAAATGCTACAGTATGCTGGAAATGTAACCTACATGTACAGCTATCAGAGCACCTTTCATGTACAGGTGAACATGACTGTTAATCAAACGGTAAAAAAATATCAAAAATGTAATTATTTAATTTACACATCCAATCTGTGTATGTATGTGGTGTTAAATCAAGTATATTCTGTAGTTCAAGTACCCACAAGGTGCGGTGCAGAGGAGTTTTTGTTCTGCAGCCGACTTAAAATGTACCAACAGCTAGCGACGTTATCAGGCTCAGATCATGATTTTCCGGTCACAGTAACTTTCCACAAGACCTTTTTGGACCTGGCTCCATTGACCTGATATCATTATTAAGGGGTTGATGTTGCCTAATGCTACAAAATATTTTGAGACTTCTGATGTGAAGGATGCTTTGAGTGCTGTATATGAAGTTGGTTTTTGTTTTGTTTTGGGTCACATGACCTACTAGGATTGAGAATACGTTTTGGGTCACTTTCGGACCGCGGGGTTGTTCTGGAGTATTGTATTTGTTTCAGAAAAGGATTATACAGTTACTTGGAACCAAACTTCGGTAATCATTCCACCTTCTAACAGTGTAACTTACCTTGGCTGATGTCTCGATTAATGGGATGTTCACATCAGATGAATTGCAGTATTCTAACACTTCATCTTTCATAACTTCTCTTTCCTCTTCTAAATCCTAGAATGAGAAATCGGAAGTGTGTATCAGTCATCTTGACCCCTTAATTGGTTAAAGGGAAGCAGGGACCAGGGGAATCAGAACTTATTTTGGTTCCCACGTACATGTATGTTGGATCTGTCTTGAGTTTCACGGTGTCATTTCCAGTACATGTACGTCTACATGTAGCATGTTAATCAGGTGTAAAGCGCAGCACATGTACATGTTTACTGCACCCTAGACTGTTTTTTGTTGTTTTTTTCTTGCTTTGTGTACATGTTTGTGCGTGTGTCCTATCTGGTTACGCTGTTTTTTTTTTTCCTTTTATAATTTAATTGCATCCTATCTATTACACTGGTTTATTCATTTATTTACTTATTTATTTATTTATTTATTTATTTATTTTTTCTTGTAATATCAGATAATTTATGGTAGGCCAGCAACTCAGTCATAAAAATACAATAAAATAAATAAATAAATAAATCACTTAATTTAAGTGTCAATGTATTTAGCGCAGAGCACTACATGTAATTGGGGACACTTTCTAGATCAAATTGGAATTTAGAAGTGTTGGCTTTTGAGGAGAAGGGAAAACTGGAGTACCCAGAGGAAAACCTCTCGGAGCAAAGATCACAACTAACAACAAACTGAACCCACATACAGTGTATGACACTGAGTCTGGGAATAGGACCCGCGGATTGCTGGGAGGCGAGTGCTCTTAGCACTGCGTCATCCTTGCTCCCTTGAAATTGTACATGTACATGTATAGCTGAAACAAATGTAAGATTTACCAACACACTTGATATTAGGTACATGTAATTTTGCCACAGTGACTGTAAAGAGATTTGAGTACTGACGTTTTGAGTGTAAACGCTTTGTGATTCCCTCTTACATGTACAAAGGACTAACACTGGAAACATCAGCACTTGAATCTCTTTACATATGAATGGTGTCTGAATCACCTGATTAACTCTGTTGATAAAACCAAACATTCGTTTCCAATCCCCACTGTACAACACTATAGTTTCTTAGGAAACTACATATGTACATGTAACTCACACATCAATGTACATGTATAGAAGAACTTACCAACTTATTTCCAACAATGACCATCGGGATAGCTGAAGTGAGTTGATGATCTTGGATGATCTTGCTTCTGAGATCCTGCAGCTCGTGCCAACTGGATACAGAATTGATGGCAAACAACACTAAGAATGCATCACCTGTCGCTACTGATGAATCACGGAATGAGCTGTATTCTTCCTGCCCTGCTGTATCGATCTCCACATCAAAGTGAAATAATTTTCCATTACAATCATTTCAATCTGCATTAAAAGATTGTAGAATTAAAATTAATAACTAATTTCATAAAACTGGTGATATCATCACCTTTGTCCATTTACAAGAGTAAGTGTATCACAGCTGTCATTTATTTTACACATTTTGGGTTAAATTCTGCAAGAGGTATCTGAAACCTACAAATACTGTATGTACATGTATGGCACTCTCATGTATGGAGGCAATGTAACCCAACATACTATGAAATTAGAAAAAAATCATCAATTAGTAGTCGATAAGCACATAAACTTAGCTGCAGTGCATGTCTGTGCTAAAGCTGCATTGCACAGTATGTATTCTTATTAAAACTAATGCCCTCTGCAAACATGGTTAATTTTCAAATTTGTTGCACACCACACACCTGAAAATGCTACAGTATGCTGGAAATTTAACCTACATGTACAGCTATCAGAGCCACTTTTATGTACAAGTGTACATGACTGTTAATTAAACGGTAAAAAAAATTATAAAAAAATGTAATTATTTAATTTACACATCCAATCTGGGTACATATGGTGTTAAATCAAGTATATTCTGCAGTTGAAGCAGAAATAACCTGGGTACCCAAAGGGTGCAGAGAAGTCAAATTTAATGTCAATCGCAGCTAAATTCACTGCGAAATTGCACAGCAAATTAAGTTTGTTGATACAAAAACGTGATCGAACAAAGCATCATGAGATCTTACAATGCGTCTGTTGAAAGATTATCCCCAAGACACAAGGTGCATGCATCAATGACTGAGATATATCCAAAAGTGCACGCTAATGAGATTCATGAACTGTATGATAAGGTGTCCCCTAACCTTAATTCTCACGAAAACACACATAATTCTGTCAAACATGAAGTCATATGAAAACGACAAAAAGGCCTGTTTTATATGAAGTACCAAATTCAGGGTTGGGTGCATTTGGGGGTGCATCATCGTAGCTTACACACAGGCGACCATTGCCAGCTACGTTATCTTTCGACAACGCCCTGTGGGGCACCAAGCCTTAAGGTCTCCAATGGGTCCTGGTGGGTCCACAGAAATCATTTTCTAGAATAAACCTCTTAATTACAGTACACATTAATTAGCAACAGACATGTATAAGACTTAACAAAACACAAAATTAATAGTTTTGCTTGTCTCTCACTACAGATCACTCTCCACAACTCAGATGCATACCTCCTTTCTATATGTTTCCTCTAACACCGAAAACAATGTATGTGGAAAGAGTAACAAGACTGTCTTGTCTGACATGGTTTAGTTCACAACGTGGTTTAATACATGTCCCACCAGATTATAATAGGATCCCATCAAGAAAAGAAGAAAATGAAAAGAAGACCATACATGTACAAAGGTTTGTTTTTGTGGTTAGGAACTGTTAGTGAAAACTAGAGAATTATAAGCTGATGTAGAAAATGAGGTTAAGTTTTAAATGTACATGTACATAGCCTGCGAGCAAGCTCTCTTGGGGGTGGGGGGCGGGAGGGAGAAAGAGGAGAGAGCTTGCAATGATGTCTCAGGAATTTGAATGCCGCCCCCAATACTCCCCGCGGCTCCCTGCTGTCCTAGCTGTCAGAATTTGGCCAATAAGCGCAAACCGAAAATAATAGCAAACGTAAACAACCATGTGAAAGGTACAATATGCACTTCGAAAGACGGGAATCCTTGCTGACAAAAACTATAGTTTCTCTGATCGAGTATGCTTACCGAGTGCCACAAAACTCAGAAAATTTAGTGAAGGATTTTACTTAATTGTGAGCACACTAAAAGCCGATTGACCAAAAGGTCGAGGACACAAATCAAATTTTGTCTCAAGGGTCAAGCGAATCTTGCCGACTGCAGTATCAACGCCACAAAACTACTGGACATAAAAAATGTCGAAAACTTGACACGGTCCGGCCAGGGAAAAGAGAAGCAGTGCAAGGAAATCGGAAGGATCTCAATTTTGCTGCCGGGTTACCGAGAACGAGGACGCAATTCTCAATATCGACAATGTGGTTTCACTGGAACACTCAACTCGTGTGAAATTTGTGATGTTGTGAACGAATAGCAAAGCCGCAGACGAGAGAGTGCCAGATCAAAAGGAAATCGTTTCGCTTCTAAAGAACGCTGCCCTAAAAAACTGGCAGTTCGCTGCTAACGCCGTACCGAAGCACTCAGAATTGAGTCAATATATTCAGAAAGCTTTAATTTGTGGCGTATTAAAGCTGAAAGATGTTCATATTTTTTTCGGCTGAGCCAAACACCAAACAAAAGCTTAAATTTGGCCTCAAACTTGTCCCAAATCTCGTAGGTAAAACTGCAAGAACATCGCTACTTTGAATTAAAGCATTAGCAGCTTGACTTTGCTCGGGTTTTAGTTCCAGAGAAAACCTAAGTTATTTAGAGAAATTCTCGCAACCTTCACAAATAGAAACTCCGCCACCATTTTTGTGTTGTCAACACGACGCACGCGAAGAGCAATGACGTAAGCACCAAATTCAATATCCACCAATCAGCATTTTGCGTTGAAAAATTCAACGCAGAAATGAAAACTCCTGAGACATCGTGGTAAGCTCTCTCCTCTTTCTCCCTCCCGCCCCCCACCCCCAAGAGAGCTTGCTCGCAGGCTAACATGTACATGTACAGCAGAACCCATGTTAATACTATCACCTTAAAAACGGTGAAATAACCCCATGAAATTCCATGGAACTCCATGAAAATTTTCCATGGAAACCCATGGAATTCTATGGAATTCCATGGAGTAAGTTTTAGGACATGGAATTCCATGGAAATAGCTCCATGGAGTTGCTGCATGGAATTTAATGGAAAATTTTCCATGGAATTCCATGGAAATAGCTCCATGGAGTTGCTGCATGGAATTTAATGGAAAATTTTCCATGGAATTCCATGGAAATAGCTCCATGGAGTTGCTGCATGGAATTTAATGGAAAATTTTCCATGAAATTCCATGGAAATAGCTCCATGGAGTTGCTGCATGGAATTTAATGGAAAATTTTCCATGGAATTCCATGGAAATAGCTCCATGGAGTTGCTGCATGGAAATTGATGGAAAATTTTCCATGGAATTCTGTGGGCAAAAGTTCCATGGAGTTCCATGGAACACAACTGCATTCATAATGAATTTGATGGAAAGACAAAATCCATAGAATTCATTGATGAAAACATTTCACTGATCATGCTTTGCAATAAAATGCTATGGAAACAGCTTTAATAATTATTATAAAGCCTAAAATTATACTAAAGGCTTTGACCACATTTAGTGACTGAAGGGACGCACCGATTTATTACTTTTCTGTGATCAGGGTTTACATTCACAGTTATTTGCTATTACTGAGAATGACATTTTTCAGTGATGAAAATTATTGTAGCTAAATATATATACACCTGTAATTTTGTAACTGTTATAAACTGAAATTAATATACATAAAAATTATTGAATATACTACAGGATAAATACTGCATAAAATAAGCTAGTATCAAACGTTTGATATTGAAAAAAAAAAATGAATTGAAATAGTGCATTAAAAGGTTTGAAAAGAGAACAAGTTTTATTTTTTTAAGCCCCACAAAATTCATGCTAGACTTTGCTAGAATTATGGCGAATTTCCTTTAGGCTATTTAAAATTTTTTGTGCCTCTGTCCTATCTGGCCATCACTCTTTCACTAATCCAGCAAAGAAAAATGATTATTTTACAGTCTTAATTTATTGACACTAATTTATTACGAAAAGGCCAATCATGTTTCACTGGTTGCCGGATTCATAAGAAGGGGTGTGTGTTGATAAATTCACTTATCATGTCTCTCATAAAATACTTAACAATTTGTATGTTAGTTGTTTCTGTAACTGATTCATGTAGAAAACTCTCCAAAAAGTAAGGGGAGTGGGGCTGAAGCCCCCCAGTCCCACCCCCTCCACAGGCTCTGATCTTGTAAGAGTATTTACTGTCTCCCCCAATTCACCTATCCAGGCCCTTATAATATTATTACTGTGGATGTACAGTATTTTAATTGGGTGCTATTCCAGAGACCAAGTGTGAAAATTTCATCCACTTTACAATAGCATACAAATTTTATTAACACTCCCCAAAGGGGCTTTTCGGCATTAATCATCTAAGAAAAATTATTACAATATGTGAGATTATAAGAGAAATTACAATAGGATTATGATAACATAAAATAAGATAAAAATACAATACAATCACCATAAAAATAATACAACAAAAACTTTAAACATCTTCTGCAGCAGGATGTTTACATTGTTGAAAAGGGAAGTTGAGTTATTTGGTAATTTGTTCCTGAGTAGTAGTAGTAGAAGTCACGATTCATAACAAAATGAATCAGTTAAAATAGAGTCCAATGGTCATAAGTGACTTAGCTTGTTGAGCAGGATTTGGTGACTTCAGTACAGTCTTGAGTATCAGCCTTGACAACAATATTGAGTTGAAAAACTGTAGTGAAACAGAAAATTGAGCGCTTTAAGTGAGTTCTTCTGAGTGATCACAGTGATCTTGTTAGTTTCTAAGTAAAATGAGGGTATTCAGCCTTTAGCTGACATCTGAGGTGGCAGTTACAAAAATATACACCCAATAGCAAATATATGCATGAAGTTGATAATGATCTCCATGCAACTTCATTCAAATCAAGATCACGTAAGTCTTCAGCTTATACCAAGGCATTATATTAACCGGCTACAGATAATAAGCAATTATTGGATGAGGTTGAGCATGATAGCGAGAATTATCAAGGCCGAGGTTTGTGTTATCTGCCGAAGCCGAAGGCTGAGGCGGATAACACAAACCGAGGCCTTGATAATTTCGCTATCATGCGAAAACCGAATCCAATAATTGTTTTATTATACAATTATAAATGTACAAGCGTTGAGACATTTCACAGAACAACAACAAAGTAAGCCACGCAATGACACGTTTCAGTGTAAACATCTTTATTAATGACAGCCGTGAATAACGTGTAAAGCGGAATTCAAAAGGTTTACAGAAAGGATTTAAGCTTAAACATCTGAAAACGTTTCAGGAAAAACTGAATCGAACTGAAACTTTTGAACAAAATTCTAAAGTTAAGTTGTACGGTCTTATGAAAAATGTTCCCGATTTGCGTTTAATGAATGTTGACATTACAGTTGAAGAAATTAAATTTTTTCGTTATCTCTGAATGAGAGTTCTGTACAATAAATTCCTCTTGAGAAAGGCTAATAACAGGAGATAACTGGTGCGGATTAATAGCCACTTCCTCACCTCTCACCTCGCACTCTGTCGTCAGGGTTTCCGACATTTTTCTCTTGGTTGAAATGTCAGTCCTGCTATAGCTCCGAATACTGGATTCATTTCTGTGCCCGCTCACCGCCATGATATGCCTTGCTTCGAACCCGGACTTGTCCAGGATTGTAACCACCGTTGCCCTGATCGAGTGATTGGTGTAACACTTTGAAAGTTTGGCTTCTCGAGAGATCCTTTTCATTTTTTCACCGAGCAAACGCTCTCCGACACCCATGTTATCGTACCACACTTGATCAGATATGCCGGCGTTTTTCTTCGGCCGCTGAAACAAAAATTCGTTTGAGGGATTCAGGTGCTGTATGTACCGTTCAAATGAAGCCACAGGACAGTGTGGTCCTGGTTTCTCGAACATCACGCCTCCTTCAAATCCTTCATCATTTTCTCGTCGGTTCTTTGTGAGTTCATCTGTTGTTTTGCACACATATTTTGCACCTTTGCCATCCGTGCTGAATGAAAAATCAGCTTTTTTGAGTTCACGAAGATTTTGCCTTCCTCGGCGACAAAAGTACAACATAACCTCGAAAAAAACTTTGTTTTGAAGCGTTTCCGGGCTGTTTTGGTTAAAAACATCGCTTTCGTACAGCTTTTTAAGATCTTCTTCGCAGATCGGTGGCGTGTGTTCGACTTTGGCGAGCCCTTGTCGTTTTAGTTCAACGCACTTGGCGCCAAAAACTTTGTTTGCCTCGGCAAATGCTGGATCGTTTATTATATCGAAGCCAAGAGTCGCCTTGAAGTGTCTGCCCAGTCCAAATCTCAGGCTGTTGAGAGTGCTTTTGGAATAAGAAGTTCCATCGACTTTTCTAGCTTCGGCATAAAATAGTTTGAGAACGTTACTGATGCCATCTTTGGTTTGCGGTTCGGGAACTTTCTTCTCCTTCAAATACTACTGTAAAACTCTAAGAGCTGTCTTGGTAGCTCGTTTGGTGTTCTTTGCGTCCTTGTCGTCAACAAGGCGTCCTAAATCCGCTTCTGAGACTGACGCGAACTCCGCCATGACAATTGTCAGGTGACGAAAACCATTGTCTGCAAAAACGCGTCATACCTACATGCATAAACGCCAGTGTCTGTAGATGTGACGCGATGACACAGCGCCATCTAGAATTAGCGGGGTGCTTTTAGCCAATCAAAATTGAGATAGCATCAGCATTGTATAATAATAATATTTATTACCCCGTTAAACAATTGCAAAGGCTTTATGTTAAAAATAAATAGGGAATGTCCACTTCAAGAGGGGCAATTGCACTCGCCCAGAAGATCTATAAAATCACACATTTTCACGCAGTCTTTCATCAATCTTACCTCTTTATAAAAGTAGTCATCCACATTTGCTGCTTTAATCCATCATTTTTTAGCTTAACCGAGGTAAACATCCAGAGTAAATATCTCCTGAACGCTCGAATCCCGCTTAAAATCTTGAATAAATGGTCTTTTCCCGACCCTGCAGTGCAATATGTGCTGACCAAAATGGCTTTGTTCATGCCCAGTCTTCCCAGTCTGAATGAAATCCAAGATGGCTGCCGGTACTCAGTGACTCTAGTCGCTTTCTTAATTACTCATTTTAAAAGCTAGCATTGCGCATGGAGGTCGTTGGAATTATGATTCAAAGCATTGCTGTTCTTTTTGGCATTAAATGGAGTCAAGATTCATCAAAGAAGGTTTGAAACTAATAGTGTTTTCACAAGTGTAGTTTAGTGTACGACCAATAATTGTAAGCTTTGTTTTTTTAGTATTAACGCTTTCCTTGAATTATGAAAGGAAGCCAGTTGCAAATACTAATGTCAGTTACTCATCTTGGTTTTATGTCTTTATCTGTTCAATTTAAATAACATACAAATACAGCTCAATCTTGTGGTATAGACAACAAGTATACATCCTTGCTCTTTCTTCCAAACCATTTGTTATTGTTGCATATTAAATTTGCCATGGAATGGTTAAATATATGGTTCAGATTAAAACTTACAACAAAGAAACTGTGAATTGTAAATTCCAGTGCACAGTAAAGTTCTGATTGGTTTGGGTACAAAACAGCTGCCTCAAAATCATATTTTGTTATAGCTGAACAAATAATATGAAATATAATACGTTATTTAACCATGCATAGGAGATTAAACAGAGTTAAATAGACTATTTTATACATATTTTGCAATGGAATAGAGTCTACCTCCAAACCAGTATTTTAAATTTATCTATTTTGTGATGGCCTATTTTATTCATATTTTTGCTGGAACTGGCCATAACCAGTATGCTATCTGCTGAAAAATATAAATAACAATGTTGTTATCTTCTCCACTGCTATTCATGATCAGTGAATACTTAAGGATGTTGCCAATTTAAGGTATCTTTAACTTTCAAGAACAATTTATTTTAAATTATTATACTTTAGATCCAGTAATTATTTAACTTTCAAGAACAGTAAGTACATGTATCAATAAATTAACAGTCCTTTGTCAATAATTATGTTGAAAGCCAAACAGCTTAATACAAAATGCAAGACTCCAATATATACATTTATGTTTAAAGAACATGTTTCAGTTGTCCATTATTTTGTAAAAAAAAAAAAATAAATAAATGTTAATTTATGTTTAACCCCAATAATTGGAAAGGAGATTGAGAAAATAATAAAATGTTTCTGAGGGCACAGCTATTTATATTTGTTTTGTCATAATTGTCATTCATATTATGAATTTCATTTGGACTTAACCTGCACACAGACACTTAATTCCATGGCATTTTATACAACAATGAGTATAATTACTGACATAACTTAATTCAGTGGACTTCATGGTCCCTCCATGGAATGTGGTACATTAGATTGTCAAGTACTCCATGGAATTCTATGGACACACCCGATGGACACTCCATGAAGTTTAATAGAATCCCATGGACGTCCATGGAACTCCATGGACATTCCATGGAACTCTATGGAACTCCATGGACACTCCATGGCATGCTATGGAACTCCATGCAGGGCTTCTGATATTATGCGATGTTGCGATTTCGCATAATTGACCTAAAATCGCAACAAATCGCATAATACATGAAATATCGCAGAATTTGTACAAAAACGCACAATTTAAGAAAAAAAGAGCAAAAATCCCGCTCAATGTTAAGTTCTCCGATAATTTAAATGTTATCTCAAGGCATTTTTTCTTTCAAAAGGCGTCAAAAAGCACCGGGATGCGTTCGTTCGTTGAACAAACGAACAAACAGGCATTCTATGCGGCATTTTACATGTTGGGGACCTGGTGCTGGTTTTCAAAATTAAACAAGTGATCATTGGCACGGAATAAACAATCCTTTTATGTAAATACACCAATCACAATAGATGTCATTTGATTCCTTCTAACTTGTGTTGTTAGTATCAGCATGGAAACTGCTCGATAGTCGCTTGCAATATGTAGTTATTTTGATTTAATTGAAACAAATTTCCTCAATCCTCATTATGGATAAGTTTGTTGTTAAAATGCCGAACACTTCTTCGCAGGAAAAAAAAAAGATCGCACCTTCCTGTAAATATTTCGGCGAAAGACAGGGCAAGAAAGTACCCCGAAGGAACATTTCATGATGACGATGGTCTGCAACGTAGTGGTTGTTCATCTTCGAAAGTTTGTGGTAGACAAGCACCTTGAAGCTGAGTCACACAAGCCGAATGTGGAAAAAATGCGGGTGGGAATCAACAAACGTTGAAATGAGGCAACAAATGATTTATGTCAGCCATTTGTTCCTTCCTTTGTGCTCAAATTGCTTCTTGAACAGCATAAAATGAATTGTGCTCCTCTTAGACCTAATAAAACAAGGTTAAATTAGCTAAAATGAAATCGCATAATTTGCCCCATAATAGACCTTTCTTGCCGCATAATGAGACGTAAAAGTGCCGCATAATTTCCAATTTTTTTTGCACCCTATCAGAAGCCCTGCCCATGGAACTCCGATCCACAGACACTCCATGGAGTTTCCATGGTATGGAATTCCATGGAACTTGGAATTCCATGGGGTTATTTCGTACGGGAATTGTACCCATAAGAACAGGGTGGTCAGATTGAAGATGTTGTGAAAGAAAGGAAGGGACCGAATGTTCCATTTGTTTAAACACAAAAATGTGGTCATAATGACGAGGTAGTCTAAGGCGGGATTCCACCGTAGCTGAAACTGAAAAGTTCGGTGAGCTTGCATACCATGTAGCAACCATTTGTATTTCAAATGGAGTTGCACTAATGTTAATTTCATGTGCATGTACTATAAGTAATTGTTATCACTATTGTCTTACAGGAGTGGTCAGTATTCTCAAGTGGTGTAATTTTGGCTACACCATTTCTCAATTTATGTTCATTAAACTGTAACAAATAATTATACACATGTACACACGTATACGGTAGTTCACTTAGATACAAATCCCTTATCCATAATACATGTACTACAAGCCATGTTTACAATTTTTTGAAATCACATAACTGCACAAAATGTACAGTCTTGGTAATCCCTCGCAGTATACATGTGTATGTACATGGAATTGTTGTGATGAGCTGGTGGCCTGAAATGCATTTTATCGCACAATTTGTTTATAATAACAGTGTATATGCATGTACAGTCAACTCTCTCATAGGGACCACTTCTTGTAAGTGACCACCTCCCGTAAGCGACCACTTTGTAAACAACCGTTTTGTTTCTCAGTTAAATGCTGTTTCAAGAGCTCTCTTGTAAGTGACCCCTGGTGAAAATCTTTTTAAGATCCTTGAGGATCTTTAAAGATCTTTAAAGATCCACATGAGGATCTTTTGTGATCTTTTTGAGGATCTTTAAGGATCTTGATTCATATCCTCAAAGATCTTGCAGGATCTTGTAAGAACCTTGAAGTCCCTGCAAAGATCCTGGAGGATCCTGCAAGATCTTTGCAGATTATGCAAGATCCTTGCTGGATCTTGACAGGATCCGGTAGGAACTTAGCAGGAACCTTTAGGATCCTCACAGGGCCCTGCAAAGATCCTTCAGGATCCTGTTTAGATCCTGCAAGATCCAGCAAGGATCTTGCTTAATCTGCAAAGATCCTGCAGGATCCTCAAGGATCTTTGCAGGGACTTCAAGGTTCTTACAAGATCCTGCAAGATCTTGAAGGATCCTGTAGCAGGAACCTAAGGATCCTCACAGGGCCCTGCCAAGATCCTTAAGGTTCTTGTAAGGATCTTTATAAAAATCTGCAAAGATCCTGAAGGATCTTAACGGATCTTTGCAGGGACCTGAAGGATCTTTGCAGGGACTTCAAGGTTCTTACAAGATCCTGCAAGATCTTTGAGGATATGAATCAAGATCCTTAAAGATCCTCAAAAAGATCCACAAAAGATCCTTAATATCTTAATGGATCTTTGCAGGGACCTGAAGGATCTTTCTGGGAACTGAAGGATCTTAACAGGGCATTAGCAGGATTCTTCATGGTCCTTGTACTGTAGGATCCTTAAAGGGACCTGATGGATCCTTACAGGGTCCTGCTAAGATCCTTCAGGTTCAGGTTCTCTTAGAATCATGAAAAAACCCAAAAAGATCCTGAAGGATCTTAAAGGTTCTTTGCAGGGACCTGAAGGATCTTGACAGAGGCTTTGCAGGATTCTTCATGGTCCTTGTAGGAGCCTTGCTGGGACCTGATGGATCGTTATATAGGGTTCTGCTAAGATCCTTCACGTTCTTGCAAGGATAGAAGGATATTTAAGGATTTTTGCAAGTAAGGGACGTGAAGGATCTTCTCAAGGTTTCTGCACAAATTCTCAAGGATCGTAACTACTCAGGGATTTTCCAGAAAAATGGTAGAAAGATCCTTTTGTGCATCTCTCACAATACTCTTAATTTTCATGCACAAAATAGGTGTCCTATTTAACAAGCAGTAAATTTTATTTCTATTTCTCAGATTATTCTCATCTTTTTACAAATAGATAGATCTTTGATGTTTTACATTAAAAATCTCATGGTTTAAAATCATCAATCCCTTACCATGAAACACAACAGTTAATGCAAAATGTAAAAATCTAAAGCAAGGGTAAAAATGCCTCATGAATTAACTTGTTTTTTCTTCTTATTTCTTCCTTTTGTGTTAGCCCTTTGTTTTCATGAAAATGAGGCCACTTACATGCAGAAAGACATGAAAAAATTACTACAAATAAAGGATGAGAAATACAGACAGCATTAATTATTTTTCTTTCAAGCTGTAGTACAACATTGTTATGACTTGAAAGTTGAAAGACATTGTTATACCTACATGTATTGCAACCGGTGTTGCAAGTTGCAGAAACGTGCAATGTCTACTTCAATGTACAATGTTATCACAACTTGCAACAGGGTGGTAACATCCACAACGACACTTTTACATGGTTGGATGACAAGTTAAACGAAAATGTTGCCTACAGTGCCTAGTACAATGTCAGCTATCAAAATAATACCTTTCAATAAATTTGTAACAGTTATGCATTTATGAAAAAAACTCATCTTTTAACCACAAGTCTCACTCTCAGGCAAAGGCATAATCAAGACTCATCTGGTTTTGAACTGTTACATTGAAAGTTAAAAGAAATCATTCACTCTAATAAATATGAATTTTGACAAAATTGAAAATATGTCAAGTTTATATGCACAATTTCTCCTTTAAAGTAACACCCTGTGCAGCTCCATTGAACATTGCACAGATAATTGGCATTCTCATTGCACACTATAAAACCAAAACCCATGAAAATTTCAGTATTTTTTCATCGTAAATCCATAGCATTTCCAACACTCTTTGAGGGGATTTTCAAGGTCATGAGTAAGGACATTTTCATAGCATTTTTTAACCATGAAGTTGCCATGGAAAGAGCATAAAAAATCCATGAAAATAATGTGAAAAACAGCATGGCCCATGAAATTCCTTGCATCAAGTATCAGACTATGAAAAACTCATGAAAAGTCCCTTTAGGACGGTGCCTACTTTTATTACTGCACATACGTTCTGCACATCTCGAGCTTCCTATGGGTGGTGCCTACTAAATACAGGGGTATTTTTGCGTAGTTTAAAACTGTGCGGAGAAAGCAGAAATTAGCAAGTGCTCTTTGCATCCAAAAAGAAAATTTGGGGTAACCATGCATTTTTCAGAGAAACTGCGCAGTATAAATAAAAAAAAATTAGAAACTGCGCGGTATAAATTTAAATTTATTATTATTATTATTATTATTATTATTATTATTATTATTATTATTATTATTATTATTATTATTATTATTATTATTATTATTGTAAAGCTTCAATTTGGAGTAAAACGCCATACATTGCTTTGTATTTCACAACTGCCTTAGAATAAGAAAGAGTAATTGTTGCTGAATTATCTCTAAAAAAATGTGTGGTTACTCCCAATTTTCTTTTTAGATTCCAATAGCCCTTGCTAAGATCTGCTTTTCTAGCAGTCATAAAGCTCACAAAAATGCTTCGGTTTTAGTAGGCACAACATGGAATTCCCATTTAGCTTTTCAGGAGATTTTCAAGGTCAAATTTTCAAGAGGTTTTCATGGGATTTTATATCATGAAATTGAAAAGCTTGTGAATATAATTTGATGAGAAAATGGAATAGGCTTAAAATAAAAATAAAACAGGCTGGGATAATCTAATGAGGAAAAAATGGAAAATGGTACAAAAATACCTTTAAAACAGGTTTAAAATAGGGCATTAAATGTATGTCATGCAAGTTAAAATAGGGTTAAAATAGCACTGACTGTTGGTTTATAGATCCAGAAATAAAATAGCTATAAAATACATGTAGGTTGAAAATAGGTGATGGTTTAAATCCTTATTCTAAGCCTAGAATTATCACAGTTCATGTGTTTTAATTAGTTGTAGCATTTGCCACTGCAAATGATTTCATGGTCAATACTTCATATATTCCAGACCTGCACGTAACTATATCTGGATGGTTAATTACATGCATTACACACAATATAAATTTGTCATTCACACACCGTATTCCACAGCCAGAGCTACAAACAAGTAACAGCAAAAAACAATTTCACAGTAAACTTCTCAGGAAAGAAACATTCAGAAAATGGCTTTGTCTTGAATTATGTAAAGGTTCAGGGGAAGTGCTAAATAAAAAAGAAAAATGCTTGGATTTTTCTTAAAAAAAAGATTGATTGTACCCTTGCTGTTTTCAACTACATGTATATGATATCCAGTAATGACCAATACTCCATTATGCAAGTTACAAAAGTTTATTTGGTAACAATTATTGTTTCTCAGTAGGAGTAGCAGAAGTCACGATTTGCAACAAAATCAAATCAGTTAAAATAGAGTCCAACGTTCATAAGTGACTTAGCTTATAGAGCAGGATTTGCTGACTTGACACTGAAGCGGCACGATTGAGTATCAGCCTTGACAACATTATTGAGCTGAAAATCTGCAGTACAACAGAAAAAAGTGCATTTTAAGTCACTTCTTCTGAATGACCAGTGGTCACTCAGTGATCACTGTGACAGTGATCTGGGCAGTGCCAAGTATACGCTTTTAGACACATGTTTCAGTGAGCTTCTCATCTGTAACAATCTTGTTGATTTCTGAGCAAAACAAGGGTATCCAACCTTTAACTCATGGTGCTACAGAAAATATAAGCTTAATCCTTATACACTCCATGAAGTTGATCATGAACTCCAGATCTTCATGCAATGTCAATCGAACCAAGATCACTAAGTCTTTAGCTTATACCAAGACATGATGACAACCTGGCTACAAATTACTCTGTAAAAACGTTTGCAAATAATAAATAGGGTATGTTTACCTTAACAATCTCGAATTTGCAGTTAAGTTCAAATAAGATTCAAGAAGCACATGCATTCGAAATAAAATCACACATTTTCATGTAGTCTTTTTCATCAAAATTATTGATTTCAAAGCTTACCTCTTGCTAAAAGTAGTTATCCACATTTTTTTGCTTGAACCCAACATTTTAAAGCTAAACAGAGGTAAAAATCCACGGGAAATGTCTCCTGTTTTCTTGAATATTCCGCCTAATTTACGTCCTTATGACATGACTCCTGGGTTCAAACCATTTACAATTAAATCGAAAATGAAACGGTCATTTCCGCGAGCCTGCAGTGGCATATCTGCTGACCAAAATGGCCTTGTTCGTGCCCAGTCTACCCAGTCTGAATGAAATCCAAGATGGCTGCCGGTGTTGCTGTGACCCCACGTTTTCTTGCTCATTTTAAAAGCTAGCACTGTGCATGAAAGTTGTAGGAATTATGATTGAAAGCATTGTTGTTCTTTTTGGCATCAAATGGAGTCAAGATCCATCGAAGAAGGTCTGAATGTAATATTGTTTTCGCAAATGCATTTCAGTGATGTGTACTTTTCTTAAAACTTTTCCTGGAAAGCAGGCCAGTTACAAATACTAATATCAGTTGCTCATCTTGGTTTTATGTGTTCAGCTCTACTTGTGGTATAGAAAATACGTACACCCTTGCTCTTTCTTCCAAACCATTTGTTATTATTGCATACATAAGCTTAAAGTTTATAAGTTTATTGCAAAGAAGTACCTGGTATATGTAATTGTTAAATTGAGCAAAAAAGTGTACAAGCAATAAGTATACATCATGCATTTGTCTTTTTTGTATGGCTCAACATTGATGGTGTATACATCAACAATGATGAATACAAATAGCAACTTCACCTTAGATTAGGAAGATGAAGTTTCCCTTGCTGTATACAAAATATGTACATACAACATGTGATGCAGACAATCTAACTGCCCATTGCCTATCCTATTTTTACAAAAATATAAATATAACAGTGTATTACTATTTTATTGAGCAATAGTGATATATCAGAAATAGTAATAAGATATAAGCTTGGACAATCTTGTTAATTTAATATTAAGTATTCCATCCATTTCTTGACGTCCACTACTATGTAATAACTAATTACGGGAGATCTTTACAAAAGCTCAACAGAGCTTGCTTAAGATCTCCTTGCCTCTTAAAATAAATGAGTTTTGTGAAAACCTAATAATACATGATGTAAAGGATGTAAGGCAAAATAAATAAAGAAAGAAAGAAAGTAGGATTACAGGCTGTTTTACAGGCTATTTTTCAGTTTGTTATGAGAAAATATGGCTAACATCAGTTGTTACCTGAAAATTCCACAGTATTGGCCCATTGCAGCTCCAAAATCACAAAAATTAATATTGAATCGACTGATCACAATCTAATGTTGTAAAGTTTCGTCCTTTAGCTTCTTGTGTTGTCAAAGTCAAAGAAAGAGATTTTCAGTCATTGCTTGTCTTCACATTTTGTGAAAATATTTGTAGACCCAGGAAATCTTGTTTTGTTGAGATTTTATGTGGCTGATCACTCTCTTTGCAAGAAAAAAACATTTACTTCTGTTGCCCCTGAGGTGAGGTTTATAACTGCATTGCCATGTGACTGTGTATGGTTTATGCGTGATTGAATGGTGATTTTATCCACGACTGCAAAATTGGTTCAATTAGCCTGTTTGGTTCCAAAGCAACCCCAATTATTTTTTAGTGAATTGTTTATTATTCTATATTTTGGTTAATCACAAGACCATGATTTGCAAAGTTCTCTCTTATAACCTGATAAGATTCTCATTACAAGTTTGTCTAAAGATCCTTGTAAGATCATTGTAATAATTATAGCCTTAAGGATCCTGACAAAAATCATTGAAAGGATCCTCAAAAATCTTTTGTAAGATCCTCTTTGTCTCCTTGAAAGGATCGTCTTTAAATCCTTCTAATATTCTCATCAGATCCATGATGACTGTTAAGGATTTTGGGAAAGTTCTTTGAAAGAGATAAAATAGGATCCCTTTAAGATCCTTGTAAGATCCTCATCAAACCTTCGAAGATTCCTAAGGATCCTGACAAAGATCTTTCAAGGATTCCTGATAGGATCCTTTAAAGATCATTGTAAGATCCTCATCAGATCCTTGAGGATCCTGACAAAAATCTTTTATAGGATCCTCTAAAGATCTTTTAAAGAACCTCTTAAGACCCTTGAGGATCCTCAAGGATCCTGAAAAAGATCTTTGAAAGATCCTTGAACAGTTCTTAACAAGAACCTTGTAAGATCCTCATCATATCCTTGAGGATCCTTAAGGATCCTGACAAAGATCTTTTATAGGATCCTTCTAAGATCTTTTTAAGAACCTTGTAAGACCCTTGAGGATCCTTAAGGATCCTGACAAAGATCTTTGAAAGATCCTTGAACAGTTCTTAACAAGAACCTTGTAAGATCCTCATCATATCCTTGAGGATCCTTACGGATCCTGACAAAGATCTTTCATAGGATCCTTCTAAGATCTTTTTAAGAACCTTGTAAGACCCTTGAAGATCCTTAAGGATCCTGATAAAGATCTTTGGAAGATCCTTGAACAGTTCTTTACAAGAACCTTGTAAGATCCTCATCATATCCTTGAGGATCCTTAAGGATCCTGACAAAGATCTTTGAAAGGATCCTTTAAAGGATCTTTTTCAAGATCCTGTAGGATCCTAATGAAATCTCTGAGGATCCTGCAGGATCTTTTAGAAGATCTTTGAAAGGATCCTCATCAGGATCTTCAAGAGATCTTTATAGGATCCTCAAGAAATCCTCTAGGATCTGTGAGGATCTTTAAAAGATCCTTGTCTTCAAGGATCTTTAGAAGACCTTTGCAGATCTTTGCAGATCTTGGAGGATCTTTGAAGATCTTTGAAGATCCTCCAAAGATTTTCACCAGGGGACCACCACTCAAATTTCTTAAGGGACTGCGACCACTTTTTAGGCCAGAAATTACACATTCTTTCGTTTTCTGTTTTCGGTAAACGACCATCCAACATAATTACGTATGATCGTTAGTAAAGCAAATTTACTCAGAAGTGACAAAAATTCAATTTTTAATGACGCTACCCCGGACTGCTGACAGATAATAACAGTTTACAGACAGAGAAGATGGCTATAATTAAATCAAGCTTGGCCAGCGATTCTCGAAAGTTACTGTCAGGCACTCTTAATGTTCCAATCATACTACTTTTGGTGGACATCAGTCAAAGAAAGCCCTTCAATTTATGCAATGCCCTAGCTAGCCCTTGAGAAATTAATAAGTGCTGCACATGCAGCACAATAATAATTATTATAATTATTGTTTTAGTTAGTCAATTTATCAAAAATAATAATAATAATAATAATAATAATAATAATAGTAATAATAATAATAATAATAACAATAATGAAAATGATAATGATAATGGAAATAATAATTATAATAATTAACGTGTAATCCAACTTAGCTAATGTGGGGTCATAATTACTAAGAGGAGACAAAAAATAAAATTAGCATCTGCATTCCTTATTCAATCTCACTGTCTTATTGTAATAAAGTGTACTTCCACTGAACAAGTTGTACAATGATGTAAATGTGAATAACTACACTGTACATGTGCACAATGACGGGAGATTTACAAAATGCTGGTCCCATTGATCTTTGCTAAGCCACCCCCTCCCCTCCCCCTCCCCACCCCCCTCTTCAAATGGCAACCTGGAAAATATACTGGGAAATATACTGAAGTTTTATTTTGGCACCATTTTAACAACAATGCTAGTGATTTCTCATGCGGAGATTGGGCGTGCTTTATTTGAAAGAAAACAATATAATTTTGAGGGCTAAAAGTATGCAAGAAATAATCAATTGCCTTGTGAAATCACACAGAATATTGCCCACGTGTAATACTTACATGTAATAAGTAAAATTAGGGGGAAATCAGTGAAAGAGTAAATTAAAGCAACAATCTGCTTAGGGATAAAAATAAAACCTAAAAACAAACTTTTTTATGTCCACAAAACACATACACTGTAATTATATAGTATTACATTATTTTATATTTTTAACAACAAGCTTGGGATTCTCAATATATGCATGGTTGGAAGGGCTTTCTTCTGAGGAAACCCTGATCTGCACTTGCCAAGTTGAAATCTGGTTTTGGACATCCATGGGAAAAAAGTAATGTTTGCCTGAATGAAATATGACTTCCTTTAAATCAATAATTGATTTAATTTATATGTAGTATTTAAGGTTGATCTCTAGACTGAAAGTTATGTTTTGATGCAATGTTTATTATTATCCGATGTTGTTGCTCCAGATCCAAAGTTTTTATTCCAGGTGCAAACTTTTTACTCCGTTAACCCTATGTTTTTATATTCCTGGCCCCATGCAGTTGTTCAAAGAGTGGATAATTTTATCCACTGGATTAGTCGCTATGAGGCAGATAATTTCCCTATAGCCGTATAATTTGTGTATAAAGTAGAAGTGTCTGTCTTATTTAAGTATGAGAATGTGTGAAAAACTTACCAAAAGTTTTGGTTGGAATACATTTTTTCCGCTGGATAGCAACTTATCCACGAGATAAAGTTATCTGCTCTTTGAACAACTGGGACCTGGATTGTAATCCAGTTTCTAGAGTGGAGTCCTAGGATATGGTCAGTGCATAAGGAATGCAAGTGTGTAGTTCAACCCAAAGAAGACAATTCTATATAAGTTATACATATGCAATAATTTTTTTATCATTTGATAACTTGTGGAAGGTGGACCTTGCATGTTTTGAATGATTTGAAAACTAAAATCTCTGGGAAATTTTGTGTATCGAAGCCAAGAAAGTATTACTCAACATCATCTTGATCAGGAAAAACCTCATTTGCATTTACTTTCAACGCACAATTTACATTATACAACTACGAGAGTAGTTTCGTCGGAAGACCTCGTCAGTTGGTCCCCATGTTTGTTTTAAAATGCATGTTTGTTGTAAACCGCCATGGCATTTTAAAACGTGAACATGGTAACCAACTGGCGAGGTCTTCTGACGAAACTAGTTTTGTGGCTGCATATGTAAATTGTGTGTTGAAAGTAAGTGCAAATGAGCTTTTTCCTGATCAAGTTGATGAAACAAAAATGGCTTTAATTTATAAATTAACCGTAAGCTGCAAATTTTTGCATTTTGTGGTTAAATTTAATGATTTTTTGTCTATGAATGCTTCTGAAGGAGCCGTACTGTATCAGATAACATTTTGGGGGGTAAGGCAGATCAGGAATGAATTTTCCTGTTTAACCTGCTTACGAGCCTGGTTGGTTGGGTAATAGCTGCTAGTACCAGTCGTCGGTCTTCTGAGATTAGTTTTAGTGTATGGTATGATGGGAGGTGATGTTAAGTTAGAATTTGGTTACAGTTTTGTGTGGATCCAGGATGGAAAATGGTCAGATATTTTACAATAAATATTTGTTGAATAAATATTTGTTGAAATTCCTCTAAGTGGAGACACATACTGAATAATGTAACTCTATATAGTTACATGTCTTTAATTTCAATTTTTAAGAGAATTAACAAGAAATCAACAGTATATACACATGACTGGAAGCGGCAAAGACAGCAGCTACTAGAGAAGAACATACTAGAAGTTCAGGAATGTAATATATGTAATATATTTTAAGATTTATTGTAGCTCTACCATTGATTTTGGTCTCATGTATACTTTGTTCTTTTAATAGTTACTTAACTGAGGGAGCCCATTCCTTATAAGCCCGGTGGCTTCCCTTGGGCTTCCTTGCCATAAAGTAGTTAAATAATAATAAAAAATTTGTACAATTTATGGCAAAGCAATGAACTCAACTGAACTGAATGCCAAGAGTTAACCTGACACTGATTGGTGCATATGTTGTGGGTTATTTTATTTTATTTTGTTTTTGCTTTAAAATTAATTTATCAAACCAGTTTAAATGTGTGAATGGTGTGTTTCTCTTACAGGTCTTGAAGTGTCAGTTGTCATATTGAAGTGCAAGATCCCTTTTGTTTCTTTAGACCGATACTTCAAAGACTCACAACAGGTTAGTTCTTAGGTTTTATTCTTGGGTTGCCCAAAGCTCAATTACATGTAATTTTATACAGAATGTGAAGCTTTCCAAACAAGGCATGAATTGGCAAGAAAACAAGAGACAACTTATAATGACTGGCTTCATATACCTTATTTATTCGATTAACCGCCCTGGGCACTTATTTAATTTTGGGCCCATGAGGGTGGGCGCTTATTATTTTCCCAACATTTTCAGCAAGTGAGAACACTTTTAGAGAATAACAAAACAAGGGAAAACAAGTTTATTTCGTTTCAACAAGACAAAACAAAGTGTATAAGCTATTAAACATAGACAAGCCATAAACAATATTAAAGTTCATTGACTACGGTATCTAAAACCAATTTTGGAACACAACTGACTCTCCTCTTACCTCACTATGGGCTAGTACAGCATTTTTTTGTTGTTGTCGTTGGGAGAGGGTGGGGTTGGCCCTTATTCGAAAGTGGGCGATTAATCAAATAAATACTGTACGGTAATTTAGACCTTTGAGCTCTCTGCTGGGGGTGCCTTATGAGTAGCTTTGCATTTGGTTCCTTCCTGGACTGTGAGAAAGGTCATTTTTCTTGCTTTATTTTCAAGCCTTTTCCCCTCTCTGCCCTCCCTTTGGTAAGTGTCAGGTTTGCAAGTATTCCACTGACTGGGTTCAATGTGACGGTTCCTTTGATGAGTTTAACAACTGTAATACTTGGTATGTGAAAGGAAAGCATCACAGATGGAGGCACTCAAAACGTTTTGAAAAAGAAATCGCAAGATCAAATATATGCACCCTGTTGTAAGGTGCTAAGGCCTACATAAACATCTACCCCAGTAATGGTTATGCCCTCCTACATCATGTTAATGTTAAGGACGGTGCCTATTACAGTGATACCAAAGTATTTTTATGACTATACAGGAAAAACAGATATTAGGAAGGGCCATTGAAATCCAAAAAGAAAATTGAGGGTTGCCACGCATTTTTCAGAGATAATTATTTAGCAACAATTATTCTAAAAAGCCATAAAATACCAAGCAATGTATGGCGTTTTTTTCCAAATTGAAGCTTTATTATCCCTGAAAAATGCATGGTTACCCCCAATTTTCATTACGGATTCCAATAGATCATTTTGCTAATAAGTTTTAAACTGCGCAAAAATATCCCTGTATATTTGCAAGCACCACCCATAGAACACCTGAGTATCTCTAGATGTGCAGAACATATGCACTTGAAGGTTTCAAAAATGATTTCACTCTCAAATGTCAAATAGAAAGCTTTTTAGCAAACTTCAGATCCTAAAATCTCGCCTTAAAGGATGCTTTTTACCTATTGAACATGTCCTACAGTACTCCGCATGCATTCCATTATTAGAAATGTATGTAACAAGAAGTAAATGTTGTATTGTGTGTAAAGGGTTGTTGTGAAATAAAGTTGATTAAAATATAAATAATTATAATGATATATTTCTTGATTTTTTTTTAATAAAACAATTATTATTCTACTCATGCTTGTTGGATATGTGGTTATTAATTAACCAACCTGGTACTACATGCCTCCTTGGCTATCTTTCATCACATATGGTCACCCATCTAACCCTTACCCTAACCTAACCCTAACGCTCCATATAGTCACCCTTACCTTACCGTGAAGTATATGCCCAATGTGTACTCGTGGAATAATTGATAATTATGCAAAATCTCACCTGCTAACATTATATTCTGCACCTCTTTGTAGATCGTGTGTTTGGATTTATCCCCAGAAATGAAAGCCATGTCCTTTCAGTGTAAGAGTGTGCCAGAGAGGTATAGAAATTTTTTGTGTCTTTTCTCATTTCCTAGATAATGCTGAGTCAAAACAATTTTTAATTAATTTTTAACTAATAACCTTCAAGCTGAGATCATATATATATAGTTTTAGCATGTGAAGTTTGGTTGTGATGGCATTGAATAGATTAGAATGTAAGGGCCAATTTAGACTAATATGCAACTTCTGCTTATGACTGTCTTAAAACCCTTTGATCACCAACCATTACCCAAGGTTTTCCAAACATTCACTGAATTTGCAAAGTGATAATAAACAACCCCGTGTGCAGTAAAAATACACAACTTACAGGGTAAAAAAAGGGAACATCCCTTTGGTTTAAAATAGAACTTTAAAATTACTAATTATGGAATAAAATACACTAGTTGGCAAAACTTTAATTTTCTGTAGCACACACAGCTTACAAGTGTTGTACAAAAAATTGTACCCATCTCTTGTCATTGCACGTTGCCTACTCCTACCATAACAAGTGCACACATGTAGCAAATCAACAACAACATTTATTGAATAAATAAATGACTTTATTTAAGTGTCGAAGTATTATTTTAGTGCTGTACTAGCGCTAATTGGGGACACTATAAACCAGTGAAATAAATATGCAAACTGAAAATATCATTTTGTTAAAGATCCCAACTGGCGGGAGGCAAATCAGTTGGCTATTTTACAAAGTGTGGCCTTGGAGCGGAACTTGAACCTGGGGCCTCCAGATTTTAATTACACGTCCGGCGCCTGTAACCTCTAGGCCACGCCGCCTCCCACAACTCAACATTTTGTGTGTCCATTGCTATAAGTTCTTGGTTTTAATTCACACAAAGGAAATTCATAGTGTAGACTTGGCATCAGCATTAGTCACGAACAACTAAAAGTGAAATTCGCAATTTTTTAACAATTTTATCTGGCAGTATATTGCCTTTAGGATATTGTGATTTTAAACTAAATCAGTTTATAGGTTCTTCAGACCAAGCAATACAAGCAACATTTTCTTACAGCTTTTCGGCAACAAATTTTGTGACACGGTATGATTGTTTGTTGCCCGTATAATTTACCACACTCTTTATGCACAACAAATTTTTATTTGCAGAAAGTACAGGAGACATTGTTTTAGTCTACGTTTTACAACACAAAAATGTATTGTGCTATGAGGTGGTAATATGGGCAAAAAACAATATTGCAACTTGCAATGGAACTTTCGTTAAGCAATAAGTTGCACAAAAATGTTGCTTCTGTGTACAGTGTATCAGCCTGTGAAGTGAACAATAATTTACCAGTATGCCTTTCTGAAAGGCCTTTCGAAGAGAATGAGAATGACTCCTGACCAGTATTTTGGAGATATTCTTGATTTTGTGATTTATCTTTGCACTGAGACGATTTGTGACGTCATCAATTTTTGAACAAAAACTTGTCATGAATATCTCTCAAATGAGAAAAAATATACAATTAAAGAAAATGCCATTCTTGTTCCCTTTGAAAGGCCCTGTAATAAATAATAATAATAAGTCTTTAATGATCTTCAAAAGATAAAAATACTTATCTTAAGTTACAAAATAATTTAATAATAACAACAAAAATAGATTGAAATATATAAAATGTATAAATATCCGAAGCCCATCTACCTCATCTATTATTTTTACAAGTGCTCAAAGACATACTGAAATGCGCGCACGACTCTATTAACAAATGATAGTTTGAAGCTTCCTGTGTTTACCTTAAGTATATAAAAGTATCTCTCCTCAAGGAGTACAGCTGTAGTTTGTGTGCTTCACATTAAGTAAAATTCCTTGTAACGGAGAGTTCTTTCAAGAGGCCTTTCTAAAAATCTGAATCAATGTCCTCTTTTTCAAGTTCCCTGATATCTATTTTCTATAAAAAATACTTGCGTTTATAGCAGTGGTCTAAAAAATGTTGAATACTATTCGAAGTGGCTCCGTATACTGCATACTTTAGGCACTTAAATTAATTTTCTGTGGCTTTTTTTTTTTTCAGGACAATATTTCAACTTGTTCAAAGATCAGTAGAAATCTTTGTAAAAACCAAGTCTAAAATGAACCCCAATCACCAGTTTGCCATCTTGGTTTTGGATGACAAAGCATCATGGGTAAGCGAATATGACCGCCGTTAATTGTTGCAGTGTCACCAATTTTCTGTGTGCCTTTGAATAGCGAAAAAAACTTACAGTATCGATGAAAATCACTTTTAAAATAATGGTTCAGTAAATGTTAGCAATTACTTATTACCCTATGAGTATACAAAAGCTGGTATTAAAACAATTTATTGTTCATTTTTTTCTGGGGATGGCTTGGATGGAAACTTTATTACAGCTTGAAAAACTTTGCCAATTTTTTCAAGTTCTTACATGTTGTTTGGAGATCTGAAATGATTACGGTATTGCTCAAAACTGATTTATAGTTTGTTCTTTGTGAGAGAAATAGTTAATATTTTCCTTCCGGTGCTCTCTAAACAATTTCATGTTAGGGGATCCAAAGGTCCTATGTTAAATATTTGACTTGCTTTGATAAAAAATACAGCAACATCTCCATGATGGTTCCCCTTTAATTTAAGTCCTGAATCAAACATCAGTGAGATTTCTGTTCTACATTAAACATCGCAGACAAATTGGAGACTTTCTGTTTCTTTTTCTTTGAGAAAAGGGAGGTCCAAATCCCCTGGTACCCCTCCTTGTATATCTATCTCTGCACTGTTTTTCCACACCACACCTATACCATTGTTATTTTAAATTTTAACGTAATAATTTAATAATAAAATTAATAATAATAATAAAATTCTTCCTCTGTTAGTACAAGCATTTTACAAGTGATGTGGAAGTTATCTGCAGTACTCTGAATCGCCTTAGTCCTGAGGAAAAACTTCTATCACAAGATGAATTTCGTATCCTTTGAGATATTCATCACCCATTTCTCCTAATTTCTTGCTTTTCTAGTTAGCTTAGAACTGCCTTTGCACTTCCTTCTGATACAAAAATATGTTAAGGCCTCGCTGGGGCTGATCTAGACATGGTTTCACTCCCCACCCCCCCCCCCCCCCACTTACAGTGTCAATTCATCAACAAAGACGATATTTGCGCATGTGATATCAGTTAGTGTTAATGCTCAACATTGATTGGGGGGGGGGGGGGGGGAAGGGAGTGGTTAGGTTAATGAGTGACTTGAGGACGGTGCCTATTAATACTGAAGTATTTTTGCGCCGTTTATGACTATGTGGGAAAAGCAGATCTTAGCAAGGGCTATTGGAATCCAAAAAGAAAATTGGGGATAACCAGGCATTTTTGAGAGATAATTAAGCAAAAAGTAATTCTAAAAAGCCATAAAATACAAAGCAATGTATGGCATTTTTTTCCCATATAATTTGAAGCTTTATTATCTCTGAAAAATGCATGGTTACCCACGATTTTCTTTTTGGATACCAAGAGCACTTGCTGAGTTCTGCTTTCTCTGCATAGTTTTAAACAGCGCAAAAAAATATTCTGTATTAGTAAGCACCACTGATAGGAAATCCGAGTATCTCAAGATGCACAAAACGTATGCGCAGTAACAAAAGTAGGCACCGTTCTTAATGCAAAGATATTAATGCTGTCGAGGCAAAGTTTAGTGGAACAAAAATTCACAAAGAGCCAGGTGTCCCTAACTCTATAGGCCAGGATTGCAGTTCCAGTACTCATCTCTCCTGGCAACATGGAAACAAAAGAATGGAACCCAACCCGTCTCCCTTTTGTGGATGCAGTGATTTAAATCACATGCAGACCATAAGTTATCGCTGGCTACTGTATTTGTGACTTAGAGAACAATTAGTGAGTTTCTGCAGCAGGACAGCTGAAGAAGGACGACGGCAAACTGTTCTGTGTGACTGTCATAACAGCTGACTACGCACAGTAATTATTCCTGATTGTAACTTGCCTGAATCTCAGCCTGTAATTTTTGCGTCCTAAATAATTAAACAAATTCGAGTCAAGTCAATTTTCATTGTTACCAGAAAAAGATAAAAAAAAGAAAAGAAATGAAGGAAGAAAAACATTTTGAATACTATGAATACAGTCCTTTATAGCAAAAGTCCGTAGTAGCGGGAATTTATTTTAGTCAAACGTCTGTTATTTATTTTTGCCGGGGATTTAGCTGCTATCGGGGTGTCCGTAACAGTGAGGTGTCCGCAAGGCAAGAGTTGACTGTATTAAGTGAAGTTTGGGACACCCAAAAATCTAATAGAACTAATCGAGTAGGTGCCCCACAGTAAATAGTATGAGAAAAATGAACATGATGACAGACAAGTTCAACTGAAAAGTTGTGTCAAAATACATAAATGTATGTAATAATTTATTATGTAATTACTGTCAGTAGGTGTTTCAAGAGTTGTCAGTAAATATTCAATATATATTTTAATTTAGGGTTTTGGTGTCAGTAAATGTAGGATGTTTATTACACCTTGACTTTGATCTTAGAAATGTGCGACCTTTTTGAGGCAGTGTAAGTGTTAACTTCTTGAATTGTCAAATAATAGACCTTCTGAAGAAATGGCAACCGATTTATTATTCTTTTCAATTTGTGTTAATTATTCCCACGTACCTCATTTTACATGAGCAAGTAAAATAAATGACAAAATTGAGCGACATTTCGGAGTTGTCATGACACCATTTTCAAGTTCAAAATGACGACTTCGAAACGTCGTCCAATAGGCCATTTCCGAGTTGCTTTGAACCTCATTGTAAAAGCGAGGTTTTTGTTATAAAAATTAGTTTTCATTCATATGCAAACAAATGTAATTTTCATATGAAAAACTTTGCACTTAGCCTCGCTATCATAATGAGGGTCACAGCAACTCAATAATAGCCTATTTTGCTTTAATTTTTACTTGCTTATGTATTTAGAAACCTTTATATTTATAAATTTTGCACATACTTGTAAGACTAATTTTTATGAAATTCAACTGCTTAATTTATTGGCTGCAATTTATGAAAAAGATATTAATATTCTTTGATTTGCTACCTTAATTTCTGAATGGAAGCCCCCCCCCCAAAATCAAGTGCGGTAACTTTCTGAAGCAAAGACCCTTCTGAAATAAAGCCTCCAGCATATAAACCTGAATTGTGTCAGCTAACTAGTTTTAAAAGTCTGTTTTGAGCTTTTTTAGTTTAGAGTTGAGCCAAACCAATTTTGAACAGAAATTTCATGGGCTTGGATCCCTCAAGAAGGCCAAACTTTCCCCCAAAACTAAGCTCTGCAGCTCAATAGCTCACATGCAGAACCTAATTGTATTCTGGCAATTTTTACCTTAGTTTTTTTTTTCACTTGTTACAGAAAGGAAAACATAACATTACCAGAAGTTGAAGATATCTTGCTGCCTCCTCCGTTTGTTGTCCGACTTATTTTAGTGTATGGACGCTCACAATGTATGCCTCAAATGTCTCCTGAAGCCAAGCAGGTTTGTTTAATATTTTCTTTCACTCTCTGTACGTACTTCCAAGAACGAAACTTTATTTTAAAATGTATTGAGGAGCAAGAATGAGCAGCTAAATAGCTGTCTGGATTTCATCTACAGGCTCAAAAGTTAGAACCACCTTGCACAGCATAATTGACAGCACCACAGGAAAGTACTGCTCAGCAGCTTTCATTTGAATGGTCATCACACTACGGATTTCATCCACAGGCTTAAGGCTTAAAAGTTAGAACCACTTCAAAATGTACTGCATTCAAAACACCACTACGGGAAAGTACTGCTCAGGAACTTTCATTTCAATGGTCACACTTTCGGATTTCATCCACAGGCTTAAAAGTTAGAATCATCTTGGGCAACACAATAAACAGCACCACAGGAAAGTACTGCTCAGTAGTTTTCATTTGAATGGTCACTCTTTAGGATTTCATCCACAGACTCAAAAGGTAGAATCACCTTGTACGGCATAATAAACAGCACCACAGGAAAGTACTGCTCAATAGCTCTCATTTGAATGGTCACTCTTTAGGATTTCATCCACAGACTCAAAAGGTAGAATCACCTTGTACAGCGTAATAAACAGCACCACAGGAAAGTACTGTTCAGTAGCTTTCATTTGAATGGTAGCCCTTTAGACTTTCATCCACAGACTCAACCTTATTTCGCATTTTTAATAACGTAAACAAACGGAATTGGTTGACCTTTGGGTGCTGAACATAGCCAACTGCCATCACTTCAGGTGCTCACCGGTCATTTCACTACACTGCCGATTAATTTGAAATGGGAATATTCTCTTATGTTTGAGCTCAATTCAGTTCTCACACCAGCCTGTGAACAGACTCCCAAGTGCAGTTTTGGGCGAAAAGAAAACTCTGTGAGCCGGGCGAGCAGAGCCCGGTTTGGAGGTCCCCTCTCGGAGCTCGATTTTTGTCATCGCTCTATACATGTACCCCACTTGGGAGCCTGTTCACAGGCTATTCTCTCACCAACAGTGTGAAACGAAGAAACAGCTAAAACAATTTTCTACCCCAACTCACTCTCAGAACGACAAATAATCACATTTTTATAGCTAATGTTGTGTAGCTCATTATTAGGAAATTAACGCTCCATTTTACAGTGCGACGCGCCTTACCGTGGCCGCCCAACAAACAATTTTTACAAGTTAGCCATAAAATACAAAACGACATGTTTTTTTTAATAATTCGTTGTTGCGTCACTTGCCTGTTGGACTTTCCAAGGAGGCGTGACCGTTTATCAAAATCGCGTATCCTGATTGGCTAACCTGTAAAACAAGTTTGTTGGGTGGCCACGATAAGGCGCGTTGCACTGTAAATTAACGCGATTTTTTACTGTGAGCGTTCATTTCCACGCTATTAATTAAGTTTCATCGATTTTTGCTGTGCCTTTGAGTAGCAGAAACATGTTTGTATCGATGGAAATATTAAAATAATGGTTTAGTATTGTTAACAATTACCATAACAGTATACATAATCTAGTATTTGTTCTCTTTTCCTGCGAATGGCTTGGATGGAAACAGTTTATAACTTGAAAAATTTTGGAATTTTTTTTCAACTTCTTCCTGTGTATTTTCGAAAATTTGAAAAGACATTGATTTATAGTTTGCTCTTCGTTGAAATAATGAGTTAATTTTTTCCTTCCGGTGTCCTACAAACAATTTTATGTTAGAGAAAATTAAAGACTCTATGTTAAATATTTGAGTAGCTTTGGTCAAATACAGCTAAATCTCCGTGAGAGAGCCCCTTTAATTTCCATCATTTTAATCTCAAATTCTGTATCCAACGCAGACATTCTTAACACCTAGAATGGTCACGCTCAGAGGTAGAAATCTCAAAATCTGCCTCATGAGTTTCCGCCGAGATAGAAGGGAGCTTAAGCAGCGACGACGGCAACGGCGATGAAAACGTCACCTGGAAATATCACTTTATTTCATTTGTGCTACTTCGCGATTATTTCAACTCGCTCAACTTTTACAAGAATGGCGAACTAACCAGGAACTAAATTGGTGGGAGTGGCGTACAAGTTAAGAAAGAAAGTGAAAAATTCACCGCCGTGCGTTCACGTTCTCCGCAAAACCTTGAATGTGGTCATTTCACGTTGTCGTTTAGCAGAGGACGACAAAGAAATGTACCAAAATGAAAAACGCACGTGCAGAGCGATTGTGTTTGCTCATTAAACCTATTGTTTTGCGGCGTTGTCGTTGCCGTCGCCGTCGTCGTTGCTTAAGCTCCCTAGATAGTGAGTCGTCAACATAACCATTCTCCACTGAAAACGAGACCTCCTTAAAATTTCCAGACTTCTTGAATCATTCGTATTTCAAAGCCTCCTTGAATTGCTGAGGATCTTTTCGGCTTCACTGAAATAACTTCTCCGGTAAATTTGGCACCTTGTGTTAATTAAACAAGTTCATTTCCTTCAATTTAAAAAAATTACACCCTTTTTCACGTTAATTTCCTTTATAAGCAAGTAAATTTGCCCTCAATTCGCGTTAATTTCAGGCCCCATCCACACTGATGCGTTTTCGTTTGAAAACGTATACTTTTTGATGCGTTTTTGCCTATCATGCACACTAAAACGCTCGAAAATACCGATGAAAACGGAGGCTTTCGAAAACGGTTTCAAAAGTGGAGACGTTTGAAAACGCATCGTTTTGAAAACGATCCGTTTCTATAGTGTGGACAGGCGGAAAGGGAGACAAATACAAAAACGCTAAGTGTGGATGAAAATATATTGCTTCGTTTTCGCCGCGATGAAAACGGATACTTTTGAAAACGCGTTAGTGTGGATGGGGCCTCTTAATGAACACAAGCATTATGTAAGTAATGTTTAAAACACGAGCAGCAATGTTTTATTGGGATTTAAAACCACGAGGTGCAGCCGAGTGATTTTAGACCCGATAAAACACATGCTGTGAGCTTTTTGAACGGCTTCAAAAACATTCCTGGTAAAGCGTGTGTCAATAGAGTTTATAACAATGATGCTTTTGTGAACGTTGGAAATCAGCATGCGAGAAAAACAATAAACACTGCATACTAATAAGGAGGAGGTTTTATCGGGTTTTCAACCACTGCACGTGATGTTTTATCGACCATTTGTTAGGTCAATGGGCTTATGAATTATTAATGTTTTTTTGAATTTCCTATAATAAGGTAATTTGATTACTGTTGTTTGCAGATACTCTCTTCACTGCTAGAGTCTCCATATTTCTTCCTCGATGTCTTGTATGCCCATGAGCTTCCATCTGAGCTGAATCTTTGTAAAGTGAGTAAAATAGATTTTAGAGGCAATTTCTGGGGAGGAATGACTTTGTACACAGCATAGGGTCCGAGTACTAACATTTCCAAATTCCACTGTTTTGATAAAGCGCAAGGGGAGATTACAGCCCCCTAATATCAAAGAACAAATTCTCTTATCTTGTGCCTTTACTTTTCTTCTAAAAGTACTGGGGAGAAGTTATTAAAATATCAAGAAAATTCACCTTGGGTGATCAGATCCTTAATTCTCATGACCTCAGGGCTTGAGTAAGCATTGAAATTACAAGGAGAAATTTGAAGCTGATCAGGGCTTATACTTGGTTAAAAGCAGCTACTACGGCGACGGCAATGAGAATGTCAAAAACAATGGAATTTAATGCGAAAAACTCAGCGGCCCTGCACGTGCGCTTTAAATTTTGGTTCATTTCTTCACTGTGAAATAATCAAATTCAAGGTTTTGTGGAGAACGTTTGCACACGACGGTGAATTTTTATTCTCTGTCTTAACTTGAACGCCCTTTCTAACAATTCTATTCCTGGATAGTTCAGCCACATTGTACAAGTTGAACGAGTTAGAATAATTGCGAAGTAGTTCAGGAAATGTGAAGTTATATTTTCAGTGACGTTTTTGTTGGCGTTGTTCTCTGCTACCAGAGCGTTTCTTTCCAGGGAAGATTTTTTTTATCACGTGGAATTTTTTTTTTTTGTTTATAAGTTTTATAAATACAGTAGAACCCCGGTAACTCGAACTCCCCCGCTATCTCGAACTGAGTCTCAATTCCCTTGGATTTGACCCAACTTTTCAGTCACTTTTACTCGGTTAACTCGAACTCGGATAACTCGAAAACCCCGCTAACTCGAACTAAATTTCGTTTCCCTTGATCAAAATTTACCCCGATAACTCGAATTTCTGGTCCTTATAACTCGCCACGGATGCCCATAGAGATATGTGTGATCGAATTCTAACATTAGAACAAAGACTGGACGACGCAAAAGGGAAGATAAATTGAGTGCATTAAATAAACTAAGTTACAGTCACGGTATTGCATTGTCGTAAGAATGCATAATCGTTACAGTTGTTACAAAATGTATTAGTTTCTCGTGAAATAAGTTTAATTTGCACTGTATTGTATACTGAAGTGCTGAAAATCAATAAACTATCAATTATTAACCTGGAAAATTGAATATTTTAATCGACTCCGATAACTCGAAACCCCGCTAACTCGAACAGTTTTTCTTTTTCCTTCAGAGTTCGAGTTAGCGGGGTTCTACTGTAGTATTGATCGATTATTACGTATACTTTGCAATGTGAAGTAGAAAGGTGCCTTTTAACACATTGTATAGTAGTATTGATCGATTGTATGTATATTTTATAATGTAAAGTAGTTAGGCGTCCCCAATTAGCGTTCATTCTAGTACGCTAGAAGTTACGACGCATTAACGTGCCTAATGTGTCGTAGCTTCTAGCGTACTAGAATGAACGCTAATTGGGGACACCTAATACAGAGGTATTTTTGTGCAGTTTATGACTATGCGGGAAAAGCAGATCTTAGCAAGGGCTAAGCAATGTATGGCATTTTTTCCCAAATTGAAGCTTTATTATCTCTGAAAAATGCATGTATAGTTACCTCCAATTTTCTTTTTGGATACCAAGAGCACTTACTAAGTTCTGCTTTCTTCGCATAGTTTCAAACCACCCAAAAATATCCCTGTATTAGTTGCCACCACCCATAGGAAACCCGAGTATCTCGAGATGCGCAGAACGTATGCGAAGTAACAAGTAGGCACCGTCCTTAATAAAGTTTTCATATGATTTTATTTTCATTTCTCTGGTATTCATGAAGCGGATTTGGCTTGTTTAGCGTCCCCCAACGAAGCAGACAAGCCAACTACGCGAAATACTGGAGACGCAAACGACTTCGTATATGCTAAAAGACTTGTCAGAAAGTAACTCTCTGCTAGCAGGGTATTGGCGTTGCCGTTGTGGTTGGTTAAATTCCTTATTACTACATTTCAAAGGTTTACCTGTGTTGTTAACACTGGCATAAAAGTTGCCAGAAAGTAACCGCATCGGTGAGGATTTGTCAAACTCTATCTTTTACGCTATTTACGGTTACACTTCTCAGTACTAAATCATGTTTTTCCACACGCATCTGTTTTCAAACGTAAGTTTTTTCTGTTTTAAAAAAATTTCTCTTGACACGTAGCGTTTTTGAATCGTTTTTGCCCGTACGCACGTATCCGTTCTCTTTTGAAAACGCAAAACATTTTTTAAGGTTTTTGCCTGCCTTCCAATCGTATCCGATGAAAACGATCATCGAAAAAACAATGGCCCTTGAATTCAACCTCGTAACGTTTTCGTTTTTGCAAAGTTCTGTTTTCACCAGACACATTGTGCGTATAGACGGAGGGCCAATTGATCAGTTCGCAAATAAAGAGTTGCATTTTAAAGTTAAAACGGATATGTGCGGCGAAAACTAGATACAGTCGAACCTCCCCTTGCGACCACCTCTCTTGAGCGACCAGTTTTCCAAAATACCAAAATTTTCCTAGTCAAGTCACTATAGTTAAAACCTCTCGTAAGCGACTACCTCTCATAGGCGACCGTAACCACTTTTAGGGATGAGAGCTTGCAATTTTATTTTGTCTTTAATCTCCCGTAAGCGACCACTTGTCACATATTACATTCTCATATTTATCCCCTATCGAAAGTTGGACAATTTGCCAGTTTGTAGTAACACGAATGTCAGAATCGGAGGTACCAGGTCGGGTGTCCCAAAATATACTTGTCCCATTTGCCTTATTAGATATTTTATCATTGGCAAACCATCAACTTGGATACTGAAATTCTTTGGGAATATAATTTTGGAAAGTTTAAAAACGTTTTTGTGGCTTCTAAATCTCTGGAATCACCTTATGCAAATGAGTTCAAAATTTAGACCCCTTGTTGTCTGACCTCTCGTAAACGACCACCTAGGCTTGACATTTTGGGTGGTCGCTTACGGGAGGTTTGACTTTAGCAACCTCTTATATGAGTAACATTTTTTTTTTTAACTTTGAAAGTCACCTATTTCTGTTACGTCCTTGCCAACTTGTTTTGATCAACGCGAATTAAGTAACCAAAACGTGACATCCCCTATCTGATTTAAGGACGCATAATTTTCTTGATTTGTAGGAAATCTATGATAACTTCTGTGATATGGACGAAGAGGAAGAAGGAGGTGTTGGAGGTGTCACGCAGCACAACTCGTCTGTTTGATCACATGGCTGCGTTACTTGCTCATCCGTTACATAGACCCAGACAGCGTGACACGTTCTACAAACTAACACCAAGAGGAGATGAAGAGTCGATCTTGTAGCATCTGTGCAATACAGTCTCTTGCTCAGTCGTTAAGTAGGTTGTCACGCAATATTTTTCTCAAGTTGTCATAAAATGCTCTTATCCAATGACACACGCAGAGGACGCAAACAGCGACACGAAGGAGTGTAGCTCTGAGAGGTCCAACGAGTGTGTCTTTTCTCAAAACATTAACACCATGGGATGAAGAATCTATTTTGTAGGAACAGTACATTAAATTTCCTTCACATTTGTTATTATGTCTGTTGTCACGCTTCTTCTTCATCCTGTTATCACACAACGCTCGTCCCCACCGACCTGGACAGACGCATTGCGTGACTATCCAAGGAGCGTGGCACGTCCTTAAATTTAATACCATGAGTTACAAAATCTGTCTTGTAGCAGGTTCTTTGCGGTTATTTTTTGTTTTATTAATGATTTTCCACCATAATATAACTAATATAAGTATGATATAATTTAGGTAACTTAGCTTAATTGGGGAGGCGTAATCATGCATAAGCTATAATAATAATAATAATAATAATAATAATAATAATAATAATAATAATAATAATAATAATAATAAAAACAATAATACAGTCAACTCTCTCATAGTGACCACTTCTTGCAAGCGACCACCTCCCATAAGTGACCACTTCGTAAACAACCGTTTTGTTTCTCAGTTAAATACTGTTTCAAGAGCTCTCTCATAAGCGACCACCACTCAAATTTCTTAAGGGACCGCGACCACTTTTTAGGCCAGAAATTACACGTATTTTTCCCAGTAAGCGACCACCCAACATAATCACGTATGATCGTTAGTAAATCATCACTCAGAAGTGACAAAAGTTCAATTTTAATGACGCTACCCCGGACTGCTGACAGATAATACCAGTTTACAGACAGAGAAGATGGCTATAATTATGTCTGTAGGTAAACGGGAATTGTTAAGTGATCTGTTCCAAAATGTTATACAAAGTTTCATCAGAAGAATGAGTAGATGTAAAAAATCAAATAAACTAGTTTCTATTTGCCTAATTTTAGCTGCTAAGGTAATATTTTTATGTAATTAATTAATTAATTAACCTAGTATTAGGCTAATTTTGTTGATCTTTCCCGTAAGCGACCACCTCCCATAAGCAACGACTTTGTCGTGCCCCAAGGGTGGTCGCTTACGAGAGAGTTGACCGTAACAATAATATTATCGAGAGGGTCCAACTCACCAAGGCGGTTTTCAGTGGAACCCTCAGAAAGCCCTTAGGAATAAATTAAAGCTTTTTTTGGTCTACCCTGCCACTTTATTATTATTATTATTATTATTATTATTATTATTATTATTATTATTATTATTATTATTATTATTATTATTATTATTATTATTATTATTATTAACCTTGTGTATATATATATTTTCTTTCTTCATTGTAACTTAATTTGTATTACCCTAGTGTCTGTTATTGTCATTTTTGTTTTCTTTATGTGGCAAATGAAATAAAATTGAAAAAATATTGAGTGCCTGATAATCTGATCTAGTTGGGGTGATATTCAGATAATTTCTGTTTGAGTAGTGTCATGTAGTCTTAGGAGAGAGTCATAATGCTCATTCAGTTGAGTGAAAAGTATAGCCACACAGAATAAGAAAGAAAATAATGAATCAAAGATGAGTTTTCTTTAGATAGAAAAATGTTTTCAGCATTAAAAATCATATTAAACAATAAGTGTGCAATTTTTGGCCTTGTAATAAGATTACTTTAATATGGACATGCGTTTCAGGTTAATATATATATATTTAGGCTAGCCTAAACGCAGAGCTCCACAATTCATTCATTCATTTATTTGCCATTAACCAGAAATACAACAACAGTATACAGAAATACATTAAAGATAACATACAATATTCCTACTAAATTATTTACAAGATCAAATGTGGTAAAGACAAGGAAGCCTATATAGAAGCCGGGGGCTTATAAACTATAGGCTTTCTGGAACTATAGGATAAACGGTACAAGTTAAGGGTACTGAATGAAAATTCCAATTAATTGTATCATTGCATTGCATTGTATCATTGTTATGCACAGGTGAGCATTTCTGTATGAAGCCCATGCACTACAATATGAAACCAGCAATAGCAATTTGCTTGGAATATATTAATGAAGAGATTATTAGTTTTCAATAAAAATTATTATTATTATTATTATTATTTTTTTTTTTTTTTTTTAAATGACATTTTTTTTTCTAATTACATATAAGTCGATCTGGTTTTCGGTATGCCAAACACCTTTCCGTTCACGGGAATGGTTTTTTAAATAAGCAGACACTGTAGCAAGGGTCCCGAGGGTGTCTGCTCAACCAGGTTTGACTGTATTTTTAACTTGAGTAAAACGTTTATGCCAAGTCATTTGCTTGCTTCACGGCTATCAGTCGACAAACAACTGATTCTTCTCTGCTACTGCGAAAATCAAAAGGGGGTTTACCGTTTCGGCTAGAGTATGGGTAGTACCTTTGCAAACGCTCTTCAGTAACAACGCTAGGATCAAACACACCATGTGTAGTTGACCAAAGCCATTTGAGAAGGATTTCGAGACTTTCAAACACCATCTCTGGGCTTATCGCTTCGTAGCTATTGATGATTTTGAAACCCGCGCGTGAACAGTACTGCTCGATCATTGTCTTCTCCTCGCACTGGTACATGGTCTCACTGATGTATTCTGCATGCTCAGGATTCAGTACTTTGAAAGCGGTTAATACGAACGGTACAAGATGATCCACGTACTGAATGGCTATCTTCCCTCCAATTTTAAGGCTTCCCATCATATTTTTAAAGACTTGCTGTTTGTCTGCGATCCAGTCAATGACATGATTACTGAAAATGAGATCGTACGACCCACAGCCCATCCCTGGGAAATCAAACGCGTTCGCATCCACAAATGACAGATTCTTGATTTTACTGTAGGATTGTCGGGCCACTTTAATTCGCTCCTTATCAGAATCAACACCGATAACCTTTCCCTCGGGCCCTACCAGGCCTGCTAGGAAAGCAGACAGCTCTCCTGTACCGCAGCCTAAATCCAAGATGGCGTCCCCTGGTTGAGGGCTCACCTCTGTTTGGATGAATCTTTTTCCGCTTTCCCCTTGCAAGGAAAGTGCACTTTTCTGGTATTCCTCTGCAGCATTTTTTGTATCGGTTTCATTTGCTATATGTCCTGCCATCTTGATCTACAGGGTCTGTATAAATTAAGGCGTTCATATGCCCTGTGAGCAAGCTCTGGGGGATCGGGAAAGACGAACTGAAACCGGAAGTTGCATGAGAGTGAGGCCTAAGGGCCGTCGAACGCGCGAATCTCAAATCAACAAACATGGACGAAAGAGCTTTACAAGAGATAGATTCAAACCTTACACCAGACGACATCCCATGCTCATCTGTTGGAAATGTGGATAATATCAGCAAATGGACGAAACCACAGCTAAAATTCTGGCTCAAATGTAGAAAGCTAAACCAGCCAGGATTAAAGAAAGACCGCGTCGAAAAGTAAGCTTTGTACCGGTGGCCCATATGGGACATCAATGTAACTTTTTTCAATTCAAATCTACACTACAAAAATCCGAGTTGTATAATTTTCAAATTGCACAACTCAGATTTTTACCGCAGAAATCCGAGTTCTATAATTTCAAATTGTACAACTCGGATTTTCATCACAACAAGACGCATATGTGCGTGAACTTGGGCTTCTTTCCTGGCATATTCAGCTGTAAACGCCAGAAAGTTGACATGATAAAATCTCAGTTGTCATTTGTCGATTGTTTTACAGCATAGTACAAGGAAGCATATTGTAAGCAATGTATATTCCTGGTCTAAATTGTACCCTCTGTCCGTTTTTTACGCCCGGTCTGTAGCCTGCGTTTTACACTGACCGATTAAGTAATAAATTTTAGAATCTAATAAAGGTTCTGAGAGTAAAATCCGAGCTTTCAACCTACAGTCGACTCCCGATAACTCGAATCCTCGCTAACTCGAACTTCGCGCTAACTCGAACCAATTTTCCTTTCCCTTCAAGTCATTTTCTATATAGTTTTACCCTCAATAACTCGAACTTTTTTCAATTTCCCTTGAAGGTTCGAGTTATCGGGAGTCGACTGTATGTGTGCATCTATCTGGCCAACAGGATTTAGCAAAGTGGGCACGGATATCTTGTGTTGGTTTCATCCCCCCTCGCAAAAGTTTTCGTTTTTTGAAATAAGGGAATTCTGATTGGTGTCTCGTGGAAATTTCTGTATGTCAGTATCTTTAACCAGGCTTTAACCCATTAATCGATGAAATTTGTCCTCGCGTCACGTGAGCGAAATTTGATCCGTCTCTAGTGCATGCGTTTGTTTACGCAAGATTACGCAGTTGTCACGTTTTGGCAATTAAAATAGAGAGAAAAACAGACAGAATGCTTTCCTAAAGGAAAAATTTATTCAGAAAAGTCTTTGTTTACGCCTAAGAAAGAGACGCTTATAATTCTAAAAGCGAGACGAGAGACGCGAAAGCGATTTGAAGGAACTATCAGTCCATTTCGAAGCGAATTTATCAGAACCCGAGCGTGGCACGTTTTTCAAATTTTCGCTAAAACTGTTCAGAATATAATGAATCGGTAAATTCGAATAGTATTTCAGTACAAATTCACGATCAAACCTGTAATTTTTCAGCCGTTGAATTCCCAGAACGTACTAAAAAATTTTGTAGAAAGTCCGTGGCCTAGATTTGAGATGTTCGCGCTCCGCTAACTCGTCGCCTGGATAAAACAACAATTTGTACTCGAAGCACAGTTTCTTCGCCGTTATTTCTCAGATTTCCGCTATGGCGGGGGGGGGGGGGGGGGTGGCTACGCAGATACCACGTAGCTGCGTAGCCACGTAGCCACGTAGAAGTACATGACTGTACGACTATGCCTAGTTCTTTGTGGGTAGCCGAGTAGCCACGTAGCCCCTATTTTGTATCTGCGTAGCCACGTATCCACTCGTTCCAGGGTCACTTTTGGAGTGGCGGGGTATTCCCTAGTTAGTATTCCTAAGCAGTTCTTCTTTCGATGTACCATTTCGAAAAGTTGTGTTTTCCTTCGGAAAACGCGAAAATCGTCGACTAAAAAATGGCCGACCCATGCAAACCCATGCAGCGACAAGATTACCTGCGCATGCGTTTTTAGGCCCAGACGGCGATTTGTGACTGAATGAGGAAAACAAAAACAAAAAAAAAAAGAAAAAAAAAAAGAAGGGCAATTTTCAACTTGGTCTCCCTTTGGGAAGCCCTAGTAAAAATCCGAGTTGTAAACCTCGTGCGATTTACAACTCAGTCGAGTTGTAAATCTCGTGGAATTTACAACTTAGATTTTTGTAGTGAAAATTCCGAGTTGTAAAAAACCTCGTAGTATTTACAACTCGAAGTCGTAAAATTTGAAATTATACCACTCGGATTTTTGTAGTGAAAATCCGGGTTGTAAATTGCACGAGTTTTACAACTCGAATTTTTGTTCTAAAAATCGGAGTTGTAGATTTAATAATAATAATAATAATAATAATAATAATAATAATAATAATAATAATAATAATAATAATAATAATAATTATAATAATAATAATTATAATAATAATAATAATCTTTATTGAGATGACTTTCTCATATAAAATATGGTTTTAAAAAAGGATCTTAAAAAAAATACAAAATACACACAATTCGCAAAGACATTAAAAATCTAAAATTTGACTTGAAAAAATTTATATCGATGTCCTATATGGGCCACCGTAGTACAGTAATTTTACTCAGTTTCGCAAGCGGGCGCCGTACGTTGCAATATATTATGTTTCCAAAGTTTTTTTGTTTGTTGTTGTTGTTCTTTCAGAGTAAAAGCCTTTACCTCGATCCCTCACTATAGGGATAGAGTTTACGACCCTGACCCAGAGAGAAGTGACAGGAAAGCAAAGCTTGAAAAGCTCAAGCGATCTTATGCAGCAGTTGAAAGCGCGGTCAAAAATTTCCGGATTTGCTTGCGAATTCGCCGGATGCGTGTGGAAGATAGCCGTATCCGGAAAGAAAAAGTTGGGGATTCAAAAATATCCGGATACGTGTAGACGTGGTCTAACTTACCGGGCCCGTTAAGTAATTTGGTAACAAATGTTTCTCAACAGAAGTCAATTTTTGTTAGCTTTGAATACTAAATTTTATAATCTTATAATTCTATGAAAACTTTAGCGAAGTACCATGTCTGTAATCATTGTGTAATCGGCGAAAAAATATTTGAAAATATACTTATCGGGCCCGGAAGTTATCGGGTCTTTCGATAAACGGGCCCCAGCCCCGATAACTCACCTTTCGATAACTTTCCGTCGGACTGAACAGTGATCTACACTGTCTACGGTAAGAACAACTATCTATACTGTTCTGTCTACAGTAGGAACAGCTATCTACACTACAGTAGGAACAGCTATCTACACTGTCTACAGTAGGAACAACCGACACGGTCTACAGTGGGAACAGCTATCTACACTGTCTACAGTAGGAACTACTATTTACACCACCTACAGTAGGAACAGCTATCCACACCTTATAACTGTTGGGCATGATGTCCCGCTTGGTTGCTGGAATCCTTCTCCTTTTTCAGGCACTGAAAAAGCTAGGTAACTTTCCACTGCTCAGACCTGGTCGTTCTTAAGTTTACGAAATAAGTCGTACAATGAATAAAGCTTTTCACGAAACTTGTTTGTTATCACTAACTACACAAATCACGAACTTCCTTTAATAACTACAATACGAACCTAAATTATGATCACCTGGGTGAGTGTAGTCTTTATAGAAGGAATGTGAGGTAACATCGACTCACGTTTCGACAACTTGAGCGGAAGTCATCTTCAGAGTCAAACCTCTGAGGATGACTTCCGCTCAAGTTGTTGAAAAGTCAGTCAATGTCACCTCAAACAGTCCTTCTATAAGTACTACACTCACCCAGGTGATCATGATTTACGGCTTATGACATGACCCCTAAGTTACATAGGTACGTACATACATACGTTAATTGAAGCTCCCTTTACAGGGCTTTTCAGCCACAATATATTAAAATTACAAGATAAGGCAAAAGAATAAGATGTAATAACTAATGAAATTAACTACTAAGGGAAATAAAGATAAATCAATTTTATGTTAACAGCATATTTACAAGTCTCTTCTTAAAAGTACCAGAGTTCTCTACTTCTTTGAGGTCTTTGGGAAGTCTGTTCCAGCAGGTAGCCCCTCTATAGGCAAAAGATCGCTGCCCAGTTTTTAATCTGCATCTCGGCAGATTTAAGTCTTTGTTATATCGCCTATTTCTGTCATGAAGTTCTGATCTACGTGAAAATTTGTTAACAAGATAACCAGGGGCTCTTCCCGGCATTCATGCACTTATGGACCACAATAGAATCGTGCAAGAATAATTTATCAGAAAAAGAAAGCCATTTAAGAACCACTGTCTGTAAATATCGAGAATCCGGCGTCAGTCGTGAAATTTTCAATTTCTTTATATTTTGCCCAAATAACCTCTATAGTGAGTTATTTTCAAAAATACTATTCAAAGGACCTGAAGCGCTTTAGTTTTTTCGAAATCTAAGAAAGTTCGAAAAACGCCATTTTGGCCTTCCGGCGGCGTCAAAACTACAATAAAATTATGCATTTTCTTTTCGCTCGTCCAGATCAACACAATAATATCTATCGATGAACTTCGGTTAACTCATAACAGATCTCTTGATCTCCCTGAAACACTAAATTATTTTGAGAAAGCTGTTGAAAACTGCTTGTTTTTGGCTGTTACAATTACCCTAGTTCCAGCGCTTTAGCGGATAAGGTAATTTTAGCTAACTTTAACAGCAACGAAAGCCCACTGGTACATGTAATTTGAAGTTGAAACTAGTATGGTCTTAAAGCCCATTCTTTATAGTTTGTTGTATTAAAATTTCTAAGGCGGCCCGAAAAAAGTGCCCCGTCGAGAGACGGAAACGTCAAGTGTACTTTCTGGGATTCCGACCTTTCACGAAGCGAACATGAAGCATCCCTATTCCGAACAGAACCGCACATTGTAAAATCTACCAATGGAAACCTGTTTCGAAATCCTGGATGCATCAAAACAGTCTTGTACTCAAAGCTACAATCCCTTTTGATTGAAAATATTATTATGTTAACACTTGTGGAAAACAGGAGACGTGTAGTTCAAGCCGTTAAATATGTAATTCAACGCCGCGCTGGACAGATATCTACAGTAGCACGCACGTGTACGCGACGCAAGATTGCTATTTCGTTCCGCTATTATTTTACCGTTAAAACTAACAAGAAGATCCTCAATATGCATGTTGTCGTCTTCCTTCGTTCATTCTTATCTCGAGATTTTTAAGCTCTGAAGAGAACACGCCACACGCCAACAAAACAAAACAAAACAAACAGGATTTTAGTAGGGCGATCAAATTCCAAGACAAATAAAAATAGCTACAAATGCAGGCCCGATTTAGTATTCAGCTGATTAAGATAACCGCACATTTATTTTATATTCAAGTGATAAGGCATAATGTACATCAAATTATTATGTAGACAAAGTAAAAACAAACTATCAGCAATGTCGAAGTACCGTGGGAAAGCAACTGTCAATAAGGTAAACAAAACAATTTCAACCTCACCGGTCTTTTTGCAATCCATGAGAAAATGTAGTGAATCCCTGGCTTCTATACTTATGTATGGCAAACTTGCTTCTATATGTATATTTGGCAACCGGTAGACTTGTTTCTTTCAAAGGCTGAGACTAAATTTACACTTGGGTAATTGCAATAATCTTCCGTCAGGTGCAAAAGTTACTCTTATCAGCTTTTATAGTTGGTCCGCAATCACGCCATATGATCCAGATTTCTCCCTCTACAAAACGTTCCAGAGCGTCCCATCGTTTATGGTCGGGTTGAAGTAGTTTTGTTAGCCTGTCCCGATAACTTTTGTTTTCTGAGAAGCTTGCTAACGCGCACTATTATGGCCTTGTCGGGAGCGGTGTGTAAATACATGTATGCGACTTTGGTTGGTAATATGTGCGGTTCCCTAGTTCAGAGAATCAAGCAACTGTGGAATGCGTGACAGTCCATCGCGCGGTGTATAAAGGATGTCCAAGGGTATCTCGCGTTTTGCTAAGAAAGGACAGTAAGCAACGATTGTGGAGTGGACAGTGAATAAAAATTCCTGCTCTCCCGAGCAGTTAAGGTGTCGAATAATTGTAAACTTCACAGTACATATCGTCATGGTTTTTAGGGCTCAAATCAGTGGAGCCGCGCGCGTTGCGCGTTGGGAGGGGGCTAGGCATTGGAACTAGAAGGTGGACAAAAATCACAGGAAATTTTTCAACAAGGCTGCTGCTAAGCCCTTTTTTTGTTTGGCCCCTGTGTTTAAATGCAAATGGTTCTTTAAGGACCTCTTTAAGGGTCTCTCTTTTTGGGGGCGGGAAGAAGAGAGACGATGAGAAGTCCAAAGACTACTGCAAAGCTGACACAACGTAATATATTTTAAAACAATATTTCGGCTGGCCAAACCAGCCTTCTTCAGGTTTAGATGTTACTAAATTATATAAATGAAATTACGATATTATATTATGGAGGATGTTGCAATACATAGGAGCGGCGGAAATGACGTTTTGTAAACGTCTATTTTTCAAGTTTGGCTGATTAGATCTCCTGTGAGATCCAACGTACAGGCAAGCAGGATCTTCGTTCACGGCTTTTGCAGTTTTTAAAGAAGAGAGACTATCGACAATTATTAATAGACTGAGGAGACTGGTTTTTGAGGAGAGGGGAAAATCGGAGTACTCGGAGAGAAATCTCTCCGCACAAGGACGAGAACCAACCATTAACTAAACAATGTTATGACACGGAGAACTAGAATCGAACCCAAATTTTCGGAAAAACTACCTACATGATAATGACGACCAGGTGTGCTCCTTTTTCATCTTTTTTTTTTTTTTTTTTATGTTCAGCCAAGCCACGGCTATGCCATGCTGATGAGCCCGAAACAGTTGTCTACACAGGACCACACACTCAGAGCAAGAGGGAGATCTTCCAAGGGACCAACCGTTTTCTCTTCTTAGCATTTTTTGGTTGTTTGTTTGATCGTTTTGTGGTTCGCGGACGGTTAGAGTCGGAAGCTGAATTTTTTTATTTCAACTTTAGGTTTGGGAGTAAGTTTTATTTTTTAGGTCCGGAAAGAACCATTTGCATGTTAACACAGAAACGAAAGAAAACAAGGCCTTAGCAGGAGCTTTGTTGGAAGTTTTCCTTTCACTCAATGTGCGTGAGTTTTTCCACCTTCTAGTTCCAATGCCCACCCATACCCCAATTCCCCCCGCCACCCACCTCCCATGATCCCAACGGGCGCCTCCACTGATTTGAGCCCTAAAAAACGTGACATTGTGTTATCCGAACTTTAAAATTATTTAACACCTTACCTGCTCGGGAAAGCAGCAATTTTGATTCACTGTCCACTCCACAATCGCCGCTTATTGTCCTTTCCCGAGATACCCCTGGACGTCCTTTATACACCGCGCGATAGACTGTCACGCATTCCACAGTCGCTGAAGCCGCACAGGCACCAAGTCGAATATTTACACACCGCTCCCAACAAGACCATAACAGTGCCCGTTTGCAAGCTTCCCAGAGAACAAACTTTATTGGGACAGGCCAACAACACTGCTCCAATCCGGCCACAAACGACGTTCTGAAACGTTTTGTAGAGGGAGAAATCTGGACCATATGGCGTGGTTCTGGTGATTGATCAACTATAAAAGTAACTTTTGCACTTGACGGAAGATTATTGCAATTACCCAAGTGTACTCCGTAAAAACTAAAATCTTAAACTAAGATTTTACCTTACGTTTCCCGTCTTATGCAAGACCACCACCACATTAAATTGAGACGGTGATCATCTTATTTTAACACAGGAGATCTCAAATGAAGACTATCGGAGTCTCAGTTAGTATATAAGATAAAAGATCGTCTTAAATATTGTCTTTCAATCGTCTTCATTTGAGAAGCGCTTATCTTAATCATCATTGAGGCATCTTACTTTAAGAAAGACCAGTCTTAATTATATTTATCTGAGTCGATGGGGTCCTTATTTTAAGACATTTTTTGGTCTTGTGGAAATTTTAAGACGCCTAAGCAGGCTATAAGATACTGCCAACCTACGTAAGATGCAATACGCCTTAAGCTGGCGACACACCTGGCATTTTATACGACGATCGCAGCGAATTTGATCGCCAGTGAAAATCGCAAGTGATTTTCGCCACCGATTGATGCAGACACACCGGGCGATTTTTTTTCGCCGATCGCGACGTTGTTCCTGTGATAAACCCGCTCAACCTGACTGATTGACTTTAATGGCAATTCGCAGCCATGAGCGTAAAAAAAATCGCGGGAACGGGCACATTTGGCGAACTTAATCGCAAATATCTGACATGCCAGATATCGGCAATTTAATACGCCGATCTTTACTCTCACCATTTTAGTTCTCGGTAAAAAAAAAAATAAAATAAAAAAAGGCTAACTTGGAAGAAATAGAAAATTCCAACACAAAAGCATCCAAATTTTGGAAAGCCCTTCCTGGTTGGTTCATTAAAAAAATGCAGACCTCATAGGGAACAGAACTTCTCTTCTGATTGGTTGATTTCGATCCAAACTCTGCAGACGCGGAGTCTGGGCTGGAGTCTGGAGCTTTGATTCATCGCAAACTCTCACCTTGTTCAGACTTAAAACAAGCCGTTAATATTTTTCAAGCAGCGGAGAGTGGAGAATTTACAAGAATTTCGAGACAACAACTTCAATATTCAAATGAGAAGACATCTGGACATCAAATATGGTCTAAAGCCTCGGCTAAACGTTGTAACTATACACGAACTTAACCGCATGCACCGCACACTCAGCGGAATGAAAATGGAATGAAGAAATTACTGTCGCTTTCTAAACCGCCTGTTTTTTGAAAACCAAGATGAGTCCTGCAATTCTGCGGCGTCACCGATCAAAGGAATGAGTGTAGTGACAATCCAGACAATCTGCAATGCAAAGTTTATAATTTACGGGACTTTTAAGACCAACAAAACAGTATTTAAAATGCCGCGGCCCGACCTCTGTTTTCCTGCGAATTTACGGTAAGCGGATTTGTATAAGTTGTGTCATCTCAGATTTGGTTTTAATAAAGTACTATGGATTGAAATTTGTGGTGTTTTCATTGCTGCATGTCTCATGTTCAAGCTTAACAGTATTAAACGCTCCCTGTTTTTGAATATAGGCTTAATAGTGACCGTTGCAGTTAGATTAAAGATTTCTTCCTTGCTTCGAAACTTAAATTGAGATTCTAAAGCATCTAGAATAAGATTGTTCAAATCTTGAGTTAAGATGAAAATATGACTTACCACAGCACTTTGAATCTAAGAAAAAATCATCTTAATCTAAGACGCCATCATCGTATAAATAAGAAGAAAATCGTCTTATCCTAAGATCAATCGTCTTCAAATGAGATTTACGCGCTGTCTTACCACAGCACCAGAATTAAGTGTAAAAAACGTCTTAAAGTAAGATTTTAGTTTTTACGGAGTAAATTGTATCACAGCCTTTGGAGGAAACAAGTCTACCAGTTTGCTAACTTAACATATAGAAGCAAGTTTGTCATACATAACTATAGAAGCAAGGGATTCATTATATTTTCTCAAGGATCGCACCAAGACCGGTGAGGTTGACATCGTTTTGTTTACAACTACAAATTAATTAAAGCTTGTCAACAGTTGCTTTTCCACGGTACTTTAACATTGCTGAAAAGTTGTTTTTACTTTCTCTACATAATGATTTGATGTACATTATGCCTTATCACTTGAATATAAAATAAATGTGCGGTTGTCTTAATCAACTGCCGTGATACTAAATAGGGCCTGCATTTGTAGCTATTTTCATTTGTCTTGGAATTTGATCGCCCTACTAAAATCCTGTTTGTTTTGTTTTGTTTTGTTGGCGTGTGGCGCGTTCTCTTCAGAGCTTAAAAATCTCGAGATAAGAATGAACGAAGGAAGACGACAACATGCATATTGAGGATCTTCTTGTTAGTTTTAACGGTAAAATAATAGCGGAACGAAATAGCAATCTTGCGTCGCGTACACGTGCGTGCTACTGTAGATATCTGCCCGGCGCGGCGTTGAATTACATATTAGAGACTTTAAGCATCGACGACGGGAACGGCAACGGCGACGTGAGATTGTGAGGGAAAACCCAAATGTCACATTGCGCATGTCTGGCGGGAAATATCTAGACGTTCTGTTCCGGGGCCCGACGTGAGAAAGCTTCGTTTGGCGTTACCCGAAAACGTGAGTAACATTTCACATATTTTACCTCCGTTTCGCCCCGAAAAAATGATATTTTTAATATCGCTTGGCACTTAAGGATACCGTAGGAAAGGAACGCGTTGAGTTTTTGTTTTATTCTTTCCGAAACTATAATAACTTCATCAGTCGGCTGTTTCAAAACAGAAAGCTAGTGAGACTAGTAACGATGCCCGCAAAATTAGATGACTTGCGAGTCTGACACTAATTATCGATGTTTCTCTCTAACATCAGTGTAACATTACTTTTTCTTATTCAAAACAAGACACACTAGAACTTTTAATTTACATTTAAGCTAGAGAAAAATAAACAGTCTAAGTTGCTCAAAAATAGCATCCAAACCACAAACCACTGTGTCATATCGTAGTTTTCAGTTCAAATTTTTAGATGTAAAGATAACAAAATTCTCACGCGTGCTCGCACCGCTAAAGCGTTTCTTGAAATGCCAGCCTTCGATGCAGAACATTTGAAGTAAATTAATGTTAATCTAGTTGCTATTTCTAGTTATATCGGTGATTTTTATTACGACCTAAAAATATATCAAATGGTCTGAATTGTTTACATCGGAAAACTGCAACTCCGACAAACACGTTCTCGTTAACAGCAGTAAAAATTCTTCATCGGTTATTTCATTATTAAAATCGATTTCTGACTTCTTTTAACGAAGACTCGATGGGTGCTTTCAATTCGACGAAAATTTCGAAAATTTCGGGTGGGAATCGAATGGAACAGCATCTTTTCCGGAAAAGATTTTCGAAAATGTAGGACAACCTTTTTGAACAGCTGTTCCCGAAAAGTGGAAACCGACCGAGAATAAGCCCGTTCCATTCGAGACTGAAATTTCCGAAAATTCAAATCGAAAATTTTTGGTGAATGGAAAGCGCCCATCCTATTTAATCCTCTTCGAGGGAAGTTGTCGTCGTATTGCGCCTGCTTAACTGCTTCCAATTTCGCGACGCAACCGCGTCCTCTCCTCAGTCTTTCCTCGGTTTCTCCGTCGCCGTTGCCGTTCCCGTCGTCGATGCTTAAAGTCTCTATTTAACGGCTTGAACTACACGTCTCCTGTTTTCCACAAGTGTTAACATAATAATATTTTCAATCAAAAGGGATTGTAGCTTTGAGTACAAGACTGTTTTGATGCATCCAGGATTTCGAAACAGGTTTCCATTGGTAGATTTTACAATGTGCGGTTCTGTTCGGAATAGGGATGCTTCATGTTCGCTTCGTGAAAGGTCGGAATCCCAGAAAGTAAACTTGACGTTTCCGTCTCTCGACGGGGCACTTTTTTCGGGCCGCCTTAGACATTTTAATACAACAAACTATAAAGAATGGGCTTTAAGACCATACTAGTTTCAACTTCAAATTACATGTACCAGTGGGCTTTCGTTGCTGTTAAAGTTAGCTAAAATTACCTTATCCGCTAAAGCGCTGGAACTAGGGTAATTGTAACAGCCAAAAACAAGCAGTTTTCAACAGCTTTCTCAAAATAATTTAGTGTTTCAGGGAGATCAAGAGATCTGTTATGAGTTAACCGAAGTTCATCGATAGATATTATTGTGTTGATCTGGACGAGCGAAAAGAAAATGCATAATTTTATTGTAGTTTTGACGCCGCCGGAAGGCCAAAATGGCGTTTTTCGAACTTTCTTAGATTTCGAAAAAACTAAAGCGCTTCAGGTCCTTTGAATAGTATTTTTAAAAATAACTCACTATAGAGGTTATTTGGGCAAAATATGAAGAAATTGAAAATTTCACGACTGACGCCGGATTCTCGATATTTACAGACAGTGGCTCTTAAGTGACTTTAAGCCTTCAGAAATGTGATCATACTTTCTAAGACCAAGAACTATCCTGCCAGCAAAGTTCTGAACTTTTGAAGTTCAAACCATTTACAATGTTAACAACTACTTTAAATAAAACAGTCAAAATCCTTGAGCTTCTTATAAATGTAAGGAAACTGTACAAGCTCATAAATAGAAATATTGTCGTGTGCGGGGGAAGGCACGCTTCCAAGAGCAATCACGCTTTGTAGGCTGTTTTATCTGCTCGAGATTTTCAAACACTCCAGCTCGAATCAGCGCTGGTGCTCGGTGACTGGTATTGAGCAAAAAGTGTGTCTGGTAAACCAAGAAATACACTCAAGAAAGGCAAGAAAAACAACCCTAGCTATTGATTTATTGTTCAACTTTTCCTTTGGTCACAGGAACTAGCAACGATTGGAGACCCGAGAAATCTTACATCTTTTACAGGTGATAGTGTAGATTCGCCTTGCGTACTGGTCTCCGAAGGTTTCCATTGAAGATTGCTGACTTTTTCTCGATTCAAGAACCCACTGACCACTCTTCGCTTCCAAATAATCTCGTCGACGCGAGTGCGCCAAATATGGCTATGCTTTTGAGCTGGCGGAGGGGGAGTGGTAATGAAGCAGGGTCGAGTGTCAGAGAGCTTTTTACGAGGCATTCTTTGTGCGGTGCTTTCTTCGCGAGATAGGACTGGAACACTGGGTGGTTCTGTCTCACAATAATCTTTCTTCTTAATCTCTGCAACTTCATGAACTTCCACAGGCTTACCATCTTCCGATTGACTGGTGGGATGTGCCGTTAAAACAATCTTGGCACAATTTGTACACTTTCGCTTGGAGGTGGCATCACCAGAATCGGACCTGTTTGACTGGTCTGTGGAGGCGCTAAAGGAGTGACGTATGAATGGCGTCATACAGTCAGGAGTAACCGAGCCTCGCTTTCGCTCTCGCTCGGATTTCCCGTCGTCCCATTTGTCATTAAAGAACACTTTGACGTCTGGTGCAAGTTTTCTCTCTCTCCCCAGTTCGGAAACAGAAGTCTTTTCCCTGTTGGCGGATTTCTGCGAAGTTTCTTGTTGCCTTGATGTTGCTGCTTCCGAATATTTCTCTCTTCCTTTGTAAATTCGTTCTTTCGATTTCAAACCAGCTGTAAAAACTCGCTGTGGATGTCTGCATTCGGTATTAAAACCCCCTTTCCCTCCAACACTACCACTGCTGAATAGAATGAAAGTCAGAGTGTCATTGTTGCGACCTTTCTTGAATTCCTGTCTTGTGTCGAACACTCTTCCACAGAAATCACTCTTCCACTTTCGCTTGTGAATCTCGATATCTTCCAACTGATCTGTCAGGACTCTAATTTCGTAAGGATTTTTTTTCAAAATAGCTTGACCCATTTTACTAATAGAAACATTGTGGATAGTTTCGTAGACCAACTTTCTCTCCATCACCTTTTTGCGGTTCATTTTTTTCTCTGTTTCCAGCGCTAGTCTCCCCAACGAGACGAAAAGGATCCGTTCTTTGGAGTATTATCCATTACCATAGTGAATATTTTGTGCAAGGTGATTATTTATTTAGAAAAAATTGTGATCATGGAAAATTACACCCGATAACACGGTCATTAACACTTGAAAACGTAATCAATAACAAGACGTATTTTGTTAGAACAATGTGAATTGCACAACTGTCCGGTAATTGGGTGATAATTGGGTTTGCGAAAAATTCGTTTACATAACTCGTCACCTAGCCTGCGAACAGCAGACGTATTTCCGGTCGTACCTCCGAAAATTTTTCGGAGGTACGACCGGAAATACGTCTGCTGTTCGCAGGCTACTCGTCACCTGGTTGGCTTTGTGTTAGATGATTATACAGTAAAGACGGAGGTGACGTTTAAATTTGTTTGGCTTTCTTAGAATTAAATAGAAAGACTCAAAGCAGCCCCTTTGTGTCTAATACCTTACAGTGCGACGCGCCTTACGGTGGCCACCCAACAAACATTTTAAACAAGTTAGCTATAAAATACAAAACGACATGTTTTCAATAATTCGTTGTTGCGTCACTTGCCTGTTGGACTTTGCAAGGAGGCGTAACGGTTGATGAAATTCGCGTATCCTGATTGGCTAACTTGTAAAAAAAAAGTTTTTTGGGTGGCCACCGTAAGACGTGTCACCCTGTAATACTTGGAAGAATTCGAAATTACGTAAGAGAAATACCTTCACCATCGGTTAGGATTCATGAAACTGAGAAAACTTACAGTTCTTATAAGCTCCCTGTCTTGTTTGCAAATGGTTAGCTAAGTACGCGTACCAAATTAGGAAAACAACTGCTATCAGGAGGATTTTACACATGTGTTTAGACGGTACTTTAATGAACGTCACAATTTTCACGAAGGTACGAGTTGATCCCGATACCTTATTGGTGTCTGTGCATCCATTTACACGCCGTAAATTCAAAAGATTTGTTTTAGGCCATTTCTGTACGAAATTCAGTACTTTTTAATTCTGGGGACTAATTTGGCTCCTACATTAGGGGCAGAATAATATATTTTCGGTGCTAAGATGAACCTAAAAAATGAGTAAATGTTTTCCTAATAGTACCGAAGTATTTTTTTTTTTTTGTGCGATTTATGTGACTATGCGGGAAAAGCAGATCTTAGGAAGGCCTATTGGAATCCAAAACGAAAAGTGGGGGTAGCCACGCATTTTAATAATATCTTAAAAAAGCGCCAAAATATAAAGCAATGGAGGGGATTTTTTCCTAAATTGAAGCTTAATTATCTCTGAAAAATGCATGGTTATATACCCCTAATTTTCTTTCGAGATACCAAAAGCATTTGCTAAGTTCTATTTTCTCTGTATAGTTTTGATCCGCGCTAAAATATTCCTGTATTAGCTGGCACAACCCATAGTAAATCTATATACCCCCCCCCCCCCCCCCCAAAAAAAAAGAAAGAAAAAAAGCCATAAGGATAATCTGTAAAAGAGTAGAACACTCCATACGAGACAGATCGCCAAATGGCTAATCTAAAGAAATAAATTGTAATAATAATCAGAAGAAAATTAATTAAAAAAGCATTAAAAACTGACTTAAAAGCAGTTTTTGTGTGCCAGATCAGAGGAGAGAGATGAAGTCTCTCTCTATAGCATTGCAGCTTTAATATTAAAACACGAAGGGAAAACTTCTGATGTTTTAATATAGCTTTTAAACTTTTAGGATTAAGCCCACATAAAAAGTTAATTTGTTTGTAGAAAACCGTGTCACTAGTAGCACTAGTGAAGATAACTGAACCATACGGATTTATATGGGAAGGGACAGACAGACGGAAAGAGGAGTGAACATAAGGCCGAAACCAATAGGGCCATTGAGAGACTAACCGAATAATCAGACAAAAAACCCCATGCATACCAGCCGAAATGAACAAACCACATGACCGAAAGCCAACCCAGCCCCATAACCGAAAGATCAGCATAAGAAGCCATTGCACGGTTATAATTAGTTTGAAAAGGGCTATTAGTGTGTATCTCTTATTAGAGTTTTAATTTCAGTCCTCTGTGCATATAGACATTAGATATGACCGCACGACCGAAAGAACAGCACCAAATGCCAATTGCACGGTTGTTTTTTGAATTGAGGGCTTACATACATACATACATACATACATACATACATACATACATACATACATACATACATACATACATACATACATACATACAAACATACATACATACATACATACATACATACATACATACATACATACATACATACATACATACATACATACATACATACATACATACATACATACATACATACATACATACATATACTTTATTTATCCTCAAATTTATAGAGTAGCTTTGAATAGCTAATATCTTCGAGAAAATGAATATTAGAAAGAAAGAGTAAGAGTAATGTTTTCATACAGCTTTTAAATGGTTTAATCTTATTCTTTATAACATGTTTATGCCCTTGGATAGCAAACTTTGAAATTGTGTTGTTTTTGTTGTTGGAAAATGCTTTCTTTTTCTTGTTAATATGAACTTGATCTGTAAAACTCAGACAAACTATAAAGTCTATAAACCTTGGATTTGAATGAAATTAAAGAACTTGCTGTCGTTAAACTTGCGGGAAGTTTGTTTCATTTCGGTGCAGGCACTGAAAATGCCCAGAGTGAGTGTCCCCATAGGTACAGGTGAAAGATTTGAGGACAGCTAAAAGGCTTTGTGCTGTTCGTAGGGAGCACTTGGGAACATAGGATTCAAGCAAATCCATTAGATATGCCAGAGCAGAGCCTTAAAAGTCATTAATGACACTTTACTCAAAGGAAGTATAGCTAGAATGCCGTGGCTGTGTTTTTGTTGTTGTTGTTGTTGTTGAATGTTTGCAGCCCATTAGTAGTCTTTTTGGAGAGTTGGTTTAATGGGGCATGGTCATGTGCATAGCACCCTGCTTTAATCTTTTATCTTTTATTAGCATAATTGCCATTAGCAAAGCAAATCCGGCAATGGAGCAGCCAGCGGACGCAAAATAGATTAATACATGCAATACATATAAAAAAAACTAGTTTATATTATTGATTCATAAAGTAATTGAAAAGCATGGAAGTGTGTTGGATACTGCACTGATAAATTCTGAGTCAGAGCCAGGCTTGATGACGTCAGGTGGTAACGCATTCCATGCTCGGATTGTTCTTGCTGCGCCACTGACATAATGATTTTGAAAAGTTAAGCCTTTAGAAATTTTTCAAAGAGCTCTATCTCTGATATTAGCCTGATGTTTATATTGTTCTTTATCTTCTCCATCATTGTATACATATCTTCAATAGCGGTTGGTTTACTTCAATTAGGATTCACAGAATGTCTGTTGATTTTTTGGCAAGAATTTACTTCGTGAAAGATTTTTATTGGACAATGGTGGATGTTGGAATCGCTAGGGTTGAATACAGGATTTGGAATATACTGTACACGTCTGACAATGATAATGTCAACAAATTTGGCTTACTATGTTTTGCACTTTTGTTTGTTGACTTTAAGGAGTAGTGGAGTCATTTTATGACCGAAAAGTGAGGCAGTGCGCTTTGAAATCTTATTTTGTAAGCTGGCATATGTTTGGTTGTAATGTTTGATCACCCAAGAAGAGACTCTGACCAGCTTTCAAGCTTTCTTTGAGGATTTGTCTCAGAATGTTTTTGGAGGATTTGGAATCTTTGAACATTTCAAATTGCTCATATTTGTTTAATCTTAGAGTGTATCTAGCAGTCTAGTCTTTTGTTGAGCATTAGGAATTTTCTGCCGTTCGGATCATGCTAAGCAACTGTTTACTGGTGCTTTGCTTTCCCTAAAAATATCACGCTGAATTATGGCAATTAGGTGGTACAAATTTTATTTTAACATCTTCACTGACAAAAAAAGAAAGTTTTACAATACAATTGTAAAACACAGTTAATGGAATGTGACGCCCTTAGCCCCGGGTGGCATCTCTACGTACTATACTTTAGACTTATCACTGTATCATTGTCACGTTAGTCAATAGTCACATTGTAATACATGTATGTTGCGACATTGTCTGGAGACAAGTTAGTTCACACTATGGCTAAACCAGTGAATGGTGCATTCATGTCGCATTTGCTATGATGTAAAGTCTATCATAAGCATAGTACAACCCTGGCCATTGGCCCTGACATTGAATGCTGTCTAGCTTTAAATGTGCGATAGAAGTTTCTAAGTCACACTTGGTTACAACGTGGTCTTTTCTACTGTTACGCTGTAAAAAATGTACCCTCCCTCTGGGGGTTGATCTGTGATATAACAAATAGACTTGGGGATGCCTATCGGCGTTTGCGCTTCGGTTAAGTCTGCGTAGCGACTTCCCCAAGCTAAGTTCTCTAGTTCATTTCAATGACTTTTGGTAATATTGACCTGCCAATACTCCGGTCCGACCCAGCAGCGCTGGTGAGATAGGTGAGGCATGATAGGTCATTCAGTTAATTAGATTTGCGCATTGCTGGCCTAGATGGCAGCTCGTAGCGCTCTAGTTTTGTGACCTGCCAATACTCTTCTTGGAGTGGCGCTGCTGGCCTAGCTGTGCTGCTGTTGCAGTGCATTGTTGTGTTTTGTTGTTGTTGGCCTAGGTGCAGCTGGAAGTGCCAGAGAAGTGAGGCCTTAAAATGGTCACGCCAATCGCCGAGCGGTGTCCCCCAAATTAATGCCAAACATGTCTTGTGGTCTTTACTTTAGTTTATTACTCTACGTTTCATTAAAGCTTGTGTGTTTGGATACTCTAAACGGAACAGTGACATTAACTTTAAATTACTAACTACCATTGACACAACCTGGAAAATATACTTAAGTTTTATTTTGGCACCATTTTATCAACAACGCTAGTGATCTTCATGTGGCGATTGCACATGCTTCATTTGAAAAGAAAACAATAGAATTTTGACGGCTAAAAGTACACAAGAAATGATCAATTATCCTGTGAAATCACGCAGAGTATTGCCCAATACTTAATAGGTAAAATCAGGGGGGAATCAGTGAAAGAGTAAATTAAAGCAACAATCTGCTTAGGGATAAAAATAAAACCTAAAAACAATCTTTTTATGTCCACAAAACACATACACTGTAATTATGTAGTATAATTACATTATTTTATATTTTTAACAACAAGCTTGAGATTTCTCAATATATGGTTGCAGGGCTTTTTTCTGAGGAAACCCTGATGTTGAAATCTGTTTTTGGACATCCATGGGAAAAAATAATGTTTGCCTCAAGAAAATATGACTTCCTTTAAATCAATAACTGATTCAATTTATATGTAGTATTTAAGGTTGATCTCTAGACTGAAAGTGATATTTTTGATGCAATGTTTATTATTATCCAAAGTTGTTGCTCCAGATCCAAAGGGCCAGTTATTTAAACAAAGAATAAATAATGGGCCACTGGTTAAGACAATCAGTAGGCCTCCAAATCTGTTTATAAGTGGGTTATTTTAAGTAGATAAATAGTTTTCTAGTCTGGGATGCAAACCTTCTTGTTACCATCAGCAGCAGACAATGTTTAGATATGACTGTTGGCAAAATAGAAAATCAGGTTTAGAACATGGTTTTGTTAAACACCGTGCAAACTCTCTTTTAAAAACCGATCCAAAGTGTTTATTCCAGATGCAAAGTTTTTACTCAGTTAATCATACGTTTTTATATTTCTGGATTGTAATTCAAAGATTCCAGGAGTGCAGTCCTGGCACATGGTCAGTGCATAAGTAATGTAAGTGTGTAGTTCGACCCAAAGAAGACAATTTGGGGTTATCATTTGATAACTTGTGGAAAGTGGACCTTGTGTGTTTTGAATGATTTGAAAACTAAAAGCTCTGGGAAATTTTGTGTATCGAAGCCAAGAAAGTATTACTCAACAACATCTTGATCAGGAAAAACCTCATTTGCATTTACTTTCAACACACAATTTACATTACTACAAAAGAGGTTTTGTTGGAAGACCTCGTCAGTTGGTCCCCAGGGTTGTTTTAAAATGCATGTTCGTTGGAAACCGCCATGGCATTTTAAAACGAACATGGTAACCAACTGGCAAGGTCTTCCAACGAAACTAGTTTTGTGGTTGCATATGTAAATTGTGTGTTGAAAGTAAATGCAAATGAGGTTTTCCTGATCAAGTTGATGAAAACTAAAGTGGCTTTAATTTATAAATTGACTGTAAGCTACAAATTTTGCATTTGGTGGTTAAATTTAATGTTACTTTTTATTCATGGATGCTTCTTAAGGAGCCATATTAGATCAGATGACATTTTGATTTCATGCATAGACAGATCAGGAAATTTATGAATTTTCCTGTTTAACCTGTTCACAAGCCTGGTTGGTTGGGTAATAGCTGCTACCAGTCATCAGTCTTCTGAGATTAGTTTTAGCACATGATATGATAGGGGGCGTTGTTAAGTTCAGATCTGGCCGCAGCTTTGTGTGGATTGGCATAATTTGGAGTTTGTAAATAGATTATTTGTTTTGCACATAATTCCATTACAAGAGCATCAAGTGCGCTTTAAAGTATAGGGACACTGCAGACTAAATTGGGATTTGGAAATGTTGGTTTTTTGGAAGAGGGAAAAATGTAGCTGATCAAGGAAGAAATTCTTCTACTGAATGGTAATTCTATATTAGTAACATGTCTTTAATTTCAATTTTTAAGAGAATTAACAAGAGATCAACAGTATATACACATGATTGGAAGTGGCAAATACAGCAGGTACTACAGAAGAACGTACTAGAAATTCAGAAATGTAACGTAATTATGTAATATATCTTAAGATTATAAGCAACAATTATTCTAAAAATGGGTAAAATACAAAGCAATGTGTGGCATTTTTTTTTTCCAAATTGAAGCTTTATTATCTCTGAAAAATGCATGCTTGCCCCCAATTTTCATTTTGGACACCAAGAGCCCTTGCTGAGTTCTACTTTCTCCGCTTGGTTTTAAACCGCACATAAATATCCCTGTATTTGTAAGCAACACCCATAGGAAATAGTATCTCTAGATGTGAAGAACGCATGCGCAGTAGCAAAAGTACAAAGATGATAACTTGGTTGTAGATTTATGTAAGCGACATGAAGTGTCCCAAAATTGATATTTAAATAGAAGCCTCCTCGTAACTTGAGATGTGAATACCCAAGTGTGTGATATTTCTTTCTCAGTTGCTACCCACCCCTCCCAGGATCTTAGTTGAAACTTCATGTAAGGGTATCAAACCTTCCCCACCAGTGATAAACTTTAACCTTCCACTCAAGGCCATAGGCCTTGAGAGAGGGGCTCTAATACAGAAGTATTTTTGTGCAGTTTATAACTGTTAAAGAAAGTGACATCAGGCCATCCGAAAATTTGAAACTTGTGGGTGTAACCTTAGATAGTAGGCTAAATTTTAGTCATCGAGTGGAAGAAGTATGTACAAAAGTAAGACGGAGGATTGGTATGCTAATGAGGTTAAAAGTTTTAGTCCAGTTGTGGCCAAGCTGAGAGGTTTTAAGTCTTACCACTGATATTTGACTTATAGTTGCCTGATGTGGCATTTTCAATCAACTAACACCAGAAAACGGGAAAGATTACAGGAGAGAGGGTCAAGGGAAGTCTTCAGGGAAACTCCAATTAACATTTCAAACACAAGAAAGAGTGTTTCATCTGGTTTTGAAACAAGTGGTTTGAAAAAACAAGGTGCAGCCTATTTAAAGAAAAAAAAAAGTCCTAAGGCTGTTTGGACAGTGGTTGGTTTGGAGAGACCCTAGGGAAATCAAAAATATTTTGATTGGCTGCCTTTTAAGGGCTTGCATTGTTTTACTGCAGAAACCCTGCTTGAAAAAATTCCAGTACTCCAGCATCTCTCATGGCGACCAACTGCTGGCCAAAGAGCCTGAGGATTGTGGGTATGAGATTGATGGAAATCAGATGAGACACTATTTCGACTGTTTGATTTAGCTTCTCAAACCATTAACCCTTTAACCCATAATATCAAAGAACAAATTCTCCTGTCCTGTCCTCGTACTTCTCTTATTAAAGTATTGGGGAGAAGTTATTAAAACATCAAGAAAATTCACCTCGAGTGATATCATATCCTAAATTCTCATGACCTCAGGGGTTAAATGAGCATTAATATTACAAGAAGAAATTTGATGCTGATCACTGTTAGTGCTTAGAGAGCTAATAATTCTTGGAGAAATTCAAGCAAAATTTTTAACCAAATTTTATGATAATTAAGATCACATTTCCAAACCCCCTTCATGGTAGCTGATTTTGTTTGTTTCCTCTTCATGAATTATAAATGAATTTGAGAACTAAATTTCTCAAAATCATTAATAATTCAAAAGCCAAAGACAAAGGTTATCATGCACCGTGACGTGTTTGGATATCTGATGAAAAAAATCCTCGGTTTTGCATCCTTAATTTCCCCTTCAAAATCAGTTTGTTTGAAATTTTATGTTAAACACTCGTCACAGTGTTTCATCACAATATCAAAAACCTCCAAATCCGTCAAAAATACTTCGCTACGCGTCGTATTTTCAACTTTGGTGTTTGATATGTGGTGAAACACTGTGTCTCGTGTTTGATATATTACTTCTCAAACGCATTAATTATTCATCAAGAGAAAACAAAGAAAATCACTACTCTGACCGTGGTTTTGATTTGTGTTTCCTAATTACCATAAAATTTTGAAATATTTAGCCTTGCATTTCTCCAAGAATTATTGATCATTTGAGAAGCCATATCAAACATTCGAAAGAATGTTTCATCAGATATCCAAACACCTCGAAGTCGTTTAGAAAAAACTCGGCTGCGCCTCGTTTTTTCAACCTACTTCTCAGTGTCTGGATATCTGATGAAACACACCTTCTCGTGTTTGATATATTCCATCATCATCTGTTGGGAAGAGCTGAGCTCCCAACGCTATTGAAAAGACGATTGCAAGACATATGTGTTTTAATGTTCAGAGTAAAGTGTAAGTTGTGTCCAAGGAATATTTGTGATATTTTATGGCATGTGACTCTACATATTTATTAAGACAATCTGAATATTCACTACTGAGATACAAAACGGTAATATAGGCAAAATGTATGCGCAGTGGCAAAAGGAGGTACCTTCGTTAACAGAGTTTTCACGTTTCATATATCTGACAAGCGGTTGTCGTTGTCTTACAGGTTCCTCAGATACAAGGTATTCTTGTGGAGTAAGTGTCCTTCTGCACAATCCAGATGAGTCGTAGGTCCTTTGAATGCAATATCTGTGGCAAGTATTTTTCAAAAGCACCGGCTTTTGAAAGACACATAAAAAGCCATACAGGACAAGCATTCAAGTGCAAACAATGTGGACAGTGTTTTAGGCGTTCAACTGCATTAATAAGCCACACCAAAAGTCACGCGGAAAAGGAGCTTCACCAATGCAAGCAGTGTGGGAAGTGTTTCAGCCGAGCATGCAACTTATGTCAACACCAGATTGTGCAAACAAGAGGCAAGAGTAACGGCACCAAAGAAAACCAAGCAAATGGTCGTCTTCATACACGGGAGAAATGTTATCAATGCGAACAGTGTGGCAAGAGTGTTAGTAATTCAGGTAATCTTCTGCGCCACATCAGAACGCATACAGGAGAGAAGCCTTATCAATGCAATGACTGTGGAATGCGTTTTGCGGATTCAGGAAATCGTACTCGACATGTTAGAGTGTTGCATAATGGAGAGATGCGTTTTGGGTGTAAGCATTGTGGGAAGCGTTTTACTAATGCACGAAATCAACAAACACATGAAAAACGACACAACGGAGAGAAAGCGCTCCTTAAGGGAAAGCAACACTTGAGTAGCCTTGCAGCGGCTGAAAATGGAAAGCAGAAGAAGACAGCGGGCAATGCAAAGCTGTCTTTCGAGTGCAAACATTGTAGTAAGTGTTTTCGTCGTGCATGGGAACTAAAGAGACATAACAGGACCCATACAGGAGACAGACCTTTCAAGTGTAACTACTGTGGAAAAGGCTTCAGCGATGTACGAAATCAGCGGAAGCATGAAAGACAGCACTCTGAAAAGACGTCTACTATGATGGAAGAACGTAACACCAGTGCTATTGTGTCAGGAAATGATCAGCAACAAAAAGGAACAGCAAAACGGACTTTCATGTGTAAACATTGCAGTAAGTGTTTTCGTCGTGCATGGGAGCTAAGGAGACATAACAGGACCCATACAGGAGAGAGACCTTTCAAGTGTAACTGCTGTGGGAAAGGCTTCAGTGATGTACGAAATCAGCGGAGGCATGAAAAACAACACTCTGGAGAGACGTCCACTATGATGGAAGAACGTAACACCAGTGTTACTGGGTCAGGAAATAAACAGCAGCAAAAAGATCAAGCCAAACGGCCTTTCATGTGTGAACATTGTAGTAAGTGTTTTCGCGGTTCGTGGGATCTAAAGAGACATTACAAAATACACACGCAAGGGAAGCAATTTAATGGAGAACAGGGCAGTCTGTGGTTTACCCAGTCGGGCTATTTAGCACGGAATAAATCGACACGCAGAAAAGAAAAGCCTCGTAATTCACAACAGGAACAATTAACGCGTAAAGGAAAGAAGTCTCATCTATGTCAACAATGCGGCAAGTGTTTTTTCTCTTTAAGCAACTTACGGAGACATACACGGATACACCCAGGGGAACAACCCTTTGGGTGCAAACATTGTGGTAAGCGTTTTAGTGACCCAAGTGGTCACAAACAGCATGAGAGTTCGCATAGAGTGAAGACGTCTCATAGGAATAACCAGATTGGGAAGTATAGTAGGCGACCAAAGCATCTTCAGAAGCATGGAGGAGCGCGCACAGTCAAAAAGCCGCTTAGCCTGCTTGTTACCGATGCAGAAGATCAACAACAGCAGGATCAAGGTGCAGCCCAGCCGTCTTTTCAGTGTGAAACTTGTAGCAAGTGTTTTGCCGATCGATATTCACTAGCAAGGCATACAAGAGCACACGCGAGGAAGAAACCATATAAGTGTGGATATTGTGGAAAGTAGCTTAGCTCTTCAGGAAACCGAGTTAGACATGAAAGGACCCATACTGGGAAGAAGCCTTTTAAGTGTGGGCACTGTGACAAGTGTTTTAGTGATGCAGCACATCGGCGGCGACACGAGAAGACACACAACGTTAAGGACAAGGAACATGATCGGCTTGCCAATGGGAAAGGAGGTCAACAGCGGCAAGAACTAAAGGAAGGTAGAGGAGTAAGGGGAAAATGTTCAGGAAAGGGACCATTTCAATGTGAGCGTTGTAGTAAGTCTTTTCTGTATCGGTCTAAACTTATAAGACATGAGAGGACCCACACTAGCGAGAAGCCTTTTAAGTGTGAACGCTGTGGCAAGGGGTTTAGCGAGGCAAGACATCTGAAGCGACACGAGGGGACACACACAGGGGAGAAGCGTTTTAAGTGTGAACGCTGTAGCAAGGAGTTTAGCGAAGCAAGACATCTGAGGCGACACGAGAGGACACACAGAGTTGAGGACAAGCAACATGATAGGCTTGCCAATGGGCGACAGCAGGAAGAACTAAAGAAAGATAGAGGAGTAAGAGAAAAATGTTCAAGAAAGCGACATTTTCAATGTCAACATTGTGATAAGTGTTTGTCCAGTGAATATGGACTTAATAGACATACCAAGATTCACACAGGAGAAAAACCTTTTAAATGTGAACACTGTGACAAGTGGTTCAACGACACAGGAAACTGTCGTCGACATGAAAAGACTCACACAAGAGGAACGCCAGTAACGATGCAGAAGCCAAGGAGTCTTACAGCACACGTTTGTTGGATTTGTTCAGAGGAGTTTCGCAGTGAGTTTATCCTTCGTAAGCACTACGACGATCATATGATGGGGATCAGCGATGCAGACCTGCCGGCAGAATGACGCCCAGATGGCATGATGGGACAGGTATTTACTTGGGATCACCAACAGACTACTAAAGTGTGATGTCACAAATGTTCGAATTTTTGAAATTATGGGATTTATTAAGGCGTTCGCAAAGAGCGTGATGAAAAATGCCTTGTTGGTGGGATATTGGGACTTTTATGCTTCAATGACTCCATGCAAATCCTTCTAATTTTGTCTCTGTTTTAACCGTTGAGATCAGAGACAAAATTACAAGGATTTCTATTGGGTGGTCGGAGTATAACAGAGCTAATATCTCACTCCCAAATTGCAATAAGACGCTGATTTTTTGTTGTCAGTACAGGATCACCAATAGGGAACTAAAAGGGGAAGTGTCATGCAAATTTGCTGTCATTTCAAAACCCAAAAATGTTTGTCTGCCAGCAGAAACAACGAAATAATTGTCGAGTTTGTTATAAATTATCACCCCAGTGCAATAAAACTGTTGATTAGTGCCTCTGTCCAGACACAGAGAAGGCCGGTATGGATTGAAACTTGAAAACTATTAGGCTAATGTTTTTCAAGTTCTCGCATTTGTGTTTCCAAAATCCGCTAGAACAGATCACGAATTGTTCCTTTCAAGAATTGAGTTGATTTCTTTCCTCTCGTCATTCTAGAATTATTTGGCAGCTGATTGAAGGTCTTATTTCATCATTTGTAACAAAAGATACCAAAACCCCGTGATACTTCCCCTTTAAAGACAACGGCCACGGCAGCAAAAACGTCACTTGAAAATATATCTCTTCGCAATTTTTCCAATTCATTTAACTTGTACAGTGTAGGCAAAGTATCCTGGAACTAAAATTGTAGGAACGGCGTTCACGTAAGGAGGAAGAAGGAAGAATTACCATCGTGTTCTCGCGTTCTCCACAAAACCTTGAATTTGGTCATTTCTTGTTGTTGTTTTGCTGATGACGGCAAAGAAATGTACAAAAACATAACGTACATGCAGAGTGATTGCTCGGTTCCTTAGTTGTTTCTGGCGTGCGGGGGGAGAAAACTGTGTGGACGAAATAGTGACCCGGGGTATTGAATCCTAACAACGAAACAACTGAGGAATATAGATACTGCGAAAGTAGCGATCCTGTATTGACGTTACAGCTATACTAACAACAGTCTGCCATCCTGCGCGGTATATTGTATCACACCGGAAGTGAAATTTACGTTTTATGTCTCAAGTTCAGAGAAGAAAATTAATAGGGATGCTTTATTTTTTTGCGATTTTCACATGACAACAACATGACGATTTGATCTAGCAAATAAAATTTCGGACATACACTCTTTTACTGGGCCCAGTTGTTCAAAGCCTGATTAAGCTAATCCTGGGTTTACGTGATATTTGATTCAAGTTTGATGACTAATCAATAAAGATTCTTCAAAAATATTTTTGTCCCTCAGTTTTGACATAGAATTTTCTTTACCAACAGCTTAGAATAAGCTTTTTGAAGACATTTTTAGCAAGTGAAATGAAAACCTCGGTTAACTCGTTATCACAGATTAGCGTTAATCGGCTTTCGAACGACCGGGCCCTGGCCTTTTTCAAGCTCTAAGATTGTTGCGAAAACAGCTTCATCTGTTGTGTTTCTTGTTTTACTTACTGGACAATCATAGAGTGAATGAGCTTTAGTTTGCCATATATCAAATCAAATTCTGAGACTATCAGAGGGTAAAAATGTCCTCTGTTTAGAGGCAGTGTGATAAGAGTGTACCCAGCTTTAAACTCCCAACGTTTTTTTATGGAAAAATAATGTTATGAATGGCTTCTCTGTATTAAGCAACAAGAAAGAAATGTAGTACTTTTTATTTGTAATATATACCCTTATTTCCAGAAGTGCACCTATTTCTGAATTTGGGTACTTGATGTAAGACGAACCTTTTCGTCATTTTAATATTACTTCATGTTTGACAGAATTATTTGTGTTTTGGTAAGAGTTTAGGGTAGGGGACACCTTGTGATGTCTATCATAATGATTGTGCGGTTTCAATAACACATACCCCTGATAGCGGCCATGTTTGGATGTGGCTCATCTAGACTGCAAAGCAGTTGTGTTTTCGCCCATGGCCAACTTAGTCATTCCATAGTCTTTCGGAGGCAGTCGAATGGCACTCACTCAGTCACTACGTAATCATTAGTTTATTCCTTAAACCCAAATTAACCCATGGGCGCGATTTTGCGCAGTTTCATGTTCGCTCCTCACCTCCCTTAGAAGGGATATTTTTGTCCTCTATTGTTCTTATTGTCTTCAGAAAGACTGACCAACCAGAATGCGTTGTCTGCGCATATATTTATAGGTCTTAGGCCAGAAAGCAAGGTTTTTGTCCTATGCGTAAAAGATCAAATATCAATCAAAATAGCAGCTGTGTTGTTCACGCGTGAACTTTCAAGACTCCAATTTGCCGTTTTAAGATTAAAAAAATAAACATTTTAAAACACTCAATTAAATTTTGCACAATTCAGTGGTCACAAAAAAGGAAAACAAACTGCTCTACTCGACAATGGCACACTGGCCGAAATTAGCAACAGCAGCCGATAAGAACATGTCCGCTGGTTCAGTTTTGAGCTCGTTCAAACACGCTGGTTCGAAAATAAATATTAAATCAAAGGCTCCTGTGAGCCAACTCGTGAATGCAGATGACACATCAGTAATTGAAATTTAGACGGCTACGGAAACTTCCTTGAAAGCTAAAAGAAATTATATCTGTGTCCGATTATGTAACGAAAAATAACCATTCTTGTACTATAAAAATGATTGTCAAATTATTCTCTACAGATTGAATAAGATTATTCTGATGCACCGATTAAAAAAATCACGTGTTTTTTTATTCGAAGTTCATAAAAGCACGCCATGTGCAGCTACGTCATGCAAATTCGTGTCCGATAGTCCGGGGCTACTGGATTCTGCAATCGGGCTAGTGGATTCTGACCATCACTTGCCCGATGGCAAGTGAAGCTTTTTTGGGAATTAAAATTACAAAATTACTGTAGGGCATACTTTTTTTAACTTCCAGGTAGGTTTGTGCTTTTCAAGCCGATCTCACAAAGGGAAATCTGTTCAACAAAGTATCGCATGACATTTTATGCCCGACATAAATGCGTGTAATTTTTCCTTTGGAGTTCAGTCCACGTAATCCTCAAGTAAAAATAATGAAATATGACAAGCTCTTGCTAAATAAGAATTATTTATCGACCGCGTCCTTTTGCTTTCCCACAAATTACAAGTTTTAAATTGCGAAAATGAAACATTTTTCCCCTTTGAAACCTCTATGAAAGCTGACAAGATCTTAAAGTGTTCATTTCACCAGAAATTTGCATAATAATGTTTACGACGTCACTGATGCGTGACATGACACGTTCCGCTTTCGCGTGAAAACTGACAGCAAATCTATTTTTTTTTAGCAAACTAATCTACTTGATGTAATACTTTTGTATGAGAAGGAAAAATATGATGAAAGATGTCGAGTTTTCATGTATAATGTATTTTTTTAGCAAACTAATCTACTTGATGTAATACTTTTGTATGAGAAGGAAAAATATGATGAAAGATGTCGAGTTTTCATGTATGCAAATAGTTGATTAGCAGTGAATTTTTCAGTTAATAAGAGTGCTCCTTTCAGCTGAAGACATTTCTGGCGGGAACTATTTTTTGGCGGCAAAATTTCAAGTTGCGCAACGCAATATCACGCATTCTTTCTGACTTAAACGATTCAGTAAGTTCAATCGCGAAGGGAGGATAGGTTAAAAAATCAGTGAGGCCTACAATAAATAAGGCCACTAGTGCTAAAGATAAAGCTCTAAAAAGCGTCTTGTTTATTCAAAGTCCACGCCGACAATTACTTTTAAATTAAATTATTTTTAATTAAATTATTTCTAAATTAAATTAGTTTTAATTCTTAAAAGACACCGCACTTTGTGAAAAAAAAAACGAAAAAACCTATAACTTTGCTCAGATTCAACGAAAAATCTCCATTCTTACACTAAAATGATTGTCAAATTATTATCTACAGAATGATTAAGAGAATTCTGATGCGTCGTGAAAAAAATTTCACGTTCTTTTTTTCTTTTTCACTAATTGAGTTTACGACCCAGGACTTTCTGAAAAACTGAAAAAACTTGTAACTTTGCTCTGATTTAACGAAAAATCTCCATTCTTGCACTAAATGATCGTCAAATTATTCTCCACATACTGAACAAGAATATCCTGATGCGTCGTGGACAAAAAATGTTCGCGTGTTTTTTCCACTAATTGAACATCCTCGTTCCCAGAGCCTACGAATTTAAAACTAATTCACTGCGCACGCCCGAAAGTTAACGACAGAACCAACCAACCAAGTCAACAGTCAGCCATCGCTATTACTCGTTCATTGCGCATGCGCGCATTCACGAGCTAAAAACACGCAAATAAAGTGTACACAAAACAATGTTCAGAGAAATGGGGAAAAAGGTGTTTTTGACTCACTGACCCCAGGGCACACAGGACGAAAAAAGGTGTTTTTGACTCACTGACCCCAGGGCACACAGGACGTGAACACTTGGCTCTGTCGTCTCGATCTACAGTCCTAGGCAAGTTTAGTTGTGACACTTCACAACCAAGTCGAAAATGTCCCTCTCGTGCTCCTGTCCTCCCTCTCAATGTTGTTTTTTTTTTTTTTGGAATTTTTTAAGCAAACCTTGTGAACCAACATTGAGAGGGCAGGGTGGCGAGATCTGTCCCATCTAATGTGACTAACACTGTAGTTTGTCTCAAAACCATGACGTCACTCATCAAAACGCGCGCTCTCATTGGTTCTTGTAGTCACATAATACGCGGCGTTTGTTCCCTTACTTTATCTTTCATTAAATTTCGCTGCGGCACTCGAAATTTATTCTGCATTTCTCGGTTCTGAGGAGGGGGGGGGGGGGGGGGGTGTTGGGACCAGCGGGTATTTGTTCTGGGGGTGAAGATCGGTTCCGGTCATAAAATCAAGGAGGGGAGAGCAGGGCCCCCGAGCCCCTCCGCTAAATTTACCAGATATTTCCCCTTTGAAGAAGGCACCACATATGCACTTTCATAAGCACCAGATACACTGATTCATTGCTTTGCTGTTTATATTATTTACTTGGGACTTTCAAAGTTCTACATTCATGTTTTCTAGCTAAACAACTTATTTCAACCAAGTTCCTCAACACTAACTAGTTATCATTTTTCCTGTTTGACTTACATATCTTTAATCGATTCACTAAAGTGTTAGTCTGTGAATGGTAAGTTGCAATCTTGATTGCTTTTTCCAGACCTCATAAGGAGATTGCGGCCTTATTTACTCGTTTTGCGCCTAGGAAAAAATAAACACATACATCTGAGCTGATTTTACCAAAGTGTTCACTAGAAGTCTTCAGGTTGGTTTGCCTTTAACCTGCATTTCAACGCCCTGCCGTGGGTTAAAGCTTAGGGGGAGGGGAGGGGGTTGCATCATCTAATACACCAGCACTCTGCCTAAAGATTGCCCTTTGTCAGCGATGGCAATAGTGGGGTCATGAGTCTAAAGTTGGGGGGGGGGGGGAGGAGAAAGGGCTTGTTATGTTTTCCTGATTTAATTTTTCACTGCTTTTCTAGTCAAAAGGCTTCTTGGAGAGTCTTTAAACAACATATCATTTTCATTTCGTTTACGCAAACGAACTGGCATTTGTATTGATAGCTGAGTTTAATCGTTTGTCTCACGATTGAGCCACATAGATGTGATCGCAACGCTTTGACTGTTATACATCAGGCAATTGTGTCGACTGATTGCATAACACTATAAGTAGCACCTTGGTTTGTGTTGATTAGGCTCTTAGGCCTCTTAGGTTGATTGGAGGATTCCTATCCTTGTAGTTCAGACTAGAAATTGTCCGCCTTGGTACTGATAGGCTGCTGTGTTGTTTGATCCTTGGCATCCATGCTTCTGGAATTTTAATTACATTATCCCTGTTGATTTTGTCAGGGTGAACTCTTACGTCAATAGCCGCTTTAACCCTACGACTGTACCAATGTGGGTCTCGGTCAATAAACGTAACCTCATCCCAGAGCGGATAGTGACCTGTCGCTTTGTCGCGCTCTGAAACGGCGGAGGATTGGGTTTGGACAAGCCATATGTCTCTATCGTGTTCAATCAACACAAACTGAGGTGCTACCTATACTGTTACGCAATCAGTCGACACTATCGCCTGATAAAGACCAGCAATATAATAATAATAATAATAATAATAATAATAATAATAATAATAATAATAATAATAATGATAATAATAATAATAATAATAATAATAATAATAATAATAATAGATTGAGGATTTTATGGATAGTATAAAGTTTTAGAATTTAATTACTAGGATCTTTATGATCAGGAGTTGGGATTTTAATTGTAAGGAATTTGGTCGTTGCATTGATTGGCTACGGCAGGCCGCCCAATCATTGTTTAGGATATCTGGGCATCCAGAAGTTTTTACTGCCATAATAATAATTAGTTTAAAGGCGCTTTACAAGAATAACAACAAAGAACTTAACTAAAAGGTTATTGAAATGCTTTTTATAAAAGGAAAAGTTTTAAGTTTATTTCTAAAACGGGCACCGAAGAACTGTTCCTAATATTAAATGGCAGCGCATTCCAAAGTGAGGGGGATGCCATGGAGAAAGATCTTGCGCCATAAGTTTTCAAATTAAAAGGTAGATTAAAAATACGTCTTTTTGATGATGAACGTAGCTGACGACATGTGGTGTATGGTATTAGTATTTGCGAATATAATGGTCGAAACGTCGCGATCCACATCTATGTGACTGAATTGTGAGACAAACGATTAAACTCACCTATCATTTCGAACCAAGATGATGAACACCATTCATAATATGGCATTTGTATTGTTTTTAAAACTATGGTGGGATTGCGTGTGCGTCGTACGTTTGAGCAACGCTCCATAGACATTTTTTCATAAATGGCGGCCAATTTGTTACTCCTTTCGATATATGTTAATTAGCGCTACTAATCTTGTTTTAGAGCAAAAATTCTATTGAATTTTTCAAATGCTTACGGCGCTGGTAAAGGTAATTTTAATGCAAACAAAAAATTATTTATCAGCAGCCATTTATGGAAAAGGTTTATATAGGTTAAAAAGCCTGAGCCATCCTTTCCCCTTTCACTCCGTATGGCCTCGGCGGTCACCAATGCCAAATATTAGAAAGGAAAATTTAAAAAAAATTCTTTGTCGATGAACAGCCCTTTGGCACTTACCGCGTCTCTTTCGGTGGGAACTTCTCCAGGCGGAGGGAAAACTGGTGGGGGCCTGGGTTCCTTTGGTGGGACTGAGAAGAAATTATACTCATCAGAAGTTACTGTTACAGTGCGACTACTAAACACTGGCCAATCAGATCACAGTAGGATACGAACAGTGAATAATTTCAAACGTTTGGGTTTTATTTGCTGACTCCTGTAACAGTAGTCGTGCTGTAAACATTTTTCAATAGTTCGAATCTGAAACTTTTCAAAGGCTAAAAGTATTTTCAAAGAAAGCACTTATTGTTGTAGTCATCTTCAAAGTGATATTGGAAATTTAACCTGCCTTGTTCTTGTAGATTAACTTTGCCATGAAACGATATTTTTGAATGTTCTTAGTGAAGATGTTTATAACAGACTTATGCAATATAGCTATCATTGTTAATTAGTAAAGGTTTTTGCAGCCTGAGCGCATGCGTTGATTAACTAATTCATGATCACATGACATCTAACTATAGAACTATTTGCCGCCAATCAATCAACTAATCAATCAATCAATCAATCAATCAATCAATAAATAAATCAATAAATCAATTAATCAATCAATCAATCAATCAATCAATCTATTAATCAAAAACAAACAAACAAATAAACAATCAATCAATCAACTTTGTTTAACGAGGATGACACTTAACAGTCTTTTACAACTGACAAACCTGTAGCCCTGTGATTTCAGATCGAATTGGAATTTGAAAATGTTGATTTTTGAGGAGAGGGGAAAAAAAGGAGAACCCAGTGTAAAACCTCGGAGCAAGGAAAAGAACCAACAACCAACTCAACCCACATATGACGCCGAGTCCGGGAATCAAACTCGGTCCACATCAGTGAGAGACCAGTGCTCTCAATACTGCGTCATCCCTTCTCCCCAAGTTCCAAGGGCCATGAGCGTGTGCAAGTGCGAAAACTATGACGTAAGAGGGACTTGCGACGGAGTGTGATGTTGTCATAAGGTTCTAGCGAGTTTTTTTTTTAAGACTTGTTTGTTTTGTTCCCAAATGGTCCTGCACTAGTCCCCGGAGAAATAATATTAGGTGTTTCCCTCGAGACCAGTCATTAAGTTTTAATTTACTGTTGCGTATTTACCTATGAAGATAGGCTGACAGGATGGTACTTCATTTGATCCACACTCGCAGCTGTAATGTTGGCCGTCTTTAGAAAACTCAAATTTCTCACCAGCTGAATACATTCGATTACCGTCACTGCAAACTGTTGACAAGAAATGGGCTGGTTTAAGCAGTGTGTTCATCCGGACCATAGTTAATTGAGGGACTGGTTATGAAACTTTGCCATGAAAACAATGGTGCTGCAGTTTATGTTGGAAGGGCCGCGACCGTGCACAATCGTTTGTTTTAAATGTTCACAACACAGTTGAATATCTTAGCACGAACGTTTCTATTGGTCAGTTGCTTCAACAGAGTTCGAAATCTATTGTAGTTCAGGCCCGTAGCAAGGCTAAAACAACTGAGGGGGCTTAGCAAAATGGTGAAACAAAACTACCACCCCCCCCCCCCCCCCCCCACCCCCGTCACTCAAAACAGACTGATTTGGGAGTTAAAGATGCAACGAGAACATAAAAAACCCGGTGGATTTAGTGAGTAAAACAATAACTTTGCACCTGCATCACACTCTTAGGTACATGTTTTTGCCTTTTCTTTTACGTGGACTGCTACGTGAAGTTTCCTAATTTCACGTTTGAAGGAGGACGTAGACAAAAGACGACAAATTTTTCTTTCTCTTTTTAAATTTGGAATCGGAGAGTAAGAATCCGACTGCAGGAGACTTTTTTTCCTCTGGTCTTGAGGACATATTTGTGTGGCTTTTTGTGTGACAACGCGGAAACACTCAATTGTTATAAACTAAGGACATTTGTATTGCTTAAAATGGGCGGATGTCTTAGAAAATATGTATTTTATTTCGACAGCTTTCAATCCATTTTGATTCTTATCACCGCCGATTCACAAGATAGGAGTGCCTGTTAGCGAAGGAAACTGACAGGTAGTAAAAAGGAAGTGAGCGTCAGAATTCAACATTAATTTGTTTTAATTAGTACTATTTTGGGGCACATTGCTTTTTAACTTCCAAAAATTCGGGGGGGGGCTCAAGCCCCCCCCACCCCCCCCCTGCCCCTCCCCTCGCTACGGGCCTGTAGTTTGTGCACGGTCAAGGCCAAAAACGCTATAACAAAAACATATAACAAAGGAGTTTGTCAAGCTTCATAACCATTGCCTTTTATTAACTATGTCCGGACCGATACACTTTAACCTGAGATTACTTTATACATATATAACACACCCTTCTAGTTTTCATCATGTCAACCTGTTTGAAAAAGACATATCACTGATCTCAAAATTGAAACCCAGGTTATTTTAGTTCTGAATTGGATAAAAGTTGGGTTAAATGATATATGAAAAAAATGAGGAACAATGCTGCACCCAATTTCCAAACACCGCAAAGTTGGATCACAATACTCGGCTGCGCCTTGTTGTTTCAGTTCACTTCTAGATGTTTGGAAAATAATCGGATGAAACACTCTTTCGAGTGTATTTGATATAGCTTCTTAAACCATTTAAAATTCTCGGAGAAATTCAAAGGAAGCAATTCATCAATTTTTTTGATAATTAAGATCACTTTTCCAAATTTCCGTCACAGTATTGATTTTCTTTGTTTCCTCTTTATGAATTATAATTGAGTTTAAGAAGGCTGTTACTAAACTATTCATTAAATTTGCCTGAGATTGCGATCAGATTTTTAGGTGTTACATTTATGCAAATAGTTTCTAAGCACGCCATAGCTCGCAGTATTGGAGAACCTTGATGACAACTTCGAAAAGTTAAACCTCGCTAGAAACAAAGAAACGCCAGGAAGTGGTGCCTGGAAAAGAGATTGTGTTTTGCAAAATACCTTAGATGCATGCGCTTGTAAACTATAAAGGATAATTGATAAAACTAACCTTGTCATTAAAAAATACAGAGTGACGCGAAAAGATGTCTCTGAAGACGATGTACCAAAAACAGTCATCTACGGCCGATTTAATTTGAGTTATACTGAATAGGCCATTTCCGAGTTGCTGTGAACCTCACTTTGAAAGCGAGGCTAAGTGCAAAACTTTTCATAAGAAAATAAGGTTTGTTTGCAAATGAATGAAAACTAATTTTCATAACTAAAAACTTTGCACTTAGCCTCGCTTTTATAATAACGTTCAATGCAACTAGGAAATGATCTATTAAAAAAATACTTCAATTGTAATAAAAGTAAATTATGTTAAATTTTAAGAACGGTGCCTGCTTATACAGAGGTATTTTATGCAAGGGCAATTAGAATCCAAAAAGAAAATTGGGGGTAATCACGCATTTTTTTTTTAGAGATAATTAAGCAACCAGAATTCCAAAAAGAGCCAAAATACAAAACAATGTGCGGAATTTTTTCCCAAATTGAACATAAATTATCTCTAAAAAATGCATGGTTACTCTCAGTTTTCTTTATAGATAACTAGGGCACTTGCAAAGGTCTGTTTTCTCCGCATAGTTTTAACCCGGCGAAAATATCCCTGTATTTGTATTACCACCCATAGGAAACCCGAATATCTCGAGATGCGCAGAACGTATGCGCAGTAGCAAAAGCAGGCACCGTCCTTAACAACTCAATCACTAATTCATTTAAAAAATATACAAAAAAAACATTATTATTTGAAGCGACTTACTGCATGTTTCTGGACAGCATTCCGCTGCTGGGTCAATTTCCTTTTTGGGACAGTTTTCCGGCATCTTAGTGCATTGGTAATACAGGTATTCAGGTGGACCATGCTTTCCTTTAGGACATGCCACTTTCTCGCAAGGGTTACGGCTAATTACCTTCTTATTACATTCATAATCTGTGCAAGGGAATAATTAGCGAACAACAACAATAATAATAATAATAATAATAATAATAATAATAATGATGATGATGATGATGATGATGATGATGATGATGATGATGATTATGACGATGACGATGATGACGAAAGTCTTAATTTGTATAATGAACAACAGTGTTGGATTATCACTTCTCGCATTCAACTCGGGAAAGCAGTGAGAAAGTCCCAAGTTGATTTACGCTAATACAATTCCTAAACATTTTACCAAACATCATAATTTGACCCACTCCGGGATGGGTGGAAAGATACTAAAACATTGGGTAAAATTGTGTTTTTAAGCAAGAATAAACCAGTGAGAAGCACTGTGCGAACTAAATTTATGAAAATTCGCGATGTACTGTGATTTGTGTGAAATTGATCATATTTATTATGACCTCACTCGGAAAAGATGCAACAGAAAAGGTTTTTGAACCGACCGACTTCGCAGCCTCAGTACTGATCTGGGTTGAAAGAAGTTTTGAAACAAATGTTCCGCGCCTAAAGTTTTATTCCTGTGAAATTAAAATACGGTGGCGTTTGTAAATAAGGTACAGGAAACTATATATAGCATTTATGTAATGTTTAAAACACGAGCTGAGGTGTTTTATTGGGGTTTAAGACCACGAGGTGCAGCCGAGTGGTTTTAGACCCGATAAAACACGTACCGCGAGTTTTTTGAACGGCTTCATAAACATTCCTGGAAATGCTTGTGTCAAGAGAATTCATAACAATGATGCTTTTGTGAACGTTGGATATTAGTATACGAGAAAAACATTAAACACCGCATATTAATAAGGAGGAGGTTTTATCCGGTTTTAAAACCTCTGCACGTGATGTTTTATTGACCATCTGATAGGTCAATGAGCTTATGATTTATTAATGACTTTTTGAAACTTACCATATGATCTCTTCTCTATGATCTAACAGATTAAAGAACAAATAAATAAATAAATAAATATAAAAACATCAGTGATCTCTTCATATTCTGGGCTATTTTCATGTTAGTTATGTTTTTTGCCCTGTCTGCTTATTGATGGTAACATTCATTGCAACATTGTCCGTGGAGTGGATCCAAAACATCTTCAACAATGTATTGACCAAAATTATTATCAACAAGAGGATAAAAGCTCATAAAACACTTACATCAATTTTAGCTCATTTAGCAGTGAAGCTAACATTTGCACAGATCCGAATTACTGCCAATTATTTTGCTTGGGAAAAATATAAAAGTGAGAACTTAACACGCGAAGTACATTGTGTTGGGATGGCTTGGAACTTTCTCTAGTTTTTCATTTGCTTTTATTCGTCGGAAAATATTCACAATAAAACGGGTATTGACTAATTAAGGGCGTGAATATAAATCATGGTTCATATATTTAATTATAAAGAAACCAGACATATCGGAGGTTTTAACAAAATAGTTTTAAAATGATGCAATTTGTACTTTGTGGTTTATGGGAGAAAACCATCAATTTCCTCATTCAGACAAGGAAATTACTATTTTTTTGCCCTTGAATGGGACAAAACTAAAAACTTTACGATATTATCTGGGAATGATGTGAATTTCTTTGCATAACAAGCAATTTTTTTCGGTACTGTATCCTGCATTTTTTCCATTTTTTATCGTGTGGTTGTTTATCAAGAACATTTCCACTAAGTTGGATTGCTTAGCGGTTTCACAACCTTGAAGGACGGTGCCTCTTTTTGCCGCTGCGCATACTTTCTGCGCATACGGGATGGCCCGCGGAACAATAATTTCTAAGAAGGCTATATACCTACTACTTCAAAATTGTTGATGAGTATTTGTGTAAAGAAGATCTTAGCAAGTGCTATTGAAACTGAAAATGAGAATTGGGAGTAAACAAGCATTTGCTTGAGATAACGAAGCTTTAGTTTACAGAAAAACGTCTTAGGCTCGACTCTTGTTGCGAAAACTTGAATTTCTTTTTTCAGAGTATGCGTGTGTCACTGAATAAGTAACAAATTCTTAATGCGATATATTGTTATGCATCTCAACGCTTGTTGCTAATTATCTCTGAATAATGTGTGGTTATCTCCAATTTCCTTTTACTATTTAAATAGCCCATGCTAAGATTTGCTTTCACACAGTCTTAAAATGCGCAAAAATACTTTTATATTACAAAAAAAAAGTGTTTAACTGTGATGTTACTATATTTTCTTTCTTACGTATTGCTCAGATACACTGCATTGTGAACAAATATCGATAATAGTGGTTCACGTTCTTGCTGATTTAGCGAGTTTCCTAGCTTAAGTAATAAAGATTTCAGTAAAAGATTAACAATATTATTTGCTCATGTCTTACACACCGTCATTGCTACATGAAGATGTTTGATTCTGCCGAAACACTTAATCAACCAAAACATCGTAACAAAAATATTGTGGTTCTTTATAAGTTATACTACCTATTGTACACAGAGGCTTAAGAAAGATTCGATTAATTTTGCTGTCATTAATTTGGTCGTTTTCTGAATACCTAACCAGTCAGTCGTTAATTTCTGTGAAATCTTTAAGGCTGGCCTCGAATTTTCGGAAATTCTTCTTGAACCTTACATCTGCATCTTAAAACGTTATCTCGGTGGAAATCTTTTCATTCCATGCCGAGGAATAGTCATTGCGGGAAATTCATCGTTAGAAATCTTTTTTTGAAGGTCTATTAAAATGAAGTATATATCTTACCATCAAACGAGTTTATTTCACCTCTCCACTAATAATTATGACACTGTTTTAAAAGTCAGTGCTCAAAATAAACGTTTTTTTATCCAGTTTCAAAGGCAGTATTCATTTCGTTTGGGGGAAATCTGGCCAATGTGTTTGCTCTCTGAAAATATGGACGTTCTGAACCCTCGTATTTCTATTAAAGTCCATTCCGAGGGGCCTTTTCTGTTCCAAACCCAAAAATATAGCAAAGAACTAAAAAAATGACAAAAGTGACTTAAAAAAACCAACCTTATGATTGATTCTGCCAGCAGATACATCTAGCACCGAAGCGGTAGAAATCAATAGAAAGACGGCAAGGCTGTACACAACCATGTTGTCTCTTCGATCAACACACAGTTGTGAGTTAGCACTTTTCATTAATTTGTCTTTAACACAAAAAATAATGAGATATTCTAATTACAATCTATTATTATTTAAGAACGTCCATCACATTCACAGACAGTTTTACGTCTGAAAGCCATTTTCATTACTTGTTTTAAGCTGTCGTTTGAACAGTTGAATAAACTATAATGATACTTTTAGCTTCACGTAAATCTGTTATCATTTTTTGTTATTTGCTTTTGTTAATTTAATGACTGATTGGCAAGAATTTGTCAAAGAATAATTTGAGGAAAATAGTATGACTTATGACTGTCTGATTTTCTGACTCTTTTATTCTAGTCTTAGATTTCATTTTTACGCTAATTTCAGACCTCATGTTGTAATTAAAATATTTTGGAAACCAAAATCATGACCTCGTTTCTTTGAAATTTATCAGTGTTTTCATTGCTGGCGGTATCGGCTTTAATATAATATTTTTTTCCGTTGACTTAACTTGGATTTGTAAATAATGCGCGCCTGGAAAATCATAAACGAGTTGCACAGGATATTGTTGTATTGGTCGTTCAACACATTTTCTATTCATCTGTGTCTAATTGATTAGATGTTGGAAATATCTGACGAATTTGATTCTTTGAAAAAAAAAATTTCCGTTTGCGAGGCTTCTATAACTGCATTAATGCTTCTAAAAGTGACTTAGTTTTAGATTCTCCTATCACTTAATAATTACTAAAGTGAACGTGTAACCGTGAGTCACGTGTTTAAAACAGATTAATATTCTCGCTAAAGGTTAATCTACCATCACTACCATGACCACAAATTAAAAAACCCTTAAAATTGAAAGAAGCAGCTTTTTTTACATTAAGCAAACAATTAAGGCATCCTTGAGAATATGGATAGATTTCGCTCACAAATCATTTTTGCGTTTACGTCAAAGAAATCTAAACATCCGACATCCAATTAGGATTAAAATTCATACATGTCCGAAATTGAATGTTTATTTTCTGTGTCAACACAATAGTGCCAGCCGCTTTTTCATTATTCGCACTGACGTAGGGTCTTTTATTGCTATTACATCTAAAGTCATAGTCTGGAATCACAAGTTATCAAATTTTAAAAAAAGTATGTTTCGTCAGAATAATGCCGTCATTTTGGTGAAGATTTCCGACTTTTTGTTCGCTTACCTGCCATCTACACACACTCACACCTTTTCGTTTTATGTAAAGTGTAAGACACGAACAGCAGTGTTTTATGTAATGTTTAAAACACGAGCATCAGTTTTTTATCGGGATTTAAAACCACGAAGCACAGTCGAATGGTTTAAGACCCGATAAAACATGTGCTGCGAGTTTTTTGAACGGCTTCAAAAACATTCCTGGAAAAGCGTGTGTCAAGAGAGTTCATAACAATGATGCTTTTGTGAACGTTAGAAATAAGCATACGAGAAAAACATTAAAAACCGCATACTAATAAGGAGGAAATTTTATCGGGTTTTAAAACCAATGCACGTGATGTTTTATCGACCATTTGATAGGTCAATGGGCTTATGAATTGTTAACGAGTTTTTGAACTCTTCTTAAGGCATAGACGGAGTTCTTTTCACAGAGTGGTCAGCATGGTTAAGAAAATAATAAGTCAAAATATTGTTATAGTTCTAGTTCTCTCACATCCTGCGAAGAAGTACGTTAAACAAAAGATGTATAAAAAACTCCAATAATTGTGAGAAACATGGAAGATGATATCTGTAAAATTTTTAGTGGTTCTCTGAATCAGTAGTCGAAATACAAAGACCTGAAAATACAGGAAGACCTGTAGATAGTTACTGACTACTCAAACTCTAGTGAGTATTGTTACTTTTGCAGTTGCAAGTATTTATTGCTAGTTCGCTATCCTGCAGATAAAAAGTGAGCAAGATTTTTACGATAGTCCTATAATTTGTGAAGAATAGAGGCATATGTCAAATTTAAGAATGAGATTGTGTGGAAAACTTGCCAAAAGCATTGGTTGGATCACATTTGCTCCGCTGGATAGCGACTTATCCAGTGGAAAAAGTTATCCATTCTTTGAACAACTGGGGGCTGGTTTTCGTAAGTTTTTGTTGTTGCCAGTATCTCTTAGAAATAAAGTGACTAATGGCACTGCATCTTGTTATCCACTTGCTTGGTAAATACTAAAACAGCTTTTTACCTCAGTGTCTGACAACGAGGGTGAGTATTTATCTTACATCCTCACTCTTCCGCTCGTCTTCAACGAGCCTTACAGATGATTATGGTGTTCCACTGCTGAGTGTTTTGTTTAGTTCGACGTACCGCTAACACGCAACACCCAAATCATGCCGAAGTTTGATCCCTTTTTCCAAAAATGAATTTTCAACTATTTGTCACAGTTCATTTTTAATCATGTTGAAATTGGAAAACGGTGTTATGACGACTTCAAAACGTCGTTCGATTTTATCGTTAATTTCGTTAATTTCCCTTTAACTTTATCTAGACCGGGGTTTTTCTGCCATGTGGGGCTGGGATGGGGTGGGGAGGGGGGGGGGGGGGAGGTTGGCGTCTGGGATTCTGCCCCCTCCATAACTTTGCGAGAATACAAGCGCTATGACATTGAGACTAGGAGGAGAGATAGTACGTCCACAAAGGTCTCTTTAGACGTCCACAATGAGAAGTGATGACAGCACTTAGCGTTGTAATGACATTGTGATTGCCAAAAGGCGGCCATCTTGAACTCGCTATCTTGGATTTTTGGAAATGGAAGTCAAGATGGCGTTCAATGACGCAATGCCCACGCCATTTGACGTCATCATACCATTTTGCGGAAGGAAACTGTTTTTACCTCTTAGGTTTTATTGCCATATCGTTAATGTGCTTTCAGTTTTGACGGCTGATCATAATGAAAGCAACAAAAGCCCATATTGTCAGGTTCGCTGTCGCCTTGCTGCTTCACACTTATACAACTGGAATTGGTTACAGTTTCCACGAGTAAAATGGAGTTGGAAAGCCCAACGAGGTCCTACCCACATGTTTGGCGTGTTCATATCGGTCTTTGAGCCAATTTAGCTTCTTGTATGTTTTTAGCGGTTTAACATGATCATTTGGAGAATTGGGATGGTATGCAATCAACAAGAAGGGCGTGTCTGAAATAGGTTAGGAGAAATCATATATTTTGGTCTGAAATTTGGCAAGAGTTTCAAGAAGCGCGCTATCCCCGGTGGCAAAATGCAAGTGTAGCCATTATTATTTGTCAGTAAATGACCCCTCACTGTCTCTGTGTCTTAACCATGAAAGAACTGTAAAGCTCTGTCTGAAAGCAATTAGAGCAAATTAGTAAAGAAACCAATTGGAGCGAGTGAAAGGAGGGACATGTGAAATGCAAGCGCAGCATTAACTTGCAAGTAAAGGAAGCGTTAGTGTTCCGGTGTGTTAACAATAAGCGAGCTGTTAGCTACGGGTTAAACACAAACTGTATTTTGGATGGCTTTAAGCTACACAAACGGTGTCCATTCTAGCAAAGGTACGTTTTGAAATCAGTTATTGATGTCCGAGTTTAAACAATAAAATTGAGGGTCTCTAGTGACAAGCAAAATATCCCCGTATATAGTATAGTTCGCTAAAATTCATGGCGGCTCGGTACCAAAAAAAAAAAAAAAACAAAACAAAGAAAAAGAAAAAAAAGGTTAACGGAGAATAACTTCCCACACATTTAGTCATCGACTTATTGAGAATATAATAACACGAGGTGTGATAATATCGGTGTACCTTATCAGAGTATGCTTAAAGGCGAGGAAAACAGAAAGGTCGAGGGAGAATGATTTCAATCTGCTCATAGTCATATTGGGAATATTTCAACAGATATTTCGTACTCAAATTAGAAGCTGATGCTAAAAAAGGAAAAGTTTTCTTTACCAGAAATCACGATTTCGTTTAAGATTTACGCCTTAGTGATGATGCAAGATCTTTATCGCAGAAAAGACAGCCCCTTGCAATTGTAGTTTACTTGTATAACCTTGTACAAAAGGAAAGCAAGGTTCAGGGTGAATAATTTGGCTTGCTGCTGATCATTGGCATATTGGGAATATTAACTGACATTTTGTATCCAAATTTGAAACTGACATTCAGAAAAGGGAAGCATGTGTGGCGCAGTGTTATGCTACATGCCCTCCGGGGATGAGGGCTTAGGTTCAAATCTACCTTGGAACCGAATCTCAAAGCGAAACAAACATTTTGGTAAAGCTTTGAATTCCTTATTGTTTCCTCATCGTTTGTCAGTTATTATCTTAAGCTTGGCACTTTCAAATAAAAAGCGGCTATGAACAATGGCCAATTTTTTTCTTCTCAAAGCGAAGCGAGTTTGTATTATGCTATTAAGGTTTTTTGAAGCGCTCAAGTTAACAACCTCGGCTTGTGGCAATCAGATTCCATCTGATCTAATATTCCTTACAGTCTCAGAGAGGAGTCATAAAGCTATTTACGTGATTACCAACATAAAATTACAGTTAAGCAATGGAAGACTTTTTCCGTGTTTACATAGCCTCATCTAAACACGAGGGGGTTGGGAGAATTCGAGACAGATATGCAAACCCGAGACGCAGTCGAGGGTTTGCATAACTTTCGAGAATTCTGCCAACTCCCCGAGTGTTTAGATGAGGCTATGTAAACATGGGAAAAAAGTCCTATTGCTTTTGTAAAATATTTCTAAAAAAAATGATTCGACAAATGAAGGGAAATTTTATTTATTCATTCCTTGATTGAAATAGATGTTCACAGTACACGCCCTGGACAAGCATATTTGCTACTAGCCAATGAAAACGCGCATCTGACAACACATGAACCAATCAAAATTTGCGTTATAAAAGTCAACATCAAGTTGAAATTTGTGGCAAGCATCAGCGAGCCCCGTGTGGATGACGGCGATTTCAGCTTTGAATTCTCGTAAATCTTTCAGAAAAATGCCACACATTCGGTGAAAAGTAGAAGAAATGTTCAAAATATGCGATTATGCAAGGAAAGAACTTCAAGATGAGGAGTTTATTGAAGCTTAAAATGAATGTCACTGTGCATGATCGCTCTTGAAAGTTACGTAAACTAGTCCGATGTGGCAGCCTGAGATGGCTGAGAAATCGAATCGTTCATCGTGTCTTGTGAAGTTTTGCTGTTTAGGAATCATAGCACAAGCAGCGGGTCCAGACTGTGAAGTTGATGCTGGTAATAGTAATCGTAACAGTAGATTATTACGCTGAAAAAGTCTCGGAGAAAATACATTTTATACAAATTTGACAGCCAAAACACGGCAACCGGCCGTACAAAGTTTGATTTGAAACATTTATAGTCTGTAGCATATAGTTTTGTGTTCGTTTTCGTGTACATTTTTTGAAAAAAAAGAATGTCTTTTGGAGAATTAAATTGTGGTACTCCGATGCAAAAATTACCTTGAAACACGTTTACTGCGTATTTGTTGCATATTTTGACGTCTTCAAATGAGCTCTCTCGACGAGGTTGTCTAGCGAGGCAGGCAAAGCGCTGTGGTTCTTCTTTCCTTTGCTTTTTCCCCTCGGGATCAGGAGAAAGGAGATAGGCAAACCCGATCAAAATTTTGGGAAATTTTCTCCATTTCCTTAACAGTTGTACTTAAAATTACTTTGCGAGTCTTGCGAAAGCTTTGAAATGTTTTCAATTTGTGCCGGGAGACACAGAAAACGTGACATCACAACCGTATTTACATACTCTCATCAGGAGCCCATTACCCGGAGCGTACAACTTTCATACCGAGTCTGTGAAACGGCGTTTTCACAAGTAGAGTTATTTTTAAACTAGCCTTTCCCGCGAATTAGTTTTGGGTAACCAATCACAAGCGATTGTGTAAGAGACTGTTATTACGTAACTAGAATGACTCGTCCACATATTAACGGGCCAACGCGACTCCTGCAGTTCGCAAATAGATTTGTTATACAGCCTTCAACGGTAACTTAAATCTGCTTAGTGATGACGTTTATCTTGATCATAAAGGGAAAAACTCAAATATACTGAATGGAGGTTTTCTGAGCCATAAGGAGAAGTTTTTCATATGCCATTGGGTATGCTAGCTCTGTCGCATTTTGTTTAGGTTTACCGGCTCGGACTTTAAACTGCAAGATATCAGACGGCGCATTAATAAATGCTATGAAGACATGGGATCCGTGGATTTCGTAACTCGTGATTTCATTCTTATCTGCAGTGAGATTGCAGGATGTTCGTTTATCCCATATATGAGATATGAGTCCAATAAATCCGCGTCTTTAGGAGACAGCGCTAAATATATATCATTTAGGGACCGTTCATTTTTTATGAGCATGGGGGGGGGGGGGGGGGGGGCTGGTGGGATTTAGGGGGAGTACCACGAGAAAAAAATGGCACTAAAGGGGGGGAGGGCTACCAAAAAAAAATTGAGTGAGAGAGGGGGGGGGGGGGGGGGTCACCAGCAATAATTGGCTAGTAGGGGAAATTGAAAGTGGCTCAACACAGAAACAGATGAAGAAATTGAATATTATTTCAATTTTATTTAATGCGATTTTCCTAACCACTTTTAATTTGTTTTACATACTGAGGTCGAAATCTGCATTTAACTGTATATCAGCAACAACTGAGGAAATGAAGCATATCTGTTGGAAAAGCAATAGTGAATATCAACTGAAGTAGACACCTATGTTTGTACAAGTTCAAATTAATATAAAAACGTAACAGTCTCACTATTGAATCATCCGTGGGGGAGTAGTTTTCTACAAAGTGGTTGTACTCAGAACTATATCAATAGATTGTTTAATGTTCTGTTTAATAGTACTCACTTTTAAAAGACTGTTGATTAGTAAATTATTTGAACCCAGGAGTATCAGTAGACTCAGTAGTATGCCTAGTGTGAACATCCAGTTAGTTTTAATAATAGAACTGTTGTTGGTGACTTCAGTTGACGGTAAATCTGAGCCGTAGGCCATCTTCAGAAAAGCTTGTAACTGTCATTTTTAATAGAGTACTTTAATATCCAGGTGTGTAGGAGGGGGGGTTCGAAGGGTTCGAACAAAACCCCTTTGAAGATCAATAATCGCGGAAGAAAAAGCACAATGAGGAGGTTGAACAACTACATGAGGTGTACCATGCGAGAGAGTAGAATGTCCGCCCTGCTTCTAATGCATATCAAATATGATATGCCTGTCAATCTTGACGAGATAGTCAATTTGTTCGAAGGCCTACACCCGAGAATGATGCAGTTTACCAGCTTGGTGTATGACTATCAGCAGATCGAATAGCTATAAGAACTCGACAGGGCGCGGAATGTACATTGAACTTTTGTTTATAAGATTGCTGCCAAAACCATCGCAGGCCGGATCTCTAAACTTCTCCCAAAACTTATCAGTGAAGACCAAACCGGATATATTAAAGGTCGATACAAAGGACAAAACATCAGGCTGATCGAAGATATACTGCGGGTATCTTCTTTAGAAGCTATACCTGGCTTAGCTATATTCATTGATTTCAAAAAGGCTTTTGATTCAGTCGATTGGAACTTCTTAAGCAAGACGTTAGAAGCGTTTAATTTTGGCCCTCAGCTTAGAAGATGGATTACAACTTTTTATAATGGGTGCTCCAGCTGCGTCATTAATAATGGAAACGCTTCCGAATTTTTCTCTCTACATCGCGGAGTTAGACAAGGCTGTCCGCTGTCCGGCATTCTTTTCACTCTCTGTGCCGAAATTTTAGCAAACGTCATAAGAAATGACGATAATATCCACGGTATAAAAATTTATGGTAAAGAATTTAAGCTCTCCCAGTATGCCGATGATACAACCGCCTTCGTGTCCGATACAACTTCTGCAGAAAACTTGTTTAAACTCCTTCGCGCCTTCCAAGAATGTTCCGGCCTAGAAGTAAACACATCTAAGACAGAAGGGATGTGGATAGGTGCAAACAAGGGTGATAATTCAAAACCTCTTAATATTGCTTGGCCATTAGAAGCGATATACGCTCTCGGAATTAATTTCTCTTACGATGAAAATGAACGCTTCCAAAAGAACTTTGAAGAAAAATTAAAATCCATGAAAAATCTTTTGAATTTATGGAAACCAAGAAACCTCACCTTGTACGGCCGGATTACTATCCTGAAATCCCTGGGCCTATCTAAGCTTATTTATAACACATCAGTGCTCAAGTTTCCCGTAATTTTTACAGCTTCAGTCAGGCGAACTATTTGTGACTTCGTGTGGAACGGCAAACCGAAAATTAAGCATAACACGTTAATTGGCCCAATATCTAAAGGCGGCTTAAATCTTCCCGACTTCGAAATAATTAATAATGCACTCAAAGTGGTTTGGATAAGGAGATTATATGAAAGTAAAGAGGATGCCAGCTGGAGTCACATACCCCTGGTATTTATAAGACACCTAGGTGGCCCTTTTTTATTTAAATGCAATTATGATCTTAAGTATCTTAATTTAAATATACCAATTGATTTCTATAAGGATACACTTTTAATCTGGCAAACATTGAATCAACATACCCCTCAAACCAAAGAACAAATATTAGAAGAAATCATCTGGAATAACAGGTTTATTAAAATAGAAGGCCTGTCTGTATATTACAGAGAATGGCACAATGCTGGAATCGCTAGAGTAAAAGATATCTTCAACAAACACAAATTCCTTGCCCCTGACGAGTTTAGTAACAAGTTCTCTTTGAAATCTTCCAACTTTCTGAAATATCTCGCATTGTGTAACGCGATCCCCCGAGACTGGATTCGAATATTGAAAGACACCCACGAAACCTCTGCTCCGGTCCCAGACACTGTCAACACGATATCAATAAATAAGCTTTCTTGCAAAATAGCGACTCAGAGTTTAATCATCAAAAAATTTCAACCTCCAACTGCTGAAAGAAGAATGAGGCAAGCAAACTTAGATGACAACGCAATTCAAACAATCTACAATATCCCATTTAATGTCACTAAAGATATTAAACTCGCCATCTTTCAATACAAAGTCGTGCACCATATTCTGCCAACTAACGCAACCTTATTTAGAGATAAAATTAAAGAGAAGGATAACTGCCATCTTTGCGAACAAAAACAAACACTAACCCACTTATTTATTTCTTGTTTATTTGTCAAAAGTTTTTGGACAGAATTTACAAATTGGTGGAATACAAAAAATGACGATTCTATCGAGCTCAACGAAGAAAATATTATCTATGGCTTCACCAACAATATCGCGCTGCAACTTGGCCTGAACCTCAGTTTAATAATTGCAAAATATTACATTTACATTGCCTCGAGAGAAGAAGACCCCTATTTCTTTGATACCTTCCTTGCTGTTCTGAGAAGCAAACTTGACATAGAAAAGCATAATTCAAAATTACAAATCAATCTTTAAATGCCATAGAACTAAAACCTACCTTTTTGTGATTTTTGCTATTTAACGTAAGCTGCATTTTGGGTATTGTAAATTGTAATCAAATATCTTTTTTTTTTCTTCTTCTATTAATTAATTTTAAGCTAATTAAGTCTTGTATTGTAGTGTATTGTATTTCCTTAGCTTGTATGTATGTTTGTCACTATTTCTCTGTAACCCTTCATTACAAGTGAAATAAAATTTAACAAAAAAAACAAAAAAAAAAAAAAATTTCCCGGACCCCCCTAGTAAGAGCGCCTCCGGCGCTCAGCAAGACCCTTGCCTACGCGCCTGATATCTGTGTGTCCGCTGTTTTTTTTTCTTTTTAACTGAATATGACTCGTAATCGTTGATTGGTATGCTTCGATCCGTATTTTGTTAGTCAGATCTGTACGTGTATTAATTGTCTCTACTCGAAGGGGAGTAATTTCACGTTAACCATTTGCTTGATTAATTTTTATAGTTCCTTTGAGAATCTAAATGGAAATTTAGGGTTTGCCGTTGCCGTAAACGTGTTGCTATCTAAACAAACGTTTTTTTAAACAAGAAAATCTTTACCCAAGCAGAGAACGGTAACTTTTTAATAGTACTGTAAAGAAATCACAGTAACAATTACGTTTATCTTTGATATAAGCAGGACATAAGCGTTTTGTTAAAGTAAGGGGTATGATTTGTTTCTGGTTGGGCGGGAGGGGGGGGGGGGGGGTCATCAGAAAAAAATAGTTTCTGCTTGGGGGGGGGGACATGTGGAAAAAATTGCATGCTAGGGGGGGGGGGGGTCATACAGTTTCGTAGTGCCAATTAACCAAATCCCACCAGCCCCCCCATGCTCGTAAAAAATGAACGGTCCCTTATGAAGACATAGGATTCGTGGAATTCGTTGCTCGTGATTTCATGCTCGTGCTATCCATCTACATTGAGATTGCAGGGTGTTCGTTTATCACGTATATGAGAGTCTAATAGCTCCAAGTCTTTACAAAGTTGATCATTGTTGTCTCTCGCTTTCGAGAGGTTTGGCCTCCTGCAGTTTTTCTTTTCAGCTCCGTTGCCTCCTGACTGAACGACAAGTATTATGTTTTATCTCCATTGTTTTGTGGGTAAGCTCGCATCCGGTAGATATTAAAAGCAAAGACAGTCGGCAACTGTAATGCGAGTCTCTAAGATGCTTCAGCGATTTCTTCTGACAAATGTTTAGTGTTTGTTTTTGCAAAACGATGCAAAACATTCTGGCAATCTGAATGTTCCACTTGTGATTTTACCGACGGTGTTCCGGCGTTAATCGGACTATCCAGTCGCCACTCCCCGTCTGGAAAAATTATAAGGCGAACAGCCTGAGCCAGTACTAGAATCGAACATAAGGGTCTTTGAGTGGTAATGAAAAGAGCCAACATCGGTTCATTTGTCGCGGGTCATTGTTCCACAGGAGATTCAAGGAAGGGGGACAAATCTGACACGAGAGATCGCACCTCGCAAAAATAACACGCACTGCTTACAACTTGACTCCATTCCCGCAGCCGTTCATCTCCTTCCATAATTTTCTTCAGTGAAGATTCTTTCGATGCCGCCTGCAGAAATTTTAGTTCTTGTCTGAGCTCTAGGCTTGGTCGTAAGGCTTTCTTTACTGAAGCGCTCTTGTCGATTAAAGAATTGTTGTGACCCTCCGGACCTTCCTCGGCCGCCGGAGACGAACACGTAGCTGACTCTTCAACTTCTAAACGGGATTCATTTGTTTTAAAAGGATTTTCTACATCCTGATCGGACCTTTTCATTGTTTTGCAATACTATTTAACGCCTATTTGACCATTGTGAAAACCGTCAGAGCAATATATCGAAGGGAGACTCGCGTATATTCGCACTCAGAGATAAGCTTATGCAAAGGTAGGCCGCAACTTCAAATGTTGAAAGTGAAAATAAAACGCATGGTATTGTGGGAAGGCCCTCTGATGGAAGGGTGGATTGGAATGATGGAAAACGACAAGTGGAGAACGGAATAAAGTACCAAAAAAATCGTAGCTTCGCCGCCATTTTTTTTAAATCAGATTTGTTTCGATACGGACGTCACCGGAAACGGTAGTTATCGCGGGAAAGGCGTATCTAAAAATAACACTACTTTTGTAAACGCCGTTGCACAAATATAAGGAAGTTGTACGCTCCGGGTAATGGTTTCCTGCTCTCATCTTAACACACCTATCGACCAATGAGAGCGCGCGTACTATCTCAAATATTTTATAATGTACTGTATTGTGAAACTATGTCAGTGTTTTTCTTTATCTTGGAGAGCGTTTTTCAAGTCATACAAAGGTTGAGGCTACTAATTTGCATAATTGGGAAATGGTAGTATTTGGAAGAAGCGCCACGGTCTTGAAACCATTGACATATTGGGAATATTATGATAGACATTTCGTATTCAAATTAGAAACTGATACTAGAAAAGGAAAAAATGTGTCTTTGCCAATAAACACGATTTCATTTAAGATTTCCGTCTTATTAATGATGCAAGATTTTTATCGCAGAAAAGACAGCCCCTTGCAATTGTAGTTTACTTGTATAACCTTCGGTACTAAAGAAAAGCAAGGTTTAAGGTGAATAATTTAGCTTGCTGCTGATTATTGGCATATCGTGAATATTAACTGACATTTTGTATCCAAATTTGAAACTGATATACAGAAAAGGGAAAAACTGTTTTCTTTTTCAACGAGCAACATGATTTCGTTTAAGATTCTCGTATCATTTATGGTGTAGAGTTTTTAATGGAAAAAGACTGAGCACTATAAAAGGAAAACAAGTTTGAGGGAGAATATAATTTGCGTAGCATGTGCTCGATGACATATAGGGAATATTGTTGGACATTTTTTGTCAAATTAAAAACGATGCTAATTATTTCTTTTCAGAGAGAATCATGCTTACGGTTTGAATACGCCTTTGATAAAATTGTGGGATAAAGTCAATTTTTAAATTAATAAATAGTTAAAACTATTTTGACGACTTGAACAAAAAGCTTAGCCTTTGTGTAAGTATCTTCAACTGCAGGAAAAAGGAACTATAAAATTTCATAAGAGTATTAATTTTTATCACAAATTTAACGCGGCCATTGTCATCCTTTGTACCATACATGGAAAGTTTTAATATCTTCTTTCTAATTCACGACGTGTCGTCCTTTTTAATTACGAACGCATTAAGAATTTTAATATACAAGAGCTGAGTTATTGAGATCAAATGACCGAAATGTTGTCCAAACCACGACAAGTCCTGAGGCCATCTAGACCTAAAAAGCTAAATATTCATACCATTTGGCTAAACACGCTTATAGCAAAAACGCTCCTATAGCTTATGTAGGAGAGTCGAATTTTGAAGTCCTACCCCTCCCCCTAGATAAACTGGCTAGCTTCCTTCATAATATTGCTTTTTTGATATTTCATAATGGCAAGAAACGTCTCTCAGAAATCGTTGTGTTTGACAATCTTTTAAGCTAAATGTCTCGGAGTCAGCCCTTTTATATTAAAATTAAATGCTAATACGTAATACGTTCGTAATGAAAAACGAGCCCTCATGGTGAATTGGAAAAAAAAGATATTCAAAACTTTCCATGCATGACGCACAAAAGAACGTCTTCTTTACATTTGTGATTAACAAGGATAAGTCTTGTTTAACTTTAAGAGCGGTTTTGACCGCGGCAGCCTCCTTAGTTTGAAGAAGAACATAGATTTTGATCACTTTTAGCTGAATAGAGTGAGGCTGGTCTGGAATTGGTTATAGTTGTCACGAGTAAAGTGGAGTTGAAAGCCCTAGCGAAGTCCTACTCACATGTTCGACATATTCATATCGGTTGCTGAACCAATTTGGCTTCTTGTATGTTTGTAGCGGGTTAACATGATCATTTGGAGAATTTGGATGGTATGCTATCGACAGGATGGTTGTGTATAAAATAGTTTAGGGAAAAAAAATTTGATCTGAAATTAGGCAAGAGTTTTAAGAAGCGCGATACCCCCGGTGGCAAGACGCAGTTGTAGTCATTATTATTTGTCAGTAAAAGACGCGTTACTGTCTCTGTGTCTTAACCATAAGCAAACTGTAAGGCTCTATGTTAAATCAATTAGGGCGAATTATCGAAGCAACCAATTGCAGCAAGTGAAAGGAGTTACATGCAAAATGCAGGTGCAGCCTTAATTTGCAAGTAAAAGAAGCATTAGTGTTCCGGTGTCTTAACCATAAGCGAACTGTCAGCTACGGGTTAAACACATTCTGTATTTTGGATTGTTCGAAGCTACACAAACGGTGTCCATCCTAGCAAAGGTACGTTTTGAAATCAGTTATTGACGGCCGAGTTTAAATAATGAGTTAAGGGTTTCCACTAACAAGAGAAATGTTAATGTATGTAGTACGGTAAAGGTCATGGCGGTTCAGTACCAAAAAACAAGAAGAAAAAAGGTTCAGCGAGAATAATTTTCCACTCAATTCGCTATTGACTTATTGAGAATATCATAACACGAGGTGTGAGGTGAGGTGTGATTATCAAAGTATCTTATCAGAGTATGCTTAAAGGAAAGGAAAACAAAAAGGCCGGGGGAGAATGATTTGAATCTGCTCATTGACATATTGGAAATATTATAATAGACATTTCGTATTCAAACTAGAAACTGATACTAGAAAAGGACAAATGTTTTCTTTCTCAAAAAAACTGGATTTCGTTTAAGATTTCCGTTTTATTAATGATGCAAGATCTTTATCGCAAAAAAAGACATCTACTTGTAATTGTAGTTTACTTGTATAACCTTCTACAAAAAGAAAGCGAGGTTTGGGGTGAATAATTTAGCTCGCTGCTGATCATTGGCATATTGGGAATATTAACCGACATTTTGTATCCAAATTTGAAACTAACATTCAGAAAAGGGAAAAACTGTTTTCTTTACCAAAGAGCAAAATGATTTCCTTTAAGATTCTTGTCTCGTTTATGGTTTAGAGATTTTAACGGAAAAAGATAGCACTATAAAAGGAAAACAAGTTTGAGAGAGAATATATTTGCCTAGCATCTGCTTGTTGACATATAGGGAATATTGTTGGACATTTTGTGTCAAATAAAGAACGATGCTAATTATTTCTTTTCAGAGAGCATCATGCTTACGGTTTAAAGACACCTTTAATAAAAATGTAAAATAAAATCAACTGAACTATTTTGACGACCTGCATCAAAATCTAATTCTTCAACTGGAGGTAAAAGGCACTATAAAATTTAACAAGAGTATTACTTTTTATTACAAATTTAACGTGGCCATTGTTATCCTTTGCACCATATATGGAAAGTTTTAATATCTTCTTTTTAATTCGCCACGTGCGGTCCTTTTTCATTACGAACGCATTAAGAATTTTAATATAAAAGCGCTGAGTTATTGAGATCAAATGAACGAAATGTTGTCCAAAACACGACAATTCCTGAAGCCATCTAGACCTAAAAAGCTAAATATCCATACACTTTGGCTAAACACACTTATAGCAAAATCACTCCTATAGCTTATGTAGGAGAGTCGAATTTTGAAGTCCTCCGCTCCCCCCTCCCCCCCCCAACTCAACTGGCTTCTTTCCTTCGTAATATTGCTTTTTTTAATATTCCATAATGGCAAGAAACGTCTCTCAGAAATCGTCATGTTTAACAATCCTTTAAGCTTAAAATCTCCGAGTCAGCGCTTTTGTATTAAAATTAATTGCGAATACGTAATACGTTCGTAATGAAAAACGAGCCCTCATAGTGAGTTGGAAAAAAAAGATATTAAAACTTTCCATGCATGACGCAAAAAATAGCAACGTCTTCTATAAATTTGTGATTAACAAGGATAAGTCTTGTTTAACTTTAAGGGCGGTTTTGACCGCGGCAGCCTCCTTAGTTTGAAGAAGAGCATAGAATCTGACCACATTTGGCTGAATAGGGTGAGGCTGGTCTGGAATTGATTATAGTTGTCACGAGTAAAATGAAGTTGAAGGCCCCAGCAAAGTCCTGCTGACATGTTTGACATATCCATATCGGTCGTTGAACCAATTTAGCTTCTTGTATGTTTGTAGCGGGTTAACATCATCATTTGGAGAATTTGGACGGTATGCAATCGACAAGAAGGTCGTGTCTGAAATAGGTTAGGAAAAATTTTGGTCTGAAATTAGGCAAGAGTTTCCAGAAGCGCGTTACTCCTTGGTGGCAAGATGCAGTTGTAGCCATTATTATTTGTCAGTTAAAAACGCCTGACTGTCTCTGTGTGTTAACCATAAGCAAACTGTAAGGCTCTATATGAAAGCAATTAGAGCGAATTAGCGAAGAAACCAATTGGAGCAAGTGAAAAGAGTTACCTGTGAAATGCAGGTGCAGCCTTAATTTGCAAGTAAAAAAAGCATTAGTGTTTTGGTGTCTTAACCATAAGCGAACTGTTAGCTACGGGTTAAACACATTCTGTATTTTGGATTGTTCGAAGCTACACAAACGGTGTCTATTCTAGCAAAGGTACGTTTTGAAATCAGCTATTGACGGCCGAGTTTAAATAATGAATTAAAGGATTTCTAGTAACAAGCAAAATATCCCTGTATGTAGTACGGTAAAATACATGGCTGCTCAGTACCAGAAAAACAAGAAGAAAAAAGGTTAAGCGAGGATAACTTCCCACACATTTAGTCATTGACTTATCTTAACACGAGGTGTGATATTAAAATATCAGAGTATCTTATCAGAGTATGCGTAAAGGCAAGGAAAACAAAAAGGCCGAGGGAGAATGATTTGAATCTGCTCATTGACATATTGGAAATTTTATAATAGACATTTCGTATTAAAATTAGAAACTGATAATAGAAAAGAAAACAAAATGTTTTCTTTGCCAAAAAACACGATTTCATTTAATATTTCCGTCATTTATTGATGCAAGATCTTTATCGCAGCAATGACAGCTACTTGTAATTGTAGTTTACTTATATAACCGTCTACAAAAAAGAACTATGGGGAAACTAAACATTTTTCAGAGAAAATAAAGCTCCAAATTGGATAAAAATGCCATACATTACCTTGTATTTTACTGTCTTTTAAGAATAAATGTTGCTTAATTATCTCTAAAATTTGCGTGGCTACACCCAATTTAATTTTTGGATTTCGAAAACCCTTGCTAGGATCTGCTTTCCCCGCATAGTCATAAACCGCACAAAAATACTTTTTTTTATTAGTAGGCACCGTTCTTAGGGTATTTGCCTGTTCTTCTTTGCAGGTTTTCCATTCTTTGCCAAGTAATACGAATGTTGTGATAATCAGTGTTTATCAAGGATGGACGAATGGTTTCTTAAAGCCCTTATTTTACACGTTTCCTTACTGTGGATAAGAGGAGGTAAGTGTCAAACCGATTTTTCTCATGGGATAAAATTAGAGCATACATGATATTACCATTAAATTATTGTAAATGAATTAGTAAACACAGAGAATACGCAGATTTGTTGAACTACTGCGGATAGTGCAAAAAAATGAAACCCAGGGAGAGAAGGATGGGTAAAGCTAGCAAAGAGAGACCGCAGCTGACCTTGGAGCAACACTGTCACACTAAATAACCAAACGAAGAAACTTGAAAAGATAAAAACCACGCAAGGGGGGTTGTGTCCCTTAATAATTGTTTTGACAAAGTGAATCCCATAAATTAAAAGAAGCAGATTTCCAGACAGTACCACCTGAGACGCTTCGAGGGATATGGAGCAATTCCAGTACCCGAGGAGAAATCAAACGTTTTCTTGGCCAGACCAGATCACTTGCATGTACTCCAAACCAGTGGCCTAGCAAGAGCCGCCGTACATTCAGAGTCTGGAGAAACAACCATCCCATTTGGTACGGCGAGTTTTAAGATATAGCCGTTGAAAAGAGGTGACAGAAAACAGTGCAACAACGTTTTTGCTATAGATGCCACGGAGAGACCCACCACGGAATATCGTTCCCACAGTCCCGATTTTGTGGTTTCAAGGGACGCACAACAGGGCGTGCTACATTGAAAAGAAAGGAGAGGCCAGGGATTGCAAGAAAGGGCAATATGAGTGAAAGCTACAATCGTCAGCCCCAAAACGTCCATCGTGATGAAACTAGAGTAGCTCCAGTTAGAGATACCACGGAGGCGGAGACCACACAGGTCTTACCGGAGAGATCGCACACAACAGCAATGCAAATGAAAGAAACTAGAGAGGAATATGTCGCACCGAGGTAAGCAACAGCAGTAATCAAGAATGGCGCAAGACGAGTGGTCGTTAATGCGCTACTGGACGACGTCAGTCGTAAGACGTACATCAACAGTTGAATTAGAACTCCAAGGGGAGAACCGTAGAGTAACCGTTAACGTTCTAAATGGTCGACAGCTTCGAGACAAGAATCCTTGAGCTAAGTCTTGAAAGCTTAGATGAAAAGAAGTATGTAAAGATAACAGCTTTCACTGCAGAACGCGTTTCAGGGAACATTGGAGTAATCAACTGGGCTAAATACGCGACGAAGTGGGAGTAACTTAAAGGTTTTACTGTAACTTGGAGCACGCCCAGTCATCGACGTTTTCGTGAGTATCAATCAAAGAAGGATGTTGGAGGTAAAACCAGTAAAAACAGTTGCACGGCTGACGACCCTCTGATGGACATTTATCGGTGATGGAAATAGTACTCATTAGGGAGGATATCAAACAAGTGTCGCTCACACTTATTTTATACGTGATGACGATACGAGTTCAACTAGATTGCAAACTCCAAACATTATTGGAGATAGAGGTGCTTAGTCAGAGCATTGAGACTTCGAATGAGAAATACCGCGCTCGAGAAACTTAAGCGATCGATCAAACGTGAGAGCAGGCGGTACGAGGTCGAATTGCATTGGAAAGACGACCATTCAGTGTTACCAGACAACTAAGAGACAGCCCTGAGACGGTTGAGAAGTACAGAGAAACGCATTCTCAAAAAGAGCTAGAACAGAGGTTGCGTAAGAAAGATCCCAAAAACAGAGAAAAAGCCCTTTGAGTCTTGTTACCTACCGCCGGACAAAGCAACGACGAGGACAAGCATTGTGTCTGACGCGGCAGCCAAGTGCGAGGGGATCTCTTTGAGCAATGTCATACACCATGGACCTAAGTTGCAGTGAGAGCTTTCCAGCGTTTAATACGGTTCCCGGGCAAGCAATAGAGTTAGTCTGTGGCATAGCAGAGATGTATCTCTGCACAAGTCTTAAACCAGAAGATATCCAGTATAATGGACTTGTATGGAGAGCGCTCGACCAAACCAAGGTACCAGATGAAATTGAATTCAAATGAGTGGCATTCGGAGTAAATTCGTCGCAGTTTCAACCGCTGTTCGTCGTACAAGAACATGCGAAGAAGTATCAATAAAATTTTCCACTGGTTACGGTAACAATAATATCTCTGGCAATATTATCTCTAACTATCTCTTAACATATATGGACGATAGCATGAATTCAGTTCCAGATGATAAGATTGCCATAGACTTGTGCAAAATACTTTCGACGCAGTGGAAGAATGCTGGTATGCACGCATGTAAATGGCTGTCTAACTCAGGAGAATTGTTGTGGGAGATACCAGCATTGGAAAGTAGATCTAGATAATGGGGGAGCTGCCCTCTGTTAAGACGCGCGAAGTACTGTGGGTAGAGAGGGAAAACATGTTCATCTGCCGATTGCATCCACCTCGAGATGTGTACAGATGTTAGACCTAATAAAGGGCAGGCTTCCTGAGAAGAATAACCACATTTTGCGACACTTTCGGATTTTGGACGCCATATACCTTTCGAGCAAAGGCTTCGTTCCAAGAAATCTGGACCACGGGCATCGACTAGTGAGAAGTCGCTTCAGTTGTAACAGGAAAAGAAGGCTAGGCGGTGGTTCAACAATGAACCAAAGCATTTAGTAAAAATTAAGATCGCGATGTTTTCAGCCCGTGGACAGGAATTTGAAGTCCGCGAGCCCTCAGGCATTCGTAGATGCGCATGGAGCGGTAGTGTATTAAAAATATGAGCACAGTGATGGAACTTTTTCGGTCCACCTAGTGGCTGCCAAGTCAAGAGTTGCACCCCTTACAGCCACACGAATCCCTCGTTTGAGGCTGAGGGGCGCAATTCTAGGATTAAGACTAAGTGTATCAATATCGAAAGCATTGAAGATTGCAACTCGCGAAATCACGTTTTGGTCGGATGTCATGAAAGTGTTATGGTAGATTCATCTCCGAAGCAGGAAATATAAGCCATTTCTTGCAAATGGAATTGGAGAAATACGGTCTCACACAAGTCCTCAACAGTGAAGATATTTTTAACTGAAGAGAACTCAGCTGATCGTCTAACAAGAGGTTTATCAGTAGAGGAGTTAGCTAGTAAGGACAAATTGTGGGAAGGACCTTTGTATTTGGAGAAAAAAACCTGAATGGGCAGTAGATCATATCATGAAACAGCAACGAAAGGGGTCAGGAAACAAGCACGCCTACAAGCTGACTGCAGCAATAGAGGGACAACTGTGTTAGCTATCAAAAACAATGCTAAGCAGCGGCTTAAAACGAAAAACTGCTAAGATATTTCTTCTGTTTCATCTTCCACCCGCAGTTCAAATATATGTTTTATGTATTTATATTAATATTATTCTACAAAAATGTAGGTCGCTCCCTCGGGTCACAAATATTTGGAAGTCTTCAGATTCTCGGAAAGGTGCCGTTGATCCATTATTAAATACAGGCAGTTTTCTGACAGGTATCATGGATAAGTTTGCAAGTACACCACCTTGAAAAACTGGTTTACAAGATGTCTCTATTTATTGCGTTTCTTAATTGATTCTTAACAGCTACTTTGACTCCACGGACAGACCCACCAACCACAAACAGATCAGCGTCTCAGACACCGATTCCGGCAACAGGTAATATATGAGTTGTATTTTTTGAAGTATATATTACTAAATTTCGGTTTTCAAAATGTAATGTTACATTTGCCGACAACTTTCAAATGGAAACTGCGCGACGATGAATACTTTGAAATTTTAACGAATTTTAAGGGAGCAAGCCATTACAGTTCAGTTCTAAAAAAGTACCATTTCGATGAAAAACAATTTCTCCATTAATGTAGTTTCTATTAATATGCTAAAAGAGATTTTCTCATCATTAAGAGCCATTTGAATTAACTTCTCGATTCCATTTTGTACGCATGCGCTGTGGCATTTGCTAATTGGTTTATCGGCTTGGATTTTTCATCGGTGACCCCTGTAGATTTAAAAAATTCGACTTGATCCTTTGTCAGCGACATCAAAAGCGAAATTACGACAGCTATGGATTGTAAGTTCTACCGTTTCACGACATCAAAAACCATTGGTGCAGCTCGGAAAATTAGAGACTTTCCCAACCGTGTCAGTAAAATAATATAACGAATACATCTTGTATGTTAGCCAACTTTTTCAACGATTCCCGTTGCACAGCTTTAAGATATTTTGAATCTCAAACTTCTCAATAACATGATCGCATACTATCCAATTAATCCACCGTAACCCTCTTAAAGCTAATTTATGTAATTTAAGTTGCCTGGTCGATTCAGGCAAACACGTTTCTCATAGGTTGAAATTAACAATGCCAAGGTGACGCGTCCAACTGTCTCTTCGGAGATGAGCGTGCACTCATTTCGCGAACAGCAGCTAGTAATCGATCCTAAGCTCACAAATGTTTAAAGAACTTTAACAGATTCTCAGAAAGTGAGCGTTCTCCTTTTAAAATAAATTGAACTGCCTGAAAATATAATAAAAATGTGCCGGTTAATAGGAGACCCTCTATGACATTTAGATACATGTAGAGAAAATACCTAGCCAATGTTTGACTGATCGCCCCTTATTGTTCCTGATACTGAGGATTATAGAACATCTGTTTGTACTTGTCAAAAACTGCCACATTTAAATTTCCCGTCGATCCGCAATCAAATACCAGGCGGTTTTCTGACAAGCACCCCGGATAAGTTCAGTCATGTCCAATACTCACCACTTGTTCGGGTCGTGAAAGTGCCTTTACGACTCGTACGACTCGTACGAGTCGTGAAACAATTGTTCCACAGGTCATTTTAGTGCAAGTGGTGAGGCAGTTACATTTTCGTGGAATTACATGATGTTGCTTTTAAATTTTAGGGGTGGATGTGGAAAAATGAATCTCGTTAGGGAGACTTAGAAAATACCAGTCCGTGTTTGTAAGGCATAAGGGCCCTAGCAATCAGTTGTCGACTTGTACGAGTCGTACGAGTGGACAGAAGCATTGTCGAGTCGACAAAGTAAATTGTCGAGTGGAAAAATGCATCCATTAGGGAGACTTAGAAAATATCCGTCCGTGTTTTTACAACAGAAAACAAGCCAGCAATTCATCAATGTAGCCCCTTCTGAGACACGTCTGTCTAAGTAACAGACCTAAATTAAAAAAAAACCCTTGTTAAAGTATGGAATGGAAATAAATAACAATGAAACAGATAATCAAGCGTGAAACCACACAATGTATATGCTTCGTTTATAAGCGTGAGGCCACAAACACGCGACAGACTATGTATATTCTTCGTTATAAATGCGCGAGTCCACAAATGCGCCACACACAATGTATATTCTTCGTTCTAAATGCGTAACGCCAATGAGATGTATTTTTCCACTTGACAATTTGTTTTGTCGACTCGACAATGCTTCTGTCCACCCGTGCGACTCGTGCGAGTCGACAACTGATTGCTAGGGCCCTTCAGCTTACAAACACGGATTGATATTTTCTAAGTCTCCCTAATGAGATGTATTTTTCCACTCGACAATTTACCTTGTCGACTCGACAATGCTTCTGTCCACTCGTACGATTCGTACGAGTCGACAACTGATTGCTTGGGCCCTTCTGCCTTACAAACAGGGACTGATATTTTCAAAGTCTCTCTAATGAGATGCACCCCTAAAATTTAAAAGCAACATCATGTAATTCCACGAAAATGTACCTACTTCACCACTTGCACTAACTGACCAGTGGAACAATTGTTCCACGACTCGTAGGACTCGCACGAGTCGTAAAGGCACTTTCACGACCGGAACAAGTGGTGAATATTGGACAACCCTCGATAAGTTTGCAAGTGTACCACCTTGACCAACTGGTTTACAATATTTCTCTATTTATTTCGTTTTTAATTTGATTTTTAATAGCCAATGTGACTCCGTGGACAACCACACCAACCAAAAACAGAGCAGCGTCCCCGACACCGAGTCCAGAAGCAGGTAATATATGACTTGTATGTTTGAAGTATATATTACTGGAATAAGGTTTGCAATCTAACGTTACACTTGTCTACAACTTTAGCATACAAATTGCGCGACGGTGAGGAATTGAAGATTTAAGGGAGCTTACCATCACCGGTTAGTTTAAAAATGGACCAATTCAGTGAAAAGCAGGTTTCCTTAGGTCTCCATAAATGCATTTTGTAAAACACTTCTTAACAAGAAACATTAAAATGCCTGCTTAGACAAACCCACCGACAACACAAAGACCACAACTCATTATCTTCTTACTTAATTTAATTTAATGTAATTTCAAACACCTTCATGTCTGTGGAACAAAGTATTTTAATTGGAGCAACGTAGTGAGTCGATACTGGTTTAAACTTGATGGAGAAGGAAGGTTCCAAAAGCTGGTTTCTTAATGTACTCGGTTGCGGTGATGAGAATTTTATTGTACTTTTTCACTCTCCAAAGATTGATTCTGCTATAGCCAAGTACATGCATTTGTTTCGTGAAACTTTGGTAACATCTTTGATAACATCATGTCAATAGAGGATACCAATTTAAGGAGTCTTGCTTAAATACTTTACCCCTATCTAGAGTAGTTGGGAGTGCTGATTGTTGCCACGGCGACTTTCAACCTGAATAACTTTAAAATATTTGAGCCAACTATATTAAACTTAAGGATTGTTTCAGAAATTTATCCAGAAAAAAACTTTAATGTGGTCCTTAGTGTTCGTTGGCTTACGTAGATGTTACCGTGGCAACCGTTTTCTACAGGCATTTTTTTGAGAAAATAGAAAAATCTTTTTTTAAAATGAAGAAAGAACACTTTTCTTCTCGTATTTCTAAACATGTTTAGCTCATAACGTTGTTTGTGTATTGGTTTTGATAAGTTTTCGTTAAATTTCGCGGCATTCCTGAAGGGTTTTTGAAAATCCAGAAATCCAAGATGGCCGCCATTTGGCACCTTTTTTTACCACATTAAATGACGTCATCACTTCACGCTGTGGACCTCAAAGGAGACGTCTTTCAACGCACTATCTACTATCTAAGTCTCACTGTCATATATTTACACTGTTATAGAGGGGGGACAATCACCCTCCCCCACCCCTAGACCTTCCCAAAGAAGACAAAAATTAAAAGAAGCCCGGTCTAGACAAGGTTAATTTGAGATTTTCGGAATATACATTAAACGAGGCTTCCGAATGACTTGTATAACTAAAAACACATGTAATGTGTAATTTGCCTTTACTGCAAAGTTCCCGATTGTCATAAACTATGTATTCCAGCCCCAACTGATACTAACAACATGCCAAGCTCACCTAAGGGGCCGGTCGCACTAGGCAGAATTTTTGTTTACTTTGCAAAAAAAACTGTCAACGAGTGTTGTAGACGAGTGTAACCGGCGTGTTTTGCCTTGACAAAATTTTTTCCGACCTTACCAAACTTCAAAGAAGCCGCGACAAAAAATCGGCGAGCCCCTTGGGCTCGCCGATTTTTTGTCAGGCGATTTTATCGCACTTTTTTGTTTGTTTAGTGTCACAAAATCTATGATAACCTTCCATACTCCATTAACTCGCGAACAGGTATCATGTTAATTCAAAGCGCGCCAAGAAAAGTACTTCAGTGCAACAAGCATGGACAGTGAAAATTTCGCCCGCTTTCCGTACCAAAATTTCGATTTTCAGCGATTTCAAGGAGCAGCTGCCGTTGGGCCGTACATGTCGTTACTGACAGATGAACAGGAACAGAGAGGGAGTTCATTTATCTCCCAAATTTTTCCAAGCCAGATCATAAACGAAGAACCAAGTTCAAGGTTTAACGCGCGTCGCCGAAATGGATATTTGAAAAGGGCAAACAATTTGATTGACGTTTTCGGCATAAAAGATAAGATTGTCACTTCCCAGTGCGATCGCGTTTAACAAAAATTTTGGAACAAAAATTTGTTAAACCAATTTTCTCCTGAAATTCGGCCGAGCTTACAAAATTTTCGTCGCCTAGTGCGACCGGCCCCTAATTAAAGTGCACCTAGCCACCCAAATTTTTTCTAGAAAAATCCTCATTTTTTGGCGAAAATCTGCGAATCATCTAGCGTCGTATATTGTGCTTCCCAGAGATGTGAAGACTTACACGTCGGACAAAGAAAGGCTCGAGAGCACGCCGAGAGAAAAAGCTATTTTTAGTTTAGAGCTAGCCATTGGGGCGGAGAAGGATGGAGAAGGTCCAAGAAGAATTTGCTCAAGAAATTAAGAGAGCTTGAGAGTCGGTCCCGAAAAGATAAACAGGCATAACAGATCGCCAAGGAAAACGTCAAAAAAAAAACAGTTAGCTCTGGAGACAGAGATCAGCGAGGATCTCGGCCTAGAAGCAGAATTATACGACAAGAGGACTCGGAAAACACTATCAGGCAGCGACCACAGCCAGAGGGTCCACTAAGCAAAGCATCAGCGCCCAGTATTTTTCAAGCCGGTATCGACAAAGCAACTGGGCTCCCGAACACAAGCTACTGTAGCTCAGACAGTACTTACCGGGCGAAGGGTTAAGGGTTATTGAGAATTAGGATCATTCAACGTCTGCTTATAAAGCTGCTAAGAGCAGATTAGAAAGTATGGAGGAAGAAGACGACAGATCGCATTCTACTTGCAAGCTTATCCGTACCGGTAACGTCAAAGATATAGATAAGTTCGCTGTTATCCCAGACATCGCAGTTATCAACCTTTAAGAGGCTGACCGACATTAGGAGTTGGGAAATAGATCGCTCTATGATAAGCTATAGAGGAAGGTGATAGAGTAAATGCTGGCACAGTACCATCGATGGTTTTTTGAACACGAGAAACAGCAGCTTGTTGAAATATTACGACAATGGGTTATACAAGAATCGGAATTCCAGATAGTACTAGCTGAGACGCTTTGAAAGATATGGGGCAATTCCAGTACCCCGAAGAGAAATCTGGCCTAGTAAGAGCCGCCGCACATGGAGGGTCTCTGGAAATAACCCGGCACCCCATTTAGTGCGACGAGTTTTAAGTTATAACCGTTGAAAAGAGGTGGCTGAAAGCGGCGCAACGACGTTTTTGCTACAGATGCCTAGGAGAGACCCACCAGGGAATATAGTTCCCACAGTCCCGATTTTTTGGTTTGAACGGACGCCGACATGCGCACTACATTGTAAAGCAAAGGGGAGGCCGGAGATTGCAAGAAACGGCAATAGGAGTGACAGCTGCAATCGTCAGCCCTAACAAGTCCATCAAGATGAAACAAAAGAAGCTCCAGTTAGAGATACCACCGAGGGGAGTCCACACGGGTCTTGCCGGAGAGATCGCACATAACAGCAATGCACATGAAAAAAAAAAATAGAAGCGAATATGTTGCACTGAGGAACACTAGTATTCAAAAATGGCACAAGACAACGCTAGTATTACGACATACAGCAACGGTGATGTAGCAGCTGAGTTAGGACCTCAAGGGAAGGAGCGTAGAGTAACCGTTAACGTTGAAAATGGTAACACCGACAGCTTCGAGACAAAAAGATTCGTACTAAAACTTCAAAGTGTAGATGGAAAGATAAATGTACAGATAGCAGCTTTCATCGCAGAACGCGTTACAGGGAACATTGGAGTAATCAACTGGGCTAAATACGCGAAGAAGTGGGAGCATCTAAAAGGTATCACTTTACCTTGGACCACGCCCAATCGTCGGCATTTTCATCGGTATCAATCAGTGAGGGATGTCAGAGGGAAGCCAGGAAAAACAGTTCCATGGTTAACGGCCCTCGGATGGACATGTATCGGCGATGCAAATAGTACTGATCAGGGAGGCTATCGAACACGTTTCCGTCACACTTATTTTATACGCGTGGACGATAAGAGCAGCAAATAGATGGTTAATTCCAAAGTTTCTTGGTGATAGAACTACTGAGTCATAGCATTGAGACTCCAACAAGAAATTCGCGCTCGCGATCAATCGAATATGAGAGTGGTCGTTACGAAGTCGTAATCCCATGGAAAGACGACCGGTCAGTGTTACCGTACAACTATGAGACAGCCCGGAGACGCTTGAGCGGTACAGATAAATGCGTTCCTAAGGAGCCAGAAGAAAGGTCGGGTAATGAAGATCCCAAAAACAGAGAAAAAAAGCAATTGGGTCCTGCTACATACCACACTTTCCTGTTATAAGGCCGGAAAAAGCAACGACGGAGACGTGCGCTGTTTCTGACGCGTCAGCCAAGTGCGAGAGGATCTCTTTGAGCCATGTCATACACCAGGGACCTAAGTTGCAACGGGAGCTTTTCAGCGTTTTGCTGCGGTTCCACAAGCATGCAAGCAATAGCGTTAGTGTGTGACATATAGCAGAGATGTATCTCCACGGAAGTCTTGTATCAGAACATAGCCAAAAATAATGGACTTTTATGGTGAGCGCTCGACCAAACCAAGGTACCAGATGAATATGAATTGATTTTAGTGGTATTCGGAATGAATTGGTCGCCGTTTCAGTCGCAGTTCGTATTCGTTCGACGAAGTATAAATAAAATGTTCCATTGGCTGCGGTGAAACTACTAGAGTGAGCATATATGGACAATAGCATGGATGCAGTTCCATAAGATAAGACAGCGTTAGACTAGTACAGAAAACTTCCGACGCTGTAGGAGATGGCTGGCATACACGCACGCAAATGGCTGTCCAATTCAGAAGTATTGTTGAAGGAGATACCAGCGGAGGATAGAGCATGAAAGGTGGATCTAGATGATGAAGAGCTGCCCTCTGTGAAGACGCTCAGTATACTACGGGTGGAGAAGGAAAACATGTTCAGAGTGCATCCACCTGGAGATGTGTACAGATGTTAGACCTAATAAAGTGCAGTTTGCTGAGAAGAAAAAACACATTTTGCAACCCTTTGGGATTTCTGACGCTGGTCTACAGGCATCGACTAATGAGGAGTCGCTACATATGAAATAGGAAAAGAAGGTTTGGCAGTGGTTCAATGAATTAGAGCATTCAGAGAACATAAAGATCGCGATGTCTTCAGCCGGTAGACGGGGATGTGAAGCTCGGGAGCCTGCACGCATTCGTAGATGCCTAAAGCCGCGGCTACACGAGCGATTTTTTGCTCGCGCAGGTGATGCGATTTTTTCAAATTTTGTCGCGTCGCCAGCGCGAGAGGGTGGCTACACGAGTGACAAATACTAGCGAGTTTGGCGGCAAATTGAAAGCCGCGTGAATCGCACATTTCAAGAGACCTGGCGCTGTAAACAGACATGGCGGACGGCCCTTTCGGACGAGGATATTGTTTTATCGTTTATTTGCATTCTTCTTCTTGACGATAAAAAGCAAACGAAGGAAGAAGAAAATTAAGAAAAGGTCAACGCGCGTCCGTCCATGGCTCGTGAAGAGAAAGGAACAAGGATTTTACCATCAACTTCGGACGGAAATTTTACTCGTTGATAGGCCGGCGTTTTCCGAGCTATCGCGGATGACGAGGCTAAGTTGCAGGGTGGCTACACGGATGCTATCTCTACGATTTTGTCGCGAAAATTTCAATACTGGCGACTTTTTTCTTGCGATTTTTCACCTGTCGCGTCGCAAGTTCGAGGGTGGCTACACGTGCGATTTTCATCTCGCGCTGGCGACGCGACAAAATTTGAAAAAATCGCATCACCTGCGCGAGCAAAAATTCGCTCGTGTGGCCGCGGCTTAAGGTGGCCGAATACAGTTTTTTAGTGTACAGGTGTTAGAAGACGTTATTTGGAAACTATGTATTTTTCGACGCCCAAAATTGGTATGGTGTAAGACTAGCTAAGAGGGAATGTATTTTCGTAGGTCTTGTTGAGCTAAGTACCGTTTCCATGGCAACGCAGCGAACTATTAAACGTCCATAAATAGTAAGTTTCCTTTATTTTTGGAAAATGTACTCATTAGATTTTTTCCAATTTTTGTATCCAGAAAAACTCACAAAATACTGACACAGTTGCACTATTTTCATGTAATTTTAACAGAGAGATCTCCTATAAATATTGATTTTGCATTTTAATGTTTTGTGAAGATACCCTCTGTTAGATTTAAGTTTCTCTTTGTAGGCGAGTTACGCTTTTAGGCAACTGTTTTCATGCCAAATGTCACGAAATTCTAATGAGCGGTTCCTTAGAAAACAGTTCATTTCCGCGAAAACAAGCAGTCGTAATTTTTTGGTCGAATGCATATGCGTGGCTTTAATTGGGTTTCATGGCAAAGATGAAAAGCATGCAAAAGGTCTTGGTGAATGACTTTTTTGCTCGGAAAGAAAAGAAAAAGAGTTCAGAAACGAGAAACTTCGTTATTTAGGATCAAAACTTAACTTTATTATCCATTTCATGTGAAATTGAGAGATCACTTTATCGACCGCCGTATTCGCGTACCACAACCCTAGCGCGCGCTTAATAGCATCAGTAACAGAATCTGTTTAGCGCGCGCAAACTGTGTTCGGCCACCTTAATCGAATATGCGTATGGAACTGTAGCGTATTAAAGATATGAGCACAGTGATGGAACTGTTTCAGTTCACCTAGTGGCTTCTAAGTTAAAAGTTGCACCCTTTACAGCCTCAAGAATCCCTCATTTAGAGCAGATGAGCGCAATTTTAGGACTAAGACTAAGTGTATCGATATCGAAAGCATTGAAGATTACAAATCGCGATATCACGTTTTGGTCGGATAGCATGTACATGTCATGGTAAATACATCGCCAAAGCAGGACATTTAAGCTGTTTGTAAACAGAATTGAAGAAATACAGTCTCACACAAGTCCTTAACAGTGAAGGCATTTTTTAATTGACGAGAACTCAGCTGATCGTCTAACAAGAGGCTTATCTTTTTTTTATCACTTTATTGAACAGTCAAACACACATTACAGAGCTGTCGTATAAAATATTACATGCAATATAAATGATGCAAGAAAACAAGGCATATACACTACACTGTTCACTACATGTAACAAAGGTTACAATGAATCTCATTTAAATAATTTAAACTATTAAGCTACAGAGAAAATAACAAAACAAAAACAAACAAAAAAACTATACAAACAATAACATTGAAATTAGTTGTCAATTTAAAAATCTGGCCCATTTTTCGTAAAAAGTGCTCCATTTGTTTGAGCTGAATGCTACGTATTTTTCTGTTTCAATTTTTTGACGTAATAACGCTTTAAAATCAGCAAAAAGAAAACTGACTCTATTTATTGCTTTACAATAGATTAGGTATTTGCCAATAAGAATAGGATGGTTTAGGGCTGAACAAGAGGACCAATTATTCAAGATGCCGTACATGATTTCTTTCCTGCCTAGAGTTAGAGTTTCTTTGGAAATGCACTGGTACCAACCAGTGAAGTCGGACCAGAAGGAAGCAACAATAGGACAGGATACAAATAAATGGGTGACTGTTTGCTCCACATTTGCGCAAAAAGGACAGAAAGGATCCTCGACTTTATTCATTTTGTGAAGAATATTTTTTTGTGTAAAGTACGTTGTGAATTATTTTATCCTGAAACATTGAAAGTTTTATTTCTCTTGTGGCGACAAATGGTAAAGAATAAATTTTCTGACATTCACCCTTACTGAATCCCATTGCCATTAGCTTCTTCTCTGCCGTCGGCGGATTAAAATCTCGTTTTTCGACCAGTACCCTGTGTATCGTTTTGCAAGTCATCTTATCAATGGCAAGTAAATTAATCATATTAGTTTTAGTTTGATTTTCTTCTTTTAAATAATTCTTCCACTTTCCCAGTATTGTAGAAGTGAGGCCAAAGTACTGCAGAAAGTTGCATTTGATCTTAAATCTCTGTAAGAACTCATGAAAAGATAGAAGCCGGGTTTTGTTTTCACCTACAAGGCTCGAGAGTTTAGTGACACCAGCTTGGTGCCAACTTTCATAGTACACGGACACGTTATTGATTTTTATAAAACTATTGTTCCGGATTGTTCCAAGTGTAGCCCTGCGCACTGGGATTTTTAACTTGCCATGTATCAACAAGATCATAGGTTGCGATTAAGTTGTTCATTCCCTGGATAACTTTTTTCTTATGTTCAACTGGTCGACCTCCTCGTTTATCCCAGTCATTCAACGGACAGTTAAAGTCACCACCTATCACAAAACTGTCATTTGCATAACTATTGAAAACGGAATTAGACAGATCTCTAAGGAATTTGATTTGTTGCGTTTGATCATTTGGTGCATAAATATTTACTAAAATACGCTTTTCATCATCTATTGCTGCTTCATTTACAATGTATCTGCCGTTTTTGTCCCGAATTACATTACCAATCGACACATTGACTTTAGGTTTGAACAGAATCATCACACCACGGCTCTGAGTAGCATTTTACCTCCCCATTCAGCTTCCCACAATTTGATAGTCTGTACAGACGAATATGTTTCTTGAAGAAATATTACATCAGAAGTTTGTTGAAGTAACCACCTAAAAAGTTGGCGTCGTTTGGTAATCTTGTTCAACCCTCTAACATTCAAAGATAAAAACTTAAGCTCCATTTGAGCAAGCTATACATTTTTGCCACAAGGTATTTATTACAGAAATAAATAAACAAATGAGCCAATGATGCAGCACTTTGGTTTGCTTGTTGCAGTTGATTTCGTTAGCGTGAAAGCGGAGCACTAAGGGGACACACAAACCATAAAGACAAACAAATTTACTACATTTAACGCTTAACATTACCTGTATTCCAGTAGTCGGCATTCTCTGTCTGAGGCAAGTGTAAAGATCCGAACGCTTTTCATAAAGGCAGTAAGCAAAACTATTTAGATATTAGAGTTCAACCATTTGCCATAATACGTCCGTAAAGTGGAAATTTCTTAGATTCTGGTCCGTGATAAACGACGTTATCAATAACTAGCTTTTCGATGTTGAAAAAGGCTTTCTTCTTGTCTTGTTTGGCTTTTTTTTGAGAAGCGGATATAAAGTCTTTCTAATCTCTTCAACTTCGTTGGGAAAGTCATCAGCTACACCATATCTTCTTCCTTTCTGCAATTTTTTTGATGTGGGATTTTATGAGTTCCTTGTCCTTGAAAAAAGGATACTTTCGCAATTATGGGCCTCGCCTTTTTAGTGCTCTTTCCAGCGATGGGATGTGTCGGAATTCTATGTACCCTTTCAAATTGCATCTCTTCAAGATCCTCGTTGGAAATTTGCATTTCTTTCTTCGAGAATAGCCTGAGCTTTCTCTCTGTGTCCCTTGGTGATTCATCTTCAGAGTCCTTGATCCCAGGAAAATTAACATTGCTGCGACGGTTGTAGCATTCTTGTTTGATAATTCGGCGCTCTAGCTGGTCTAATTTATCAGGCTTGTTATTAGCGACACCCAGATCCTCGGTTGTTGATTTAATTTGCGATTTTAATTCCTTCACTTCTGCTTGGGTGAACTCGAGGCTTTGCGGTAACGATTCTTTGTCTTCCTCCAACTGTTTCATTTTAGCTCGCAGATGTTCAACTTCAGGATGCAACAGCAATACCTGATCGAGCTTCTCTTGAATAGCATCAAGTTTACCATTGCAGATTGTACAACCGTTTCGATCATGTCCTTCATTCATAAGTTCATCATCGGTTTGCGATCCTTGTTGTTTTATCCTTTTTCTTCTTGGTCGGTTCTCTTGACCTTTTTCCGTATTTGCTGGACCAGACTGTGGCTCTTGTCCCTTTCCTTCATTTTCTTTTGGCATTATGTCTTTATAGTTGGTTGCCCTACAAACCAAGCATGATTTACTCACGGGCAGGCGGAGCGAACAAAAACATGTCCACCATCTTTCACTGCTCGTCCCCAGTCCAACAAGAGGCTTATCAGTAGAGGGGTTAGCTAGTGCGGACACATGATGGGAAGGGCTTCTGTACTTGGAGAAAAAAAATCTGAATGGGCAGTAGATCGAATGATGAAACAGCATATTACAAGATTTAGGTTTTTAAGCTGTAACCTTACATTTGTCGAAGACTTTCCCATACAAGATGCGTGACGATGAGTAATTGAAGATTTAAGGGAGCCAGCCGTTACAGTTCAGTTTAAAAAAGTACCATTTCAGTGAAAAACAGGTTCTGCATTAATGTAGTTTGAAACACGCTTCTTAATAAGAAACATTACAATACTTCCTTGGACAAACCAACGGACAACACAAAGACCACCATTCACTATTTTCTTACTACTACCTTGACTACTAGGTGACTGTATTTCTTTTTCTGCTCTTTTTTCCTTTCCTTTCTGAGAAGAGACGGCGGGACGCGTGCACGGCCAACCACGCTTGTGACTTAAATTCAAATTAAATTTATGCGGCTCAACTGGTCACCTTAAATAACATCCGACAACAATCCCATGCTAAATTAGATTAACAAATAGAAGCGAGAAAGGGACCAAAACTCTGAAGATTGAAAGTATAATTTCGGGCGATTGCTGAGTTTCTTCTAGCCCAACAGGTGATGAAACACCTATGAAAACTACGGGTTCTACCCTCTCCGGTTTCTGCTTTGTGGTACAGAGCAAATTAAGTAATCGTCGAAAGAGAACTACTTTAAAAGGCAAAGTTAAAGATGTCGCTAAAAGAGTAGCCAATGCTTTGGATATCCAGCTTAATAGCGTCAATGTCGAACGATTCTTGTGCAACGATCGATCGCTGCCACAAAAACATCAAACTTCTTTGTAAAATGCCCAGAGGAGATGACAGTGGTGAAGAATGAAATCAAGAGTAGTTTCCATTCGGCAAAAGTGCTTAAACGTGGTGTGCCGTGTGATTCTTATATTTCACCGCGCAATGTTGTGCAAAGAAAGGAAACTTGTTATTTGACAAACGCGAGACCAAAGATGCCGGTTAAGAGTTTAAATTTTACAATTAATTATTCGGAACAGGAGCAAAATGTAAAAATGGAGCGGACAGACCTACGCGACTCACGCTGTGTCCATTGTTTCGATAAAGACGTTTACATTTTGATTTTACAAGCATGTCTAAAAGCGTTTTTTTGCTATACAATAAAGAAATTTTCTTATTATTCTGAGCCGTTTCGATTAGCTTCTCTATTCCATTGTGTACGCTAGCACTGTGGTATTTGCTAATTTTGTTTATCAACTCGGATTATTCGGCGGTTACTTCTGTAGATTTAAAAAATTCGACTTGATCCTGTGTCAGCGATATCAAGGGCGAAATAAGGACAGCTATGGATTGAAACTTCGAAACTTCACGTCATCAAAACCATTGGCGCAGCTTGGAAAATTAGAGACTTTCCCAATCGAGCCGGTTGAATAACAAATACATCTTGCTTGTTAACCAACTCTTTCACGATTTCCGTTGCACAGCTTTGAGATTTTGATTCTTAAACTTCTCAATAACACGATCGCATACTATCCACTTCACCACAACTCTCTCAAAGTTAATTTATGTAATTTATGTTGCCCGGTCGATCCAGGCAGACACGTTTCTCATTGGTCGCAGTTAACAACGCCAAGGTCAAGCGTCCAACTGTCTCTTAGGAGATGAGCGTGGGCTCATTTCGCGAACAGCGCCTGGTAATCGATCCTAAGCTCACAAATGATTGGAGATCTTCAACAGATTCTCAGAAAGTGGAAGTTCTCCTTTGAAAATAAACGCAACTACTTGAAAATATGATAAAAATGTGTTGATTATTGAGAGACCCTCTATGACCTTTAGATACATGTAGAAAAAATACCTAGCCAATGTTTGACTGATCGCCGCTGATTGTTCTTGATACTAAGGATTATAAACATTCGTTTGTACTTGTCAAAAACTGCCACATTCAAATTTCCCGTGTGATCCGCAATTGCATACCAGGCGGTTTTCTGGCAAGCATAGTAGATAAGTTTGCAAGTGCACCACCTTGAAAAACTGGTTTAAAAGATGTCTCTATTTATTTCGTTTTTAATTTCATTCTCAACAGTCCATGTGACACAATGGACAAACCCACCAACCACAAACAGAGCGGCGTCCTCGACACCGAGTCCAGCACAAGGTAATATCAGATGACTTGTGTTTTTGAAGTATATACTACTGGAATAAGGTTTTTAATCTAACATTACACTTGTCGACAACTTTAGCATACAAATTGCGCGACGATGAGGAATTGAAGAGTTAAGGGAGCTTACCATTACTGGTCAGTTTAAAAATGGACCAATTCAGTGAAAAACATGCAGGTTTGCCTAGGTCTCCATTAATGTAGTTAATAACACACTTCTTAAGAAGAAAAATTACAATGCCTGCTTGGTCAAACCCACCGACAACACAAAGACCACAATTCACTATAGTCTTGTACTACTGCATTGACTAATAGGTGACTGTATTTCTTTGTCTTCTCTTAGTATACGTTGTCAATATATTTTTTTGAAAATGTAATCTAACTGCCGCCTTTATTTCTCTTCCTGTCTCCTCCCACCCCTCGACCTTTCAAGAACCAGAAAACAAAAGAAACACCCGGTCTAGATAGTGTTAAATTAAGATTTTCTGCGCAAGAATTAAAATTAAACGAGGCTTCCGAATGACTGGTGTGACTAAAAACACATGAATTGTGTAATTTATCCTCACTTCAAAATTCCCGATTGTCATAAACTATATATTCCAGCCTCAATTGATACTAACAATATGCCGCGCTCACCTAATTAAAGTGCACCCACCCCCCCCCCCCCAATTTTTGTTCTACAAAATATCCTCATATTTTGGCGAATATCTCCGAATCATCTAGTGTCGTATATTGTGCTTCCCAGAGATTTGAACGCTTACACGTCGAAGAGCGAAAGGCTCGAGAGCGCGCCCTGAGATTAGCAGCTAAGGGTTTTGGTGAAGAGCTAGTCATTGAGGCTTGAGAAGGAGAGGGTCGAAGAAGAATTTGCCCAAAACATTAGAGAGCTGGGGACTCGGTCCCGGAAAGATAAACAGGCATAACAGATCGCCAAGGAAAATGCGAAGAAAACCAGTTAGCTCTAGAGACAGAGATCGGTGGGGAGTTAGGCCTAGAAGCAGAATAAGACGACAAGAATACTGGGCCATCAGGTACCGACCACAGCCAGAGGGCCCACTAAGCAAAGCATCAGCGCCCAGTTTTTTTTTTTTTCAAGCCCGTGTCGACAAATCAACTGCGGCTCCCGAACACAAGCTACTATAGCTCGGACAGTACTTATCGGGCGAAGCGTTAAGGGTTATTAAGAATTTGGATCGCTCAACCACTGCTAATGAAGCTGCTAAGAGCCGATTAGAAAGTATAGAGGAAGAAGAGGACTGATCGCATTGTATTTGAGGGAACTCGGGAATTTTAAGCTACTCCGTTTGGTAACGCCAAAGATATAGAGAAGTTCGCTGAAATCCAAGACATCGCAGTTATCAACCTTACAGAGGCTGGTCGACGCAAGGAGTTGGGCAATGGATCGCTCTGTGATAAGCTACATAGGAATATGAGAGAGTCAACGCTAGCACAGTACCATCGATGGATTTTTGAACCCAATAAACAACAATGCGAAGAAAGATTACGACAATGGGTCTTACAAGAAGAATAATTCCAGACAGTACCAGCTGAGAGGCTTCGAGGGATATAGAGCAATTCTAGTACCCTGAAGAGAAATCAGACGTTTTCCTTGCCAGGCCAGATCACTCGCAGGTACTCCAAACTAGTGGCTTAGTAAGACACGCCGTACATGCAAAGTCTGTGGAAATAACCACCCATTTGGTGGGACGAGTTTTAAGGCATAACCGTTGAAAAGAGGTGGCGGAAAGCAGTGCAACAATGTTGTTGCTATAGATGCCTAGGAAAGACCTACCAAAGTGTACCGTTCCCAAAGTCCCGATTTTTTGGTTTGAACGGACGCACAACAAACGTGCTTCATTGCAAAGGAAACGAGAGGCCGGAGATTGCAGGGAACGACAATAGGACTGACAGCTACAATCGTCAGCCCCAAAATGTCCATCGGGATGAAACTAAAGCGGCTCCTGCTAGAGATACCACGGACGGGAGTCCACACAGGTCCTACCGGAGAGATCGCACACAACAGCAATGCACATGAAAGAAACTAAAGGTGAATATGTTGTACTGATAAAAATAACAGTAGTAATCAAAAATGGCACAACTGGACGACGTTAGTAGTAAGACATACATCGACAGTGATGTAACAGCTGAATTAGGACTTCAAGGGGAGAACCGTAGAGTAACCGTTAACGTTCTAAATGGTCAGACCGACAGCTTCGAGAAAAAAATCTTCAAATTAAATTTTGAAAGCTTAGATGGAAAGATGTAAAGATAGCAGCTTTCACTGCAAAACGCCTTACAGGGAACATTGGGGTAATTAACTGGGCTAAATACGCTAAGAAGTGGGAGCATCTAAAAGGGTTTTCTTTACTTTGGACCACGCCCAATCGTTGACATTTTCGTCGGTATCAATCTGTGAGGGATGTTAGAGGAAAGGCAGGAAAAACAGTTGCATAGGTAACGGTCATCGGATCGACATGTATCTGAGATCAAAACAGAACTGATCAGGGAGGCTATCGAACAGGTTTCACTCACACTTATTTTATATGCGCGGACGATAAGAGCAGCAACTAGATTGTAAACTCCAAAATTTCTTCGAGATAGAAGTGCTGAGTCATAGCATTGAGACTCCAAATAAGAAATTCGGGCTCGAGAAACTTAAGCGATCAATCATGTATAAGAGCGGGCGGTACGAAGTCGTAGTCCCTTGGAAAGACGACCGGTCAGCCCTGAGACGCTTGAGAAGTACAGAGAAACCATTTCTAATGAACCAGAAGAAAGGTCGCGTATGGAAGATTCCAAAAAAAGAGAAACAACTATTTGGTCCTGTTACCTACCACACTTGCCTGTTATAAATCCGGAAAAAGCCACGAAGGAGACGTGCGTTGTTTCTAACACGTCAGCCAAGTGCGAGGGGATCTCTTTGAGCGATGCCATACAGCAGGGACCTAAGTTGCAACAGAGCTTTTCAGCGTTTTGCTGCAGTTCCACAAGCAAGCAATAGCGTTAGTGTGTGGCATGTAGCAGAGATGTATGTCTGCATTAGTCTCTATCAGAAGATAGCCAGTGTAATAAACTTTTATGGTGAGTGCTCGTCCAAACGAAGGTTCCAGATGAATATTAATTGAATTTAGTGGTATTCGGAATGGGTTGGTCGCCGTTTCAGTCGCAGTTCGTCGTACAAGAACATGCGACGAAGTATCAATAAAAATTTTCACTGGCTGCGGTGACAATACTAGAGTGAGCATATATGGACGATAGCATGGATTGAGTCCCAGAATATAAGAGAGCGATGGACTAGTGCACAAAACTTTCAACTTTGTGGAAGAATGCTGGTATGCACGCACGTAAATGGCTGTCCAATTAGGGAGAAACTTTAAAGGTGATACTATCAGAGGATGGAGCAGCAAAAGTGGATCTATATAATGGGGAGCTGCCCTCTGTGAAGAAGCTCAGAATACCATGGGTAGAGAAGGAAAACATGTTCTGAGTGCATCCACCTGGAGATTTGTAAAGATATTAGATCCAATAAAGCGCCGTTTCCTGAGAAGAAAAACTGCATTTTTTGACCCTTTGGGATTTCTGATGTTCCACGGGCATCGACGTGTGAGGAGTCGCTTCAGATGGAATAGAAAAAGAAGGCTAGGCGGTAGTTTAATGAATTAGAGCATTAAGAGAACATTAAGATCGCGATGTCTTCAGCCGGTAGACAGGGATGTGAAGTCTGTGAGCCTGCACGCATTCATAGATACTTCATCGAATGCGTGTGGAACTGTAGTGTATTAAATATATGAGCACAGTGATGTAACTGTTTCGGTCCACCTAGTGGCTTTTAAGTAAAGAGTTGATCCCCTTACAGCCAAAAGTATCTCTCTTATAGAGCTGATGGGCGCAATTCTAGGATTAGGCCTAAATGTATTGATTTCGGAAGCATTAAATATTGCAACTCGCGAATTCACGTTTTGGTCGGATATCATGAACGTGCTATGGTAGATACATCTCCGAAGCAGGACATTTAAGCCATTTGTTACAAACAGAATTGGAGAAATACAGTTTCACACAAGTCCTCGAACAGTGGAGGCATTTTTTTACTGACGAGAATTCAGCTGATCGTCTCACAAGATGCTTATCTTGAGAGGAGTTAGCTAGCAAGGACACATGATGAGAAGAATTTTTGTATTTGAAGAGGAAAAAATCTGAAAGGGAAGTAGATCGAATCATAAAACAGCAACGAAAAAGAAAAAGGAAAGAAGCACGCTTACAAGCTGAATGCAGCATTAGAGAGACAACGATTTTGGCTATCCAAAACAATGCTACATAGCGGCTTGAAACGAGATACTTTTCTATCGGTATTAGACTCATCAGAACACTAGCCTGGGTTTATCGCTTCCTAAGCAATTGTCAGTTACCTCGAGAAAGACGTATTGCAAGTAAGCGGACTGCCAAGGAGATCGAGGGCACCGAAATTTAAGTAATGAACTTTGCCCGCGCGGAATCATTTGGAAAAGAGTAATCATCATTGACAAGTGATAAAACACTTTCAGGTGGCAGCAAGTTACTCGCTCTGAAACCAAGAATTGATGAGATCTGGTGGTCGTCTTAAGATTGCTGAGTGTCTACCACATGACGTTTTATAGCTTACAATCTTACTGAGAAAGAGCTAGGTAACCAAGCTCATCATGAGACATTATCATAGAAAGGGGAATTCCCTCGTTTTTGGCTAATGCAGATGAGAGAAAAAAATCCGAGTTTGAGAAGCCATGAATACCGTAAGGGAATAGCCACTAAACCGTCGCAACAAATCACGGCACCTCTGCCAAGAATTAGGCTTAAGACTCCACCTCTTGCGTTTGCTTGTACGCCTGTAGATTATGAAGGGCCTTTCATAACAGTCCAGGGCAGAGGATAACGAATAACTACGATATGACTTTGTCTTTTTACATGTATAATTACTAGAGCTGCACATTTGGAAATGGCAATTGCACTGGACAACGATTACTTCCCTAACGCATTTTAGAGGACAGCGAATCGTAGAGGATTGCCGAAAGGAATGAATTCAGATAATGAGACTAATTTCGTGGGAGAAAACCGAGAACTGGAAGAACTTGTTGTAGAAAAGTTAGACGAAGACAAGATTAGCGTAACCACAGCCGACAAAGGAGTACCATGGGATTTCAATCCCCCTTTGACTTTACACTTTGGCAGTGCACACTGGTCTATGATGAAAGCGTCCAAACGAGCTATATATGAGATTTAGGGAACGCTGCTGTAACGAACGATAAGCTGATAACAGCCTTCACTGCTACAGAAGCCCTGATAAAATCGCGACCGCTAACTTATCAGTCAACGAGTCCTGAAGATGATGTTCCGTTAACACCAAATCATTTTCTAAATGGGCGAGTCGGCGGACAGTTCGCGCCTGAATCTGTAGTCTTGCTATTCTTGTTGTAGCTAGCGCAAGCGCCGAATGACAGACTCAATATTTTTTACACTGTTCTTCACCGCTTAGCTTATTTTAAATTTTTAACTTTTCACGGCATCTAAGATTCGTGACTCCGCCCAATACGGAATATATTTTCTCCCAACTGGCCGTCATTATAAGCCGTAATGTCGGCTCAAAATCAAATTTAGTTTTTTATCGCGTACAAACATTTTGTTGGAGAGAGTAAACGGATGACGTACAAATTGTGCGCTGATTGAAAGAGAAATTCTTACTTCAGTAAAACTGTAGCCATGGTAATATCCATACTGAAATTTTTTCGGGCGGGTTTTTTGAATATTTGCCTTTAATTTTTAAGTTAAAACAAAGAAAGTGCAGAAATTTACAGTCGCTCCCTCGGGTCACAAATGTTTGGAAGTCTTCAACAGATTCTCAGAAAGTTTCTGTTAATCCGCAATTGAATACAGGCGGTTTTCTGACCTGACAGGTATCATGGATAAGGCTGGAAGTACACCACCTTGACAAACTGGTTTAAAAGATGCCTCTGTTTATTGTCTTTCTAAATTGTTTCTTAACAGCTACTGTGACTCCGTGGACAAATCCACCAACCACCAACAAACCAGCGTCCCCGACACCGAGTCCAGCAACAGGTAATATATGACTTGTATTTTTTGAAGTATATATTACCGATTTGAGTTTTCAAAATGTAAGTTACAATTTCACATACAAACTGCGCGACGATGAGTAAATGAAGATTTAAGGAAGCTAACCATTACAGTTCAGTTTAAAAATGTGCCCGCATTTCGGTGAAAAGCAGGTTCACTTAGGCCTTAATTAATGTAGTTTAAAACACATTTCTTAACGAGAAACATTACAATGCCTCCTTGGACAAACCAACAGACAACGCAAAGACCACCATTCACTATCTTCTTACTACTACATTGACGGTTGAACGCGTGACCTTGGCATTGTTCTATTTCTTCGGGGATAAGCGTGGGCTCATTTTGCGAACAGGGTCCGGTAAAAGAGTCTAACTTCACAAATGTTTGAAGAACTTCAACAAATTTGCAGAGAGTGTTCGTTCCCCTTTCAAAATAATCGGAACTATTGGAAAAATATTTAAAAAAATTCACTGGTTATTGAGAGGCCCTTTTGGATACATGTATGGGAAATAATTATCCAACCTTTGACTGATCGCCCCTGATTGTTCCTGATACTGAGGATTATAAAACATTTATACCTGTCAACAACTGCAACATTCAAATTGCGCGACAATCTGCAATTAAATATCAGGCGATTTTCTGACAGGCAACATGGATCAGTTTGGAAGTTCCCTTTTTCCCGACCCAAGAACCGGAGTTTTATTCGCCCATCATTGTTAATACAGCACTGTTACATTAGGTAGATATAGTTGCAGGATAACTCAGCAATCACAACTCAGCGTTTCAGGGCAGATCCCCAATAAAAGTGTCGTTACTGTTCACCACCTTGACAAACTAGCTTACAAGTTGTCTCTATTTAATTCCTTTTTAAATTGATTCTTAATAGCCACTTTGACTCCGTCGACAAACCTACCGACCTCAAACAGTTCAGCGTCCCTGACACCGAGTCAAGCACCAGGTAAGATACGACTTGTATGTTTGAAGTATATATTACTAGAATTAGGTTTTTAATCTTACGTTACACTTGTGACAACTGCTGCGTACAAAATTGTGCGACGATAACGAATTGAAAATGAGGGAGCTTACCATTACCGGTCAGTTTAAAAATGCACCAATTCAGTTAAAAACTGGTCCACCGAGGTGTTTATTAATTTAGTTTATAACACACTCCTTAAAAGAACACACTACAACTCCTCCTTGGACAAACCCATCGACAACACAAAAACCACCATTCACTATCTTCTTACTACTACATTGACTATTAGATGACTGCATTTCTCTTTCTTCTCTAAATATACATTGTTCATAAAATTAGTGAAAATTTCATCTTCCAACGCCTTCATGTCTGCAGAGCAAAGGGTTTTAATCGACGCATGGTATTGAGTGGATTTTTTTGTAAACTTGGTGAAGAAATAAGTTTCCAAAAGCTGGTATGTTATTGTATTTGGTTACGGTAATCAGCATTCGATTGTCACTTCTAAAAATTGATTCTGCTAGCCAAGTACACGCATTTTTTGTAAAACTTTGATAACATCTTATGTCAACAGAGGATATTAATTTAAGGAGTGTTGCTTAAATACTTTCAAGCCAGATTCTCTTTGCAATATTTAACATTAAACGAGGTTTCCGAATGAATTGCTGAAATAAAACACATGGAAGTAATGTGTAATATTTCTTTACCTGTAGACAAAAAGTCTACTTCAGGCAGCCTCCATTGATTCTAACAATATGCTGAGCTCACTCAATTTAAGTGCACCTAAACCCCTCCTCTTTCATTTTTTCTCCCTCAAAAATCCGCATAATTTGGTAGGCATCTCTGTGGAATTTTTTTTTGTTTGACTTGGCGAAATCTTCGCTATTTTGTGCCATGTTAAAATACGGAAAATCACCTAAAATCACCACCATTTTAGTTCACGACCGAGTTTTAAGGAGCATGGGTCTAGCGGTTGCCGACGTCACTTTTAGAACACGAGAACACCACACATGCTTCACTTGTTTCTTTTATATAGTTAGATTAACCATATGTAGATTAGTAGGAGGGATTCTGTCCACGGCGACTTTGAACCTGCATAACTTTTTTAATATTTGCGCAAACTCCTTGAAACTTAAGGTCGTTTTCAGAAATTTAACTGAAACAAGTTTTATGTGGTCGTTTGTATTCATTGACTTTGATGTTGTCATGGCAACCAAATTTTGACAGGCAGTTTTCTTCACAAAATGAAAAATTCCTTTTCAAAATAAAGTAAAAAAAAATTTTTTAATATAACTGTTGTTTCTAGGTAAAATCAGTGTTTCTTTAATTAATGGTTCTGATTGGTTTTTGCTCAATTTCGGTGCTTTTGTGAAGTTATCAAATGTGAATAATGGAGAAACGATGACTCGGGAAAAAAATCCGAGTCCCAGATGGGATTTGAACCCACGACCCTCCGTGATCTAGTCGGATGCTCTAACTACTGAGCTACTGGAGACTCTATGGTGAGCAAGGGTCAAATTGTGGGTATCGACTGGAACCGCACCGCGCGGTTAAACAGTCATTTACTGACTCGTATGAACTCACTAGCAGCATCGCGCTGTCGCGCTGTCTGAAGTTATGAAAGGAAACGTGATGTAATTTTTTTTTTAAGCCTGGTGAACAAGTGAGCATGATGTACTGCTCAGTAGTGACAAAGGCAAACTCGGAAAAAGATATTCCGAGTGCTCCTATCAGAAGTCGAACCTAAGACCTTACGTTTACTAGTTGGAATGCTCTACACTGCCTGGTGAACAAATGAGTGTGGTGTGTTATTCAGTAATAACACAGGCAAACTTAGAAAAAGAAATTCCAAGTGTTCCTATCAGGAGTAAGACCTAAGACCTTCCAACCACTAGTTCAGATGCTCTCAGGCTTCACATTTCCTTTCATTGCGTATATGCCACTCATTGACATTCCAATTCTAGTAGTATGCAGGATGTTTGTCCCATAAACCTAGTTTAATGGCTTTAGCTTCCACCAGTCTCCTGTAGCTCAGTGGTAGAGCATCTGAACTAGTAATAGTAAGTTCGACTCCTGATTGCAGTTAGTTGCAGAAGTTGTAGTAAGGCTAGGAATTTGCAGGAAGGCAAAGCGTACTGCACGATACCTTCTTAAGGCGATGAGCGTCCAGAGGCGAAGAAACGAAGAAAAAGATGGGTCGACTTTGTTAGAAAGAAGCGTGCTCGATGGGAGTCATCGAAGAGTTCAGTAATATGCTCGAAGTATTTTGTAACCGACGATTTTGTATGTAATTACACATGCACAAAGGATTAAGGATCAAAGGATGAAGACTCGGAGCAAATAAACAATAGAGAGACACATTTCGAGAGGTATATAACTCAGTGAGGCGGCTGGCCAGTCGCGTGTAAAGAACTTGTAGAGTTAACAATTTAGTAGCTCGAAGTCTCGGTGGCTCGCCATAATGGCAGTCAGGGTGTAAAGAGCGAGTAAGGTTTATAATTTAGTGGTGCGACGTCTCAGCGACCTGCCAATCGTTGTCCAGAGTGTAAAGAACGGGTTAGAGCGAGACAGCTTCAGAATCACCGCTTTCCAAGCAATTTATACTTCTGTGATAGCAGGACGACCCTCAAGTGATCGACAATCTTACCGTTCACAACAGCGCTAGCAACAACGTTCGCACATTTTTGTAACCAAACGACTACACAATTTCTACACTTGAATCTGAAGTACAGTAACGTTATGTAAGCGGATAAATGGTTTAAGAAATACAAACGCCTTGGCGTGTAAAGAAAGCATGCTAATACATGGAATATATCAATAAGCACGACAAAATGACGCGTGGAATTAAAGTAAACAATCGGCAATCTTGACATTCCCTGAGTTCTACATTGTCCTGTAATCGGTCCTTTAGAATACGGCCTTCACTTCCCATTGGTATCTCGCTGTCCTTTTCTTGTCCGCCAGTGGGTCGTCAGCATAAGCAACAGCTTCGTCATCGCTATACGCACTCGAGGTTTGGGTTATCTCTGTGGTGATAAAGGGGATAAATCCTGATCGGGTTCCATTTCGTATCCAGCTTTTAAACTGATTTCTGAGTTGCCTGAGTCAAAGCCCGTCTCCAAATGCGATGACGTGAATGACATTGTAAATTTCGGTACGATTCTGATGGCTATGGAGCCCGAATGGAACGAATTTTGCAACAGAAAGCTTTGAAAGTTCGACAATAAAGATAACTGACTGAAAATCGCTTAAGCGTCGTTCTCGATTTGACGTCACAACTTGATTTTTCCCAGATCCCCTTTACGCGGTCGTGAACAATTCGGTATTGAACTTTAAGGGGGATAAAAAGGCGAGGATTTAACCGAAACATTTTTCTTTACGTAGAGATACTCACCAAAGTATGGAAATTTGTTTTGGAGAAAAAATTGGGAGTTCGGAACACTTTATTGTTAAATAGAAGGAAATCAAAATATTATTTACTTATGTTTGACTCGTAGTCCTTAGGTGCAAAAAAAAAAAAAAAGAACCGTACTAAAACAATTGTTTCTCTGTAAAACGCACTATTTCTGATTTATAATTATAGTAAAGAACAAGAAACATGCCACAAAGCTGAGCTATTAATAAAGCAGTTACACCGTACAAAGCTATACACTAATCAATTTATGCCTTTTGTGCTGATTTTTGCAGAGTTTAACATCTAGAAATTGTCCTTATTGTGCATGTTTTTTGGAATGTACTGAAAAGGAGAGTAATAATTTTTTAATTAAAACGTCTTTTTATGTTCTTTCACTCAGGTTTTCTTTTCCTTTTAACCTTTCTATAATGGTCATTTAAAAATAAAATTATTTTGTTTGAAGAGTAAACGCTAAAAAATCTCGACGTTTCGACTTCTCCTAGGTCATTTTCAAGTGAGAGTAAAATACTAGGCTTAGCATAAATATATTACAAACAGTTAAAATCGGTAAGAATGTTATGAACGCTAAAATGTGATAAAATGTGTCAATGATAAGTATTTACAAAGTAAAACTGGACATTAAACTCTGAAACATTAAAACAATAATGAGGCTTGCTAAGAACTGATCTTGACAAATAATTTCGCGCGGATGGAATCACCCTCTTTGTTTAGTGTTGGTTTTAGTTCTTTGGTAAAAAGCATTTCGAAAATGAGGCAGTAAAGTTTGTTCTGACACTTTCTTAAAATTTTGAAACATCCTCAACCTTGCATTTAAGCTCCCATCTACGTGGAAACTCTTTGATCAGGAATAAGAACGCCACTAAATAAGAACGACACTAAATAAATTACTTACTTTACTTACTTACAGGATGTGGTGCCGTTGTCAACAACATACTGAAAAGTCCAAGATATCCAAACAACTATCCAAACAACATGGACTGTGTTTCTCGGGTACAAATTCCACCCGGGCTGGCCATGAGGATTTACTTTTCCCATTTCCACCTGTTTGGCTATTATACTTGCAGGTACAAAACTATCGAATTAGTGTTTAGAGTATACATTACATAACCTCCATTGCATAATAATGGTAGTTGTGATTGTCTCTTTGTTTTGTCTATATTTGCAGTGGTTGAAGAAAGGTAAACACTACTCGAAAAAAAGTTATTGAACCATTTCAAAGAACAAAGTTACTTGTTAGTCTCATTACTCTACAAGTAGCTATTTTTATCTAACAACAACAGCAACAATTTGTTTACAAATTTAGTTGATATAAGGGGCTTGTCCCGCAAATTGCCACAAAACTAGTCAAGGCGGGACCAGACAAGCACGAGAACATAACGGGAAAAAAATACAATCAATTATAAACATGCTGGAAAACGGAAAAACTCAATTAACTTTACATAATAACGCAGATTTAGATATCGCTATGCAAAAAATGAATCTCTAGACTCATTCACCTGTTTCTTTGTTTATTTTTATTTTATTTCCTTTTTATTGTTGTTGTTGTTGTTTTGATCTGCGGCTAAGAATCAAATCAATAACTAGACTGCCTTGTCATTTATTGTCATGACAGACATGTGATAAACTAGTTTTGCATGTATGTGATCAGTAGTATACGAAATGGGGGTTCTACGTCCGGTGGATCACGGTGGATCATATGGATCCGTAACGGCGGTGACGTCATAGCTATGAATAGGTCAGTAGAGCCAACATAGTTACGTCATTGTAGGAAACAACGAATCTGGAAGGCTTGCCCAAACTTGTCTTGAATGGTATGGTACATGCGCACCTAGATAATAAGCCGTTGTTTACTTTATAGGCACTAATATAATTGACCTGATTTTCTCGCAGTTGGTGAAAATATAGGTTGGAAGCGAGTTACAAAGGCTTCGCCGATGTTTTAGAAACTCCACACGAATCACTCAAGCCAATCATACCGTAAATTGGGATGTGTTTTTGTGGCTTTCAGATTAGAGACTAAGGCCCGGTTCATACGTCGAACTTTACACGAGCCGAACCTAATGATTTGGTTCGGCTCATGTAAAGATTGGTGTATGAATCAGTTAGGATCGACAGATTTGTATTTGGGTCGACCCGCCGTTCTTTTCGACTGTGCCAGTCGACTGTGCCAGTCGAATAGAACGGCGAAAGTTGGACTTCAATTCATACGTCGAACTTTACATGTGCCGAACCAAATGCATACGTTACGTATAAATTATATAAATCATATCTATCCCAGAGGTCTGCGCGTTCCATCGGCTTGGCATGCGCGAAGGACTTCATTCTGAACAAGATGGCGGGAAAAGAGGAATGTGCTTGTTCTTCTTGTTTAGAAACAACTAAATATACTTGTCTGAGATGCGAAAGATTTAAAAACAAAAGAATCTATTCTTGAAGTGCACACCCACTTTAAACCGACAGAAACTTTCCAATACAGGCTATATCAAAGGCGAAGCGTCAAGACTTCTCAGAACAAAATCTTCTAAAACAACATTTGAAGAAAACATTACTCTATTCCAACAGAGATTACGCTACAGAGGTTACCTCGATAACCTTATAGATAAAACTCTCTCAGAAGTCAATTTCAGCGAAAGAATGTCGGCACTACAAAACAAACAAAAAACGCGCAAAAACATTTTGCCGTTTGTTACGGAATATCGCCCTTCTGTGCCTAACCTAAAACCATTCAGATGAGTAAATGGCACTTGATAGAAAATCAGCCTCTGCTAAGAGAGATCTATAAAGACCCTTCCCTACTTTCGTACAGAAAAGGGAGATCTTTGAAAGACGTACTCGTAGGAGCAAATTAGTATTGAAGGTCATATTCTTCCTATCTCGACCAACAGGAGCCGTGTTTGGCCTGTCTTCATTATTTTAATAATAATAATAATAATAATAATAATAATAATAATAATAATAATGATAATGATGATGACGATGATAATGATAATGATAATAATAATAATAAGAAGAAGAATTTAATATAGCGCCTATTAACATTAAAATGATCAAAAGCGCTTTACATGAATTTAAAAATTTTATATAAAAATATAATAACTATAAAGAATTATAAGAAATATCAATAAAAACTAATACTAAAATAAACTATTGACCACCCCCAATTCCATTTTACCAAACAAGCTTTTCCATGTCAGAACTCATCTCTCCCGCCATTTTGAATCTTGTTGAGAAAAAACAACAGCCGCTGACCACGAAAATCTACTTTCTTACTTAAGCTTTAAGTTCGACTTCAGTTAGGTTCGACGTCTGAATCAACTGCCGAACTTAATTATTTGGGTCGACCTTAATAGGTATAAGGTTCGGCTCATGTAAAGTTCGACGTATGAACCGGGCGTAAAGCTTTTGCGTAATCTCTTTTTTCCCGGTCCGTTACCATTAATTATGCAAGCATGCAATGATCGGAATCCAAAACTTAACTTTGCATACAAATTCTACTTCTAAACAAAAACAATAGACAGCTTAAGTTTATAGAAATAAGCCATTTAAATGTCAATTAAAACACTCGAATGATAAATACTTGCTATTAAACAAGACACATTTTTTGAGAGGCCTTAAAAATTACTTTATTGCTTTTAAATAGAAAATGCAAAAAAATTAAAATTATCTAACTACCGGAGAATTGAATGAATTAAAGTTACTTTCAACTCTATATCCGAATCGCCGAGTTTGTCTCCTTAGTTTATCATAATAACATGGAGCTTGCTATTACATTTTTGCTGACCTTGCGTTCTCCTCTTTCTCATTTTTATTTTCTCTCCTTCTCTCCCACGCTCACTTCTATTTTCCCTCTCCCATTCATTTCACTTTTCCTCCTTTTTTTTTCTCCTGCACATTTGTTTTTATTTTCCCTCCTCCTCATTACATTTTTATCTTCGCTCTTTTACAACCACCACCACCTCTGCCCACCACCACATTTCCTTTGTTTCACCACCATCAATCGTGTTGTTTTCTCTCCTCCTCTTCTTCATTATTTCTACTGTTTTTTTAGAGGAGGGAGAGGAAGAGGAGAAGGGAAAACAATAGAATTGTGGTGGTGAAACTAAGGAAATGTGGTGGTGGTGGTGGGCGGTGGTGGTGGCGGCGGCGTAGGTGGTTGTGGTGTGTAAAGGAGCAAAAAAATGTAATGAGGAGGAGGGAAAATAAAAGAAATGCGCAGGAGCAAAAATAGAAAAGACGAGAAGAGATAACTGAGAAATGACGAGGAGGAAAAGTGAAATGAATGGGAGAGGGAAACTAGAAATGAGCGTGGGAGAGATGGAGAGAAAATAAAAATGAGAAAGAGGAGGATGCAAGGTCAGCAAAAAATGTAATAGTACGTAAGCTCCGCGTTATTATGATAAACTAAGGAGACAAACTCGGCGATTCGGATATAGAGTTGAAAGTAACTTTAATTCATTCAAATCTCAGGTAGTTAGATAGATTTAATTTTTTTTTTGTATTCTCTATTTAAAGGCAATAAAGTAGTGTTTCAGGCCTCTTAAAAATTGTGTCTTGTTTAATAGCAAGTATTTATCATTCGAGTGTTTTAATTGATGTTTTAATGGCTTATTTCTATAAACTTAAACTGTCTATTGTTTTTGTTTAGAAGTAGAATTTGTATGCAAAGTTAAGTTTTGGATTCGGATCATTGCATGCTTGCACAATTAATGATAACAGACCGTGAAAAAAAAGATTACGCAAAAGCATTAGTCTCTAATCTGAAAGCCACAAAAACACATCCCAATTTACGGTATGATTGGCTTAAGTGATTCGTGTGGAGTTTCAAAAACATCGGCGAAGCCTTTGTAACTCGCTTCCAACCTATATTTTTACCGACTGCGAGAAAATCAGGTCAATTATATTAGTGCCTATAAAGTAAACAGCGGCTTATTATGTAGGTGCGCATGTACCATACCATTCAAGACAAGTTGAGGCAAGCCTTCCAGATTCGTTGTTTCCTACAATGACGTAACTATGTTGGCTCTACTGACCTATTCATAGCTATGACGTCACCGCCGTTACGGATCCATATGATCCACCGTGATCCACCGGACGTAGAACCCCCCTTTCCGTATACTGCTGTGATCTGATTTCTGCCCTTCGCGCCTGTCTGTACTTCATGCTGGCCTGATTATGGGTTGTTTTAGAACCTTTGCCTTTTTTCTAGACAAATTGATAGGTAAGCTGCTTATAAGGTTTGTTTGTCTGTGTCGTTGTATTTGTATCATTTATTAGTAAGCCATGGATGACTTTAGCATTTTTATCGGTTACCTTGCCGATTAGTCATTATATAGTTTAACTGTCAGTTATTGTAATGTTTGCACTACATTAATGTATATGTGTACACTTATTTCTTAGTAATTGGCCGTACTCCTTTAACTCAAAAAACATATAATAATGCGTGTGACTTTGTCTCATCTTATCTTATCACTTTGTGTTAGCTTATGTTATTTAAGTTTATGTTATCTCATCATAAATGAACTAAACAAATACGTCTTTCTTTTTTGCAGGTATGGTGACTACTTGAGGATTGCCAATGATAACAACTATACCGTAGGCACATACTGTGGGGTGGAGTCTGGATTGAATATCAGTTTCACTGGACGCTATGCTGTGCTAACCTTTCACTCAGACGGCATTTTCACGCGCAGAGGATACAAGTTAGATTTCTCCTTTGTTTCTCCCGGTAAGTAGAAAGAGTCGGACGAAATATTTTCCAAAGAAAATGTCAATTTGCTATTCAGGGATTGTTTGTTATGATAAATTATAATTCACCGATTATAATCTACGTGTTACTATTGGCCAAAAAAAAATCATCAAGTGGTACAAAATTAAGCGCGCGGTTATTTAGCGAATACACCCCTCAGGTGGTTGCCATATATAAACAATAGCCTCCATTTGGCACGAAAATATGCTTAGATATTTGTCTGCGGACATAATCTGTTCCGAGAAGCGAACAGTTTTCCGAGAGCGAAGCTCAAGGAAAACTGTGAGCTTCGAGGAGCAGATAATGTTCAAGGACAAATATCTGAGCATATTTTTAAAGCCAAATGGAGGCTATTGTGGTTATTATCCTTCAAATATTTTTCGCAACATGTAGCAACGATCTTGAGTATTTGAAAATTTCGTTTAAGAGCAGTTTACCGTCAAAAACGTTTAGAGCGTATGCTGTTTTCTGATACTGCTTTATCGACCAGCAGGTTTATCTCTCCTTCTGTTACAAAAGCAAACCGTTCCCCATCTTGACATTAATTTTAATTGTAAACTTGACGCGCCTTGAAGTTTTTTGAAATTGGGGAACTACACTTGGGGAACATCATCGGATATTTCCTAGTTTTAGCTGGGGTATATTCGGTCACGTGAGGCTTTTAGACCAATCGCACGCGAGCCAAAATATTTGATGGATTATAACGGACGATATTGTCCGAGGCAAAGATTGTACGAAAAATGCACAGTTGGCCGAAGAACGAAGGTTTAAGGGCAACTGTAAACTTTCGAGGACAATCGTTAACTGGTTATTCCCAACCTTCTCGGACCGCTTTTATAGAAACCCTAAAAACGTTAACTATAATTTAATGCAAAGCTATTAAGCTGTAAAATCTGAAAATAAAGGTTTCGGTTTTGTTGGCGATCAAAGCATTGAAACCCAAAACTGTCAGTGTGGGCTTTGACTGCATTAATTACCAGCTCCCACATTATACAGATATCGCAACAAGCTAGACTATATCCTTCAGGAGATAACGGGCTAACATAGCGTTCAGGCTTTTTCGATATGCACATTGGGTACTGAGAAAATCTATTGTAAAGTTTGATAATTGAATATTTTTCAACGAGTCTCACGCGCTAGGTGCTTGGTGCATTAATATGTAACGGATATCTTGCCAGCCAAATTTGGAAAATATATCAACCCTATTATATCCGTTTGAATAGAGGGAATACTTGTAGTTAAATAAGCCCTGAGTTTCTGGCCTTCAAAGATTTGCACAGTTTTCGCAGACCATTACAGCAGATGTCAGCGAGGTTAATGCGCCGACCAATAAAAAACAACACAGGTATTAAATCCCTACAGAAACTGAGTTTTCTTTTTCTCATCGCTATATTTGCATTTGTTTTAACTTAGTTTTGGGATCTAGGTTGTGCCCAAGCTTTTCCGTCGTATAACGTTTCATAAAGAAAAGACTCCTCCTATCTTCTAATCTAGAAAACCCAAAAACAAAAAAAAACAAAAAACAAAACAAAACAATACAAAAAATACTTATAAGCCATAAAAGAGGACTGAAGATGAGCCAGTTAGGTCACAACGATGGCAAATTAACCTCTTTTACCATTTGCTTCCCGAATAACTAGCACGCATTTCAAGGCTATTTTTTTCTGCTTAAATCAGCAAATGAATTTTAATACTGAATAATTTTAATCAACAACTTGTATTGCGCCTTTTAACATATAATGACCAAAGGCGCGTTACAGCATGGAAATTAAACTAGGTATGATAGATTAGAATTAAACTTTGCATCAAAAGCTAACCTAAACAGATGAGTTTTCACTGAGGATTTAAAACAATGTAGTGATCTAGGTTTCTGTATGGCAAGAGGTAAAGCATTCTACAGTGTGGGAGCCGCGGCGACAAAAGACCTACTACCAAATTATAATCGCTACATTTTTTCAAGAGGGAATTCTCGTAAAATTACATCATTTGAGCGGAATTGATAGGCAAATTGTTTAAATAGAGGATATTACATGGCCGCGCGGAGATACGAAATTTCTCTTCGAGTGTTGAAAAATATTTCACGAGTGAGCGCAGCAAACGAGTGAAATATTTTTCAACATGAGAAGAGAAATTTCGTATCTCCAAGCGACCATGTAATTTTCTTTTTATTATATAAGATCCTCACAATACAACAAAATATGCTTTGTTCTTTATTTCAAAAACTAAGCTTTGAAATTGAGTACATAAGCTTACAGTCAGACGTTTATTTGTATCAATCGTAAACCAGGCCGAGTTATGTCAAAACAAATTAAGACTTAAGCAAAAAGGCCACAAATAAAATCGATATAAATAGAAAACGTATTAACAGGTAGGTCTCTGGTATAAACTAATGGCATATTAAATATGGTTAGAAATTTAGCTCACAGTAACAAGTAAATCTGAACATACTATTCTATTAAGCTTACCGGCCTGGCTTTCATCGCTGCTCTCAACTACCCTCACACAACTCCTACGCAGTTTTCCTCTTTGTATTCGGATTTTCTTGTTCTTCTACGAACTCGATCAGTTTCTTATATGTGATCTCGACAAATCTGCTTGTGGTTGACCCCATTTTAAAATAAACTTAACTTCAACTCGCGAAAAGACCAACTCAAAAACTCCCGAAAGACAAAACGACAGCCAAACGGTGGAAAACCCTTAGAGGGCCACAAGTGCTTGACAGCGCGCGAAAATACTGCAAGCTGATTGGACAAAAATGATATCACACATGTTTGTGTAAAAATAATATCGCCACTGGCTGGATAGCGTTTTTATCAATTTGCTACCACTCGATATACCGCTAAATTTTATAAAATAATTATTGATAATAAATTACTGATATATTGAGGTGACCGATCAAGCAAAGTGTCATAACAAAGCTCGGAGCGTTCTAGAATTACGTAATGTAATTTTCCAAATTAGCTATGAGGAACACTATAAGAAGAGAAAACGAAACAGTTTAGTCGTTATGTTGTTCACTGCCCTATTGTTGCCGTTTAAGTATAAGAAAGGGTTAGACAATGAACGCGAGGGGTCTATGAGATATAGTGCCTCGAGCATAGATAGAAGGCCACGAGGGCGTAGCCCGAATGGCACTTCTATCTAATGCGAGAGGCGCTCTATCCTATATCCCAGGACACTAGCGTTCATTGTCTAATCCTCTTAGAACATGGTCACATCCGCGAAGAAACTGTAATTTATGAAGATTATTTTTGTGATCGTCTTTTAATTTTGTCATTCACACGTAGGAATCACGTTGTTAGTTTGTTTTTGGATGTCGCCGTAATGTTTCTTTCTTTGGAGCTTTGTTTATTCTTTGTTGTTTTGATGGCTCATTTGCTCCGGCTATGAACCAGTTTGCAGAGTTCGAGGAACTTGACGCCGTCCTTGCCACTCAAGAGTTACTTGCTTTTGAGAGCGTAGACATATCCGAGTGCTTGGGGGATGAATTCGATAAAACTGCCTGTTTCCAAAAGCCTACCACAGTGAACGAAATTGATCAAAAAGAAAGAGAAAGAATTCCAACGCGACAAAGTACTGTGTGGTCGATAAACGTCTATCGCCGAGTCTGAAATGAATACCGAAACACACAAATTGAAACCCTTAGAGATGAGTATAGGTCCGTTCCAGTTAATTTGGGCACCACCCCCGTGAAAGAGGTAAATTACTGGCTTACAAGATTCATATTGGAAGTTCTGAGAGGTGATGGCAAGCCATACCCGTACCAGTGCTCTATACACTCATTAGTATGCTCTATATAGAGCATACTAATGAGTAGGTCACTTTATCTGACACTTTCCTTGTCCTTAAAAGCCGCGGCCTCTTTACATAATTTAAGAAAGTTTGTGTTGATAAAGAGCACACAAATACTGGGAACTGATTGGCTGAGTGGATGTGAACATGTTCTAATGAGACATTAGAGCTTATTAGTGGATGGAAAAAATCGTTAATTTTTGAAATCGGAGGATCGTGCAGTGCACGTGGTAATAAACAAGCACAGCGAAAGACAACGCACGGTGTGTCTCGAAGCCACTTTGAGAAAATTTTGTTGTTTACTACAAGCAAAAGGCAGGTAAATTAAAAACGTGCGCTTCGGCGAACTTAAGAAACACAACTATTCTGAATTGCACTGAACACTGAACGCACCTATCACTACGCTAGAATATAAAAACATTCCTTGCAAAGTGGGAGAACTAATCAATTTAGTACTCGACTGGAGACAATAATAAACAAAAAATTTTACCAAATTAACCTCTCTAAGATCTGACACTGCAGAGCAAACCATAAATTCAACGTCACAAAATTTACCCTACCCCAAGAAGATTTCATGTCCCTTCCTTTTATCTAGGCAAATGTTGAGAACATTTTAGTGAGCGGTTGCCCCAGAACAACAAGAAAATGGAAGGAAATATTGCATTGTTTGTGGATTAAACTTTCGATGCTGAGCTCACCTGCAACGGGTTATCCCGAGCAGGCAAGATCGCTCCATCTTGACCGCTCGGGAAGCCAATCACAGAGCATGATTTGACTCTTTCATTCTACTAGCTTTTTATGCCTCTATGCTTATTGTTTGTAGGTAAATATTTTAGCGCTCTCGTGCAATTTGGCGACTTAGATATTCAAAGACATTCACAATTGTATACATGTTATTTGGACCCGAATGGTGCCAAATAATTTAAAATGGCCAAGTCTGATTAAAAATGGGCTCATGCCAGCTATTCTGTGATTCACTTAAGATAATTGATCTTTGAAAAAAAGTTAAAATAATACAAAATTTCTTTGGATATGTTGTTTCAAATCGAGACAGATATAGCGGCCATGAACCATTAAAGCATGCCCGAAAAATAGCGACCTTTAATTTATCTCCTGGTTGTTGTTGCAAGGCAAAATCATCGACATCTAGCAAAATCTATCGATTGTTTTTTAAGAAAATATTTATTCCACTCGCGCGTTTTGGATATGAAATGATTATATCCTATCATCTTATCTCAAACACGCGCTCATGGAAAAATTGTTAAATATATTCAGTTTAGTATAATTACTCAGGTGATTATAGACTGAGATTCTGTTTATCTGATTGGTCGAGGATTGCGTCATATCCTTCTATAATCACCTCGCGCGAGATTAATGTAGTGGCAGCACTAATTTTCAAAATGGCCGTTTAGCGAATTTGTTGACGTTTCTAAGGAAGAAGTAAAAAGGACGATAGAAAATGTAATTCCGAAAGGCATTAAAGATGATATTAAGTCCGGGGTGACACTTTTCTAAAACGGTATTCTTTTATCTTTGCCTCATACTATTTCAGATAAACCGAAAATAACGATTCCTGCGGTGCAAACAGTTCCAGGTTACGTGGTAAAGTGTTCGGCTGAAGGAACTCGTCCCATGAATATGTCGCTAATTCAGAATTCCACCATATTGGGTCAGGGAACAGATACTGTAGTTGTAAAAGTTACAAAGGAGGGAAACGTCACTTGTATGGCTATCAACCAGGCAGGGACAGATTCAAAAACGTTTTCTGTTACAGGTTTGCCTTTTCTTTTGCTTTCCGTTGTGTTTGTTTTTTCCTTTGGTAACTAACTTTTAGATTTTTTAATACATATGACTAATACTTATGTAATTCACATTATATTTTTACCTTCATTCTTTAAACAATAATATCCATATGAAGATTCTTGTGACATCTGTCGCATACTAATTCTGCGACGATAAGGAATTATAAAATTAGGGAGCTCACCATTACTGTTCAGTTTAAAAATGCACCAATTCAGTTAAAAACAGGTTCACCGAGGTCTTCATTGATGAAGTTTATGACACACTCCTTAACAGAACACACTACAACACCTCCTTCAGTTTGACAAAGCCATCAATAACACATAGAGCACCATTCACTATGTTCTTACTTCCGCATTGACTATTAGATGACCGCATTTCTCTTTCTTCGTACATTGATAAAATTTGTGAAAATTCCGTCTTCCAACGCTTTCATGTCTGCAGAGCAAAGCGTTTTAATCGGCGCAATGTATTGAGTGGATTTTTTTTGTAAACTTGGTGAAGAAGTAAGTTTACCAAAGCTGGTTTGTTATTGTATTTGTTCACGGTAATCAGCATTCGACTGTCACTTTCTAAAAATTGATTCTGCTAGCCAAGGACATGCATTTTGTGTAAAACTTTGATAACGTCTTATGTAAATAGAGGATATTAATTTAAGTAGTGTTGCTTAAATACTTTCAAGCCACATTCTCTTGGTAATATTTAACATTAAACGAGGCTTCCGAATGACTTGCTAGAATAAAACGCATGAAAGTAATGTGTAATATTTCTTTACCTGCAAGTTTCCACTAACAAGTCTACTTCAGGCAGCCTCCATTGATTCTAACAATATGCTGAGCTCACTCAATTAAAGTGCACCTAAACCCCTCCATCCCCATTTCCCCCCCAGAAAATCCCCATATTTCGGTAAGCATCTCTGCAGAAGTATTTTTTTTAATTTGGTGAAATCTTCGGTATTTTGTACCTTCTGGAAAAACGGAAAATAGTCTAAAATCACCACCATTTTAGTTCACGACCGAGTTTTAAGGAGCATGGGTCTAGTGGTTGCTGACGTCACTTTGAGAACACGAGAACACCACACATACTTCACTTGTTTCTTTTATATAGTTAGATTAACCGTATGTCGATTGGCAGGAGAGATTCTGTCCACCGCGACGTCGAACCTGCATAACTTTTTTAATGTTTGCGCAAACTCCAGGAAACTTAAGGTCGTTTTAAAAAATTTAACTAAAAGAAGTTTTATGCGGTCAGTTGTATTCATTGACTTTGATGTTGTCATGGCAACCAAATTTTGACAGGCAGTTTTCTTCACAAATTGAAAAACCCCTTTTTAAACTAAAGAAAAAAACTTTTCTTAATATAACTGTTGTTTTAAGGTAAATTAGTGTTTCTTTAATTAATGGTTCTGATTGGTTTTTGCTCAATTTCGGTGCTTTTCTGAAGCTATGAAAGGAAACGTGAAGTAATATTTTTAAAGCCTGGTGAACAAATGAGAATGATTTATTGTTCAGTAATAACAAAGGCAATTTCGGAAAAAGATATTTCGAGTGCTCCTATTAGGAGTCGAACCTAAGACCTTACATTTACAAGTTCGAATGCCCTACCACTGCCTGGGGAACAAATGAGTATGATGTATTATTCGGTAATAACACAGGCAAACTCGGAAAAATAAATTCCGAGTGTTCCTATCAGGAGTAAGACCTAAGACCTTCCGACTACTAGTTCAGATGCTCTCAGGCTTAAAAAAATATCACATCACATTTCCTTTCATTGCGCACATGCCACTCATCGACATTCCATTCGAAGCAGTATGCGGGATGTTTGTCCCATAAACCTAGTTTAATGGCTTTAGCTTCCAACTAAAAGTATCATTTGTCTTAGTTTTTATCGAGAAACTAGCCTGGATAAATGAAATGACAAATTCTGCGAGCGTCTGTAGTCTTCAAACCAATGTGCTCAAGCTAGTTAGTTTTGACCTTCCGCACCGCGAGCACTTCCCACTATCGCAAAAGGGTATCCAAAAACTGTTAGATGGTTCATTAAATGATGTGCGATGTCAGTTTTCGTCTGTGTAAATCAATATCAAGGTAAAATGACCATTTTCGTAGTTTAATGTAATTTTTATTTTAAATTGCGAAGCCTAGGAATGGACGCAACATAATATCAGTTGATATATCATTATCGACAAACAACTTGAGAAAAACTTATGATAAATACAGGAAACTCTACTTCTTACCTCAGTCGAGGGTTATCTGTATGAGATAATTACAACATTTTAGCAGATTTAGTCGATGCGTATACGGAACATTCATTCAAATTCAAAACTGTTGCCTAGTTACACTATAACAGCGAGGCACAGGCTTCGCACGTATCTGTTACGCACTTTGCTCGATGCTATACTGCTGCCTTTCCCTCATACAGTCGAATCTCCCCTTGCAACCACCCCTCGTAAGCGACCACCTCTCTTGAGCCAAAGTTCCAAAATATCCCCAGTCAAATCACTATAATTGGAACCTCTCGTAAGCGACCACCTCTTGTAGGCGACCGCGGCCATTTTTAGAATTTTTTTTTTACTACCCGTAAGCAACCACTTGTCACATACACGACAAATGTCCTCATCTATCCCCTGTCAGAAGTTGGAAAATTTACCTCTGTAGCATTATCACATGTACATTCTTGGGTAGTTCAGGGGACATTAATGTCACAATTGGAGGTGTCCTGAAATAGACTTGTCCCATTCGCAGTATTGGGTAACTTACCGCAGGCGAACCATCACCTTGGATACTGAAATTTTACTGGCAATATAATTTTCTGAAAGTTGAAAAACGTTATTGTGGCTACTAAACCTCTGGAGTCACCTTATGCTAATGAGTTGAGAATTTAGACCACCTCTCGTAAGCGACCACCTCCCGTAAGAGACCACCTACGCTTGACATTTTGGGTGGTCGCTTACGGGAGGTTTGACTCTAGTAATATACACCAACAGAAAAAGATTCTCAAGTAACTTGGATTCCACAATTATATCCGAAGGATGGCAAAAAACAATTACTCCTGCAGCGCGCGCTACACAATAGGCCTTATCACGGTTTTCGACGCCATTTTGACGGGTAGGCAAACAGGCTTGAAATAACAGTGTTTGTATGAAAATCCAATGTCAAATAATTTTCATAAAACACCGCTTCTGAAAAATTCATGAATTGGAAACTTTTGGTACTAGGTAAAGGATTTTAAGAACAAAATTGGAGGGATGTAGCTGTGACAGAAAGCGTCCAATCGTGTTTTGAAATTTCCATACATTTGTCTGTATAGCGAACCAGCTGTGAACTGCTACTAAAAATAGTTCGCGGGAAAAAACACAGGGAAATGTATGGAAAGTTCAAAACACGACTGGACGCTTTCTGGCACAGCTAGATCCCTTTAATTTTTTTCTTAAAATCCTTTCACTAGTTCCAAAAGTTTCCAATTCATGAATTTTTCAGAAGCCATATTTTGTGAACATTATTTGACATCGGATTCCCATACAAACACTGTTATTTCAGACGTGTTTGCCTACCCGTCAAAATGGCGTCGAAAACCGTGATAAGGCCTATTACCTACATCGGGCTGACTTTGGCGTCATGCATTGTAACTGTTTCGCTTAGTAGCATCCTTTTTTATTTTATTTTTTTTTTCTGAAACATTGAAAACGATAAAATGGCGACGGACCGGGACAGGGTAATACCGCGTTTTCTGCTTACTCAAAGCAGCAGAGTTCTTTTTGTTAGATCACCATTTAACCCCAAACAGATCACACTGCCTTGAACAAATAGTCAGTTCAAGATGAGTTCTGTCGATATCAAACACTCCTGTAAGATGATAAGATATTAAATCTACCGCACTGAACGTTCCAGGCTAAAATTGGAAAATAGGGCGAAGTAATGACTCAGATCAACTTTGCAAGCAAGTAATAATCTCTAACCTTTTAGAGAAGAACTTTGTTGTAAAGTGAATTTTGGTGGAGTGGCAGATTTACTTCTGTATGAAAACTGCAAACGTTTCATCCATCAATCAGCTGTTCCATAACACTACGATCCATAGCCTAATCATGAGGACGCCCAGCCTGCCTTTGGGTACCAGGTACTCGGAGGCTGTCTTCGAATCTCAGTACAGATATCTTCAATAACCCCCTCCTCCTCCTCCAAGATTTTATTAAACAAATCGGTTAAAGTTTATGGATTTAGGTGACATATTCGTCCAAAGACGTGGAATGCAGATTGAAACGAGGAAAAAAAAGAAAGAAACAAAAAATGAAACAAAATAAAACAACGGCAGAAAAGTCATGCAGCTTTAATGTGCATATTCAGGGACGGTTTCCTCGCCATTACCTTGACTTGTAAATTGAATGATTTCCTTTTCTTAAGTAAGGCAAATAAATAATGATGATGATGATGATGATGATGATGATGATGATGATGATGAGGGTTGGGTCGGGAGAGCATTGGGGTGGTGGGTACTCATTTGTCTAACCTACAGAGTTTGTCAGAACCAATGTGACTGTTTATAGGTATAGTTTTTAATTTAGAACTCCAAGGTTAGGGAAGTACAAAATATCGTTAGGGTTAGGGTTTGTCACTGCCCCCCTCCCCCACCACCCTCCCTCACCCCGCGCTACCCTCAACTTTTCAGGTCACGCATAATAGATCCTCTACTGGCGCGCAATCGTCCGTGTCAGACGTGGTTAATGCGTGACATCCGGAAAGTACTGACAGACATACTTGACAAGGTATTTCAATCGTGGGAAAGTTTAATAAAACCTTTTCCCATCAACAAGAAAATTCGGACAAGATGGCCATGATAGCCAGGCAGGCTCCAGCCAGAATTCTAGCTAGGAAACGTCTTTTTGTAAGAGCGAAAAAGCCCTGCCGCAACCCAGAAAATGTCATCAGTGACGGATTGCCAACCGGAGACCATAATGCCCTAAAGAGTGGAAAACTGGTATACTTGCTCACACTCATACCTCACGTCTTGAAAGGTCCGCTATATATATTTTAAGCGTAGGAGGAGAGAAGTTGTCTGTACATCTGGCCAGGCAACTACAAAATATATATATAAAATTATGAACATTGTTCCTTACCTACTCGAGCGAGTATGAGTTTCGCTTCACAAAGTTGAAAGACTATCGGAACTGCATCCACAAACGCCTCCAACAAGTTTGGCATATCCACACGAAGCCATCTGTAGAAATTTATTACAATACACCAGGAGCCATAATCAGGGATGGATCCCTGATTATGGCTCCTGAATACACCATTCCAGTAAGAGGACTGGACAGCTAGACAGATTAAACTTTGATATTTCAGCGTCTTTCACTAAGCAACTGACCGTGAGCACTAGGGTAATACCAGGATGCAGGATTGCGTAATTCTATTAGAAATGAACGGTAATAGTACAAGTGATGACCATGACTGGTACAATACCTGGCCTATGCGAATGGCCTTGTCAGCATAACATAAGTAACACTTCGCAATATTAAAGCGATCGTCTTGAAAAAATTATTTAACATTCTTAGTATAAAAAGAAAACTAGAGGGCTGAAAGACTCAAGCATAAAATAATTTGGAAACAAAACAACAAAGACGCACGATAGTAATGCTTAACGACCAGGCAGTATTGGGTATCCTGTGTTCAAAAGGTAATCCGAACGACGTGTAACAATTTATTTACCGCATGAAAGTCTCGTAAATGCGATTGTTTATCCAGTGATGCTACAATTTCTCGAGATAAAGGTAAGAAGGACTTCCAGATATTAAATTTCATGTATGTCACACAAGGTTTTTGAAAACTTTTGACGATATTGAGTTATAAACAGATTGCTTGTCGGATCGTATAAGTAATTCAAAATAAAACCGCTACATCAGGCAACGGACTTATACAAATTTAGGTGACATATGGGTGGTCCATGGACCCGGGTCCATGGACCACCCATGTGGACCCAGTCCGTGGACCACCTTGTGGGCCCGGTCCATGGACCACCTCGTGGACCCGGTCCATGGACCACCCCTGAGGACTGGGTCCATGGACACAGCCCCTGTCGAACCACCAAAGACCCCCCTTCGATATCTCGAAATGTAAACACTGCTCTTCGCAAGTACCTTTTACAACAGATTATAGACGAAACCTTCATGAAAACTTCATGTGAGGCACTTGTTTGTTTATACTCCACTAGGCTTCGTTTTATCCGTATTTCTTAACTGCACATGTAAAGCTTAGTCTAGTTGACTCCAAAAGAATAGCAATGGTCTTCTGAATTCTGCATCCCATAATAAAAATACTTGGGACTTGGCCTAGTCTTTCTCGTTCTGCTTGCGCCCGGACGATTTGTTTAAAAAAGGTGTGATGAAGAACGAAATCTACCTCGTCGGTACTCACCAGAAATCAGACCCTACGATTGCAAAGAAAACTAAATATGGATTGCGTGTAAAACTCAATGGTGGTAAAAGCATAAAATCTCAATTACATAGAAAGTAGAAGGTGAATTACATATTGAATGCCATATTTAATCTGTATTTTATACACAGTCCGCAGTCCATCCTTTATTATATTGACAGGTAAAATATGCCTTCGAAAATTTATTAGTGGTGGTCCATGGACCGGGTCCACAGGGGTGGTCCATGGACCGGGTCCACGAGGTGGTCCATGTTTTGTATACGTCCATCTGGCAACAAAAATGGTCGTTTTTCCCTGGTAATGACTTACGTATGGGAGATGATATATCGCTCGGAGATTTGAGGGACGTACATTTAACACAGAGTCGAACTTTTTTATGCAAATTAACCGTGATAATACTTGCAACATGGCGGGTCAACATGCCAATCAATTAGCGTGAGTGTCTTGTTTTCAACACGCTCTCACAATTTGCCGTTTCATTTACCCAAGCTAAATTTTCGGTAAAAACTAAGATAAAATGATACTTTTGGCGGCAATAATAGTTTTGATAGGTAAATCCATGTACCAGATCGATTTTTTTGCCCACGAATCTGGCCAAAATTGAACGTCACGCAATACTTCCGCTAGGCATAATTTTGTAAATTCCTTACGAAATTCAGGATCGAAATTCATTAAGACCTAACAGCTCTACATCGCCGTTGAAGGATGATATTTTGAGGGCATGCATCAGTTTTTCCTGGTACGGTTTCCGTTTTGGTTTGCTAACCTTCGATAGAAGTGTAATTTCAGGACCGATTTCGGGCGCTGTGAGAGGAAATTACTAAACCTTGTCTCGAAAAGAAAATAAAAACTCAAACAACTTCAAAGTTCAATTTTTGTAACAAGTTAGCAAAGCCCTTTAATATGGCAAAGTTTGAGAAAATCGAATTTTTCTATCTTGCATGGGTATAGTTGATATTTACAGCAAGCCGCTCTTAAAAGTCAGATCGAGCGCGTTTACTCACAAAGCATGATGAATTTTCTGCGAAGAACTGCAACAGTATGGTCCTTACGAAAGATCTTATTTGAGGTTGACAGATCGGACCCGGCTAAGCGACTCTCGCTGTGTGTCTGTTGTGTTGATAAAAGCCTTGGTATAGTGTTCTGAGTTTTGCTTTCTTGTATCGGAGATTCTTCCCTTTTGATCAAAATGTGGTGCGACCGCTCGTGATCGTGAGGGGAAAAGCTCAAATATACTGAATGAAGGTTTGCTTACTGTTCATTAGGATTAGTTTTCGATATGCATGACAATGTGTATGCTGCAATTCCCGGGTACAATTGTAGCTCTGTGGCGTTTGTTTAGGTATATCGGCTCGAATTAAGCAAGATTTCTGGAAGCGCTAAATAAATGTTATCTGCCAAGACTGAGGATCCGTGGATTTTTCTACCCGTCATTTCATGCTCATGCTATTTAACTGCAGTAAGATTGCAGGATGATTGTTTATCACGGATATGAGAGTCTAATATATCCACACACAGCTGATCATCGTTGTCTTTCGCTTTCAAGAGCTATGGCTTGAATCTTTCCTGTGAATTCGGGTAAACCGAATCTACTTCTGCCGTAAAGTTTCGTCTCTCGGGAAGTAATGTATACTTATTCCCGGCATGCTAGTTTTTTTCGAGCAGTTTGTCATATTGGAGTTACCAGACGCATAATAAGTCGCCGAGATCGAAGAAACTCCCTCGGCCGCCATGACACTAGTGTGTTCCAAAGTATTTTCTACGTCACAACCTAGTAATACGATCGTTTTGGCCGCGCGCAACATGGAGACACTTTCCGGCGCTAAATTCGAACCTTTCAGGGATCGTAATTGCGGATTGAGAAGGTTTTGTTCGGTAAAACCCACATATTCAGACCGAGAAATTCATAAACTAACAAACCGTGAGAAAAAAATGTTTACTTCATAGGCACTTTAAGGGGGATACAAAGGCGAAGATTTAACCAAAACAACAAAAACACCAAACACCAAAGGATAAAAATTTATTTTATTATTTACTAACATTTGACTCGTAGTCCTTAGGAGAAAAATTAATGAACTGTACCAAAACAAACATTTCTCTGTAAAACGCTCTATTCTTGATTTATAATTACAGTAAAGAACAAAAAACTTATCACAAAGCTTAGCTTTTAATTAAGCAGTGACAACGTATAAAGCTATACACTAATTAATTTATACCATTATTTTGTGCGGATTTTTGCAGTTCAATATCTAATAAATTGAACTTGTAGTGAATGTTTTTTGGAATGTACTCAAAAATGAGGGTAATTATGTTGATTTAAAACGTCCTTTTATTGTTCTCGTACTCAGTTTTTCTTCCCTTAAACTTTTCTATAATGGTTATTTAATTTTTTTTTGTAAAAATGTAAACGCTAAAAAATCATGACGTTTCGACCTCTCTGAGGTCATTTTCAAGTGCGAGTAAAATACAAAACTTAGCATAAATATATAACAAACAGTTAAAATCGGTAAGAAAGTCGTGCACGCTAAAATGTGATAAAATGTGTTAATGTTAAGTATTCATAAATTAAAAAAAAGGACATAAACATTTAAATAATAAAACAATAATAAGCCTTGTTAAGAACTGTCTAAACAATTATTTCGCGCGGATGGAATCACACTGTTTGTTCAGCGTTGGTTTTAGTTCTTTGGTAAAAAGCATTTCCAAAATGAGGCAGTAAAGTTTGTTTTGACACTTTCTTAAAATTTTGAAACATCCTCAACCTTGCATTTAAGCTCTCATCTACGTGGAAGCTCATTAATCAGGAATGAGAACGCCTCAAAGAGACTTTTTCCCGACTGCGCTACCGAGACAAACTTTTACAGTCTACCATCCGCCAATTCATTGATTCAAAAGTGTCCGAGGATTCACGTACTCAACAGCAAGTACCTGAGAAGCGAAAAGCCCCAATAAGAATCGTACTGCCTTTCAAAGATCAGAAATCTGCAAACGCACTGCGCAGACGACTTGGAGACCTCAGTTGGAAGATCAATGATGATACCAGCCCGGTGTACACAAGTCGAAAGATCACGGACGAAAATAATCAAAGTGAGGAAAGACAAGCCACCCCTTGTGAATCAACAGTGCGTTGTGTATTATTTTCAGTGTAGCCTGTGCGATGCAGGCTATGTTGGTAACACGTGCCGATACCTACACCAGCGAATTGAAGAATTCAAGGGATTGACAGACGGAAACCACCTGAAGGAGCAGCACAATATAGCCCGAAATGGCATTGCGCGAAGTTTTAAAATTTTACGAAAATGTCAAGACAAACTTGACCGCCTCATTTTCGTAACGCTTTTTTTTTTATCAAAGAACTTAAACCAACACTAAACAAACAGTGTGATTCCATCCGCGCAAAATTATTTGTTTAGATCAGTTCTTAGCAAGCCTCGTTATTTTTTTTTTTATTATTTCATTGTTTTGTGTCCTTTTTTAACTTGATAAATAAATACTTATCACTGACATGTTTTATCACATTTTAGCGTTTATGACATTCTTACCGATTTTAACTGTTTGTAATATATTTATGCTAAGTTTTGTATTTTATTCGCACTTGAAAATGATCTCGGAGAGGTCGAAACGTCGTGATTTTTTTTTTTGCGTTAACTTTAATCGCTAATTGATCTATAACTAAGAAATTACTCATTAAAACTAAATGTCTACTTAATCCAACAGGATGTGGTGCCGTTGTCAACAACGTACTGAAAAGTCCCGGATATCCAAACAACTATCCAAACAACATGGACTGTGTTTATCGAGTACAAATTCCACACGGCATGGCCATAAGGATCTACTTTTCTTATTTCAGGCTGGCAGTTTATTCATCTTGCGGGTACAAAACTATCGAATCAGTGTTTAGAGTATACATTACATAACCTCCATTGCATGATAACGGTGGTTGTGATTGTTTCTTTGTTTTGTCTATATTTGCTTGAACCTTGTTTTTTTTTTTTTTTCCATCATTAGGGCTAAGTATTAGTCTCTCTATTTTTGGCTCTTTCCCCGTTATTTTAATACCTTTATTCTCCTAATGTATATTGTGGAGATGACTGGAGAAAAATAAAAGACAAAAAAAAAAAAAAAAGAAAGAAAGAAAGAAAAAGAAAAAAAAAAGGTTTATACACTACTCGAAAAAAAGTTATTGAAACATCGCAAAAAACAAATTTACTTGTTAGTCTCATTACCCTAGAAGTAGCTATTTTTATCTTGAGACTCATTCGCCTGTTTCTTTCCTTATTTGTGTTTTTTTTTTTTTTTTTTTTTGCTTTTTGTTGTTATTGTTGTTGTTTTGATCTGCGGAATGCGTGTACCTTAGTGCCAACCGTTTTTCTATGGCATGGAAAAATGAAATACAACTTTTATTTCTGTTTTCCGTTTTCCTACAACATTAAAAAACGGAATTCAAAGTTCTATTTTCGTTTTTCGTTTTTTTACGACTTTGGAAAACGGAATTCCAATTTCCATTTCCGTTTTTCGTTTTTTTACGACTTTGGAAAACGGAATTCCAATTTCCACTTCCGTTTTTCGTCTTTTGTTTTCCTACGACCTTGGATAACGGAATTCCAACTACCATTTTTGTATTTCGTTTTTCTATAGCATTAAAAACGGATTTGAATTTTCTTTTTCGTTTTCGTATGGCATTGAAAAACGAAAAATCGAATTTTCGATTTTCATTTTTTAAGAATGAGATTCCAAAAGGAAGTGAAACTGAAAATCACACGGCAATAATAATAATAATAATAATAATAATAATAATAATAATAATAATAATAATAATAATAATAATAATGAATAAATGAAAAAATAACTAATCATGATACAACAGCTTCCCGCCCAATGTTTTCTGCCGCAGTTGACAGTTCGCGGGCTAGCTTCGATCGCGTTCGTGTTCACTTTTATATTAGGAAGCTTAAGCAACGACGACGGCAACGGCAACGGCAACGGCAACGGCAACGAAAACGTCGCCTGAAAATATATCTTTATTTCATTTGTGCTACTTCGCGATTATTTCAACTCGCTCAACTTTTACAATAATGGCGAACTATTCAGGAACCAAATTCGTAGGAGTGGCGTACAAGTTAAGAAAGAAAATGAAAAAATCACCGTCATGCGTTCACGTTCTCCACAAAACCTTAAAAGTGGTCATTTCACGTTGTTGTTTTGCAGAGGACGGCAAAGAAATGTATTAAAATGTAAAACGCACGTGCAGAGGGATTGTTTTTGCTCATTTAACCTATTGTTTTGCGGCGTTTTCGTTGCCGTTGCCGTTGCCGTTGCCGTCGTCGTTGCTTAAGCTCCCTATTATAAGTCTTCATACTTTAAATCTAGCAATGGCAGGGGAGGATTATTTGATATTTTTCACCGGCGAGGGAGAATGAAGAGTCGAAAGAAGACTCAAAAAATCACAAGTGACTGCAGAAAAGTTGGCTCAAATGTTTCGGGTAAGTCATAACGCAAAAGCTTTAACTTTAGGGAGCTTAAGCAACGACGACGGCGACGGCAACGACAACGCCGCAAAACAATAGGTTCAATGAGCAAAAACAGTCGCTCTGCACGTGCGTTTTACATTTTGGTACATTTCTTATAAAATTTTGTGGAGAACGTGAACGCACGACGGTGAATTTTTTATTTTCCGGGCTTTCTTAACTTGTACGCCACTCCTACCAATTTGATTCCTGGATAGTTCGCCATTCTTGCAAAAGTTGAGCGAGATGAAATAATCACGAAGTAGCACAAATGAAATAAAGATATATTAATTTTCAGGTGACATTTTCGTTGCCGTTGCCGTCGTCGTTGCTTAAGCTCCCTAAAGTTAAAGCTTCTGCGTTATGACTTACCCCAATCATTTGTGCCAACCTTTCTGTAGTCACTTGTGATTTTTTCGACTTCTTTCGACTCTTCGTTCTCCCTCGACGGTAAAAAATATCAAATAATCCTCCTCTGCCATTACTAGTATTAAAGTATTGAGACTTATAATATAAAAGTGAACACGATCGAAGCTAGCCCACGAACTGTCAACTGCGGCAGAAAACATTGGGCGGGAAGCTGTTGTATCGTGATTAGTTGTTTTTTCATTTATTATCATTATTATTATTATTATTATTATTATTATTATTATTATTATTATTATTGTTATTATTATTATCGTGTAAACTTCAGTTTCACTTCCGTTTGGAATCTCATTCTTAAAAAATAAAAATCGAAAATTCGATTTTTCGTAGCTCAATGCCATACGAAAACGAAAAAGAAAATTCAAATCCGTTTTTAATGCTATAGAAAAACGAAATACAGAAATGGTAGTTGGAATTCCGTTTTCCAAAGTCGTAAAAAAACGAAAAACGGAAATGGACACTGGAATTCCGTTTTCCAAAGTCGTAAAAAAACGAAAAACGGAAATAGAACTTTGAATTTTGTTTTTCAATATTGTAGGAAAACGGAAAACAAAAATAAAAGTCGTATTTCATTTTATCATGCCTTACAAAAACGGTTGGCACTAAGGTACACGCATTCTGCGGCTTAGAATCAAATCAATAACTAGACTGCCTTGTCATTTACTGTCATGACACATATGTGATAAACTAGTTAGGCACGTATGTGATCTCTTGCCTGTCTTTACTTCATACTGGCCTGATTATGGGTTGTTTTGAAACCTTTGCTTTTTTTTTAGGCAAATTGGTAGGTAAGCTGTTTATAAGGGTTGTTTGTCTGTGTTGTTGTATTCGCATCATTTATCATTAGGCCGATGGATTACTTTAGCATTTTTTTATCGGTTACCTTATCGATTTGTCATTATATAGTTTAAATGTAAGTTATTGTAATGTTTGTCTTACTTTAATGTATATATGTGCACTTGTTTGTCAGTAATTGGCAATGGTCCTTTAACTCAGTAAACATATAATAATGCGTGTGATTTTGTCACATCGTATTGTTGTGTTAGCTCATGTCATTTAAGCTTATGTTTTCTCATCATAAATGAACTAAACTAATACGTCTTTCTTGTTTGCAGGTATGTTGACTACTTGAGGATTTCCAATGATAACAACTATACCGTAGGTACATACTGTGGGGTGCAGTCTGGATTGAACATCAGTTTCACTGGACGCTATGCTGTGCTAACCTTTCACTCAGACGGATATGCATATGGATACTACGGATACAAGTTAGATTTCTCCATTGTTTCTCCCGGTAAGTAGAAAGAGTCGAACGAAATACTCTCCAAAGTAAATGTCAATTTGCCATTCAGAGGTTGTTTGTTATGATAAATTATAATTTACCGATTATAATCTACGCGTTACTATTGGAAAAAAAATCGTCAAGTGGTACTGTATTAAGCGCGGTTGTTTAGCAAATACACCTTCAGGCGGTTACCTTATCGGACGATATTGTCCGATTGAGGCGAAAGATTGTACGAAAAAGGCACAGTCGGCCGAGAAACGAAGGTTTAAGGGCAACTGTGAAATTTTGAGGACAATCGGTAATGGGTTATTCCAAACCTACTCGGACCGCTTTTTATAGAAACCCTAACAACGTTAACTATATATTAATGTAAAGCTATTAAGCTGTACAATCTGGAAATAATGCTTTCGGTTTTGAAGGCGATGAAAGTACTGAAACCCAAAACTGTCAGTGTGTGCTTTGACTGAATTAACTACCAGTTCCCACGTTAATGCAGATATCCCAGCAAGCTAGACTATATCCTTCAGGAGATAATGGGCTAACAAAGCGTTCAGGCTTTTTCGAAATGCCCATTGCGTACTGAGAAAATCTATTGTTATGTTTGATAATTGAATATTTTTAAAGGAGTCTTATGCGCTAGGAAGACGATTTTGGCAAGAGCCTGAAACACTTTTGTGCATTAGTGAGTGACGAATGTTTTCTCCAAATTTCGTTCAAATCTGGAAAATATCTCAACCCTATTGGCTGTGTTTTCACTAGGACAATTTTAGCTAGTTAAAGTCAGAAAAGTCCGGAAATAGTAGTATAACGTTTCATGAAGAAAAGACTCCTCTAAATATCTTCGCGAGACTTTTCCTCAAGTATGTCACTCGAATCTAAAAAAAACAAAACAAAAACAAAACAAAAACCAAAACAAAAAATACTTATATAAGCCATAAAAGAAACCTAAAGATAAACCCGTTAGGTCACATCGACGGCGAATTAACCTTTTTTTACTGTTGTTTTCTGAATAACTTGCACGGATCTTAGCATTAATTTTTTTCTGCTTTCAGAAATTGTCAGTTAAATTAGCAAATGAATTTTTATGCTAAATAGTTATAATTAACAACTTGTATAGCGCATTTTAACATATAATGACCAAAGGCGCGTTACAGCATGGAAATTAAACTAGGTATGATACATTAGTGTTATACTTGGCATCTAAAGCTAACCTAAACAGATAGGTTTTCAGTGAGGATTTCAAACAATGTAGTGATCTAGGTTTCTGTATGGCAAGAGGTAAAGCATTCTACAGTGTGGAAGCAGCGTCGACAAAAAGACCTACCACCAAATTATAATCGCTACATTTTTTTTTCCAGGAGGGAATTCTCGTAGAATTACATCATTTGAGCGGAAGTAATAGGCAGATTGTTTAATTATTGGTATTAAATTACTGATATATTGAGGTGACCGACTAAGCAAAGTCTCATCACAAAGCTCGGAACGTTCTAGAATTACGTAATGTAATTTCCCAAATTAGCTTTGGGGATCACTATAAGAAGGAAAAACGAAACAGTTTAGTCGTTATATTGTTCGCTGCCCTATTGTCGCCGTTTAAGTATAAGTAAGGGTTAGACAATGAACCAGAGGGGTCTATGGGATAAAGTGCCTCGAGAATAGATAGAAGGCGACGAAGGCAGAGCCCGAATGGCACTTCTATCTAATGCGAGAGGCGCTATATCCGATATCCCAGGACACTAGCGTTCATTGTCTGATCGTCTTAGAACATGGTCACATCCGCAAAGAAACCGCAATTTATGGAGATTGTATTTATGCTCGTATTTTAATTTTGCCATTTACACTTAGGAATCACGTTGTTAGTTTGTTTTGGATGTCGCCGTAATGTTTCTTTCTTTGGGGCTTTGTTTTTTCTTTGTTGTTTTAATGGCTCATTTGCTCCGGCTATGAACCAGTGTACAGAGCTCGATAAACTTGAGGCCGTCCTTGCCACTCAAGAGTTATTTGCTTTTGAAAGCGTAGAAATATCCGAGTGCTTGGGGGATGAATTCGATAAAAGTGCATGTTTCTAAAAGCCTACCACAGTGAACGAAATTGAGCAAAAAGAAAGAGAAAGAATTCCAACTCGACAAAGTACCGTGTGGTCGATAAACGTCTATCGAGTCTGAAATGAATATCGAAACACACAAATTGAAACCCTTAGAGATGAGTATAGGTCCGTTCCAGTTAATTTGGACAACACCCCCGTGAAAGAGGTAAATGGATTCATATTGGAAGATTCATATTGGAAGTTCTGAGAGGTGATGGCAAGCCATACCCGTACCAGTGCTCTATTCACTCATTAGTATGCTCTATATAGAGCATACTAATGAGTAGGTCACTTTACCCCACACTTTCCCTGTCCTTAAAAGCCGCGGCCTCTTTACATAATTTAAGAAAGTTTGTGTTGATAAAGAGCACACAAATACTGGGCACTGATTGGCTGAGTGGATGTGAACATGTTCTAATGAGACATTAGAGCTTATAAGTGGATGGAAAAAATCGTTGAAATCTGAACGCACCTATCACTACGCTAGAATATAAAAACATTCCTTGTAAAGTGGGAGAACTAATCAATTTAGTACTCGACTTGAGACAATAATAAAGAAAAAATTTTACCAAATTAACCTCACTAAGATATGACACTGCAGAGCAAACCATAAATTCAACGTCACAAAATTTACCCTACCCCAAGAAGATTTCATGTCCCTTCCTTTTCTCTAGGCAAATGTTGTTAACATTTTAGTGAGCGGTTGCCCCAGAACAACAAGAAAATGGAAGGAAATATTGCATTGTTTGTGGATTAAACTTTCGATGCTGAGCTCACTGGCAACGGGTAATCCCGCGCAGGCAAGATCGCTCCATCTTGACCGCGCGGGAAGCCAATCACAGAGCATGATTTGACTCTTTCATTCTACTAGCTTTTTATACCTCTATGCTTATTGTTTGTAGCTAAATATTTTAGCGCTCTCGTGCAATTTGGCGACTTAGATATTCAAAGACATTCACAATTGTATACATGTTATTTGGACCCGAATGGTGCCAAATAATTTAAAATGGCCAAGTCTGACTAAAAATGGGCCTCATGCCTGCTATCCTGTGATTCACTTAAGATAATTAATCTTTAAAAAAAATTAAAATAATACAAAATTTCTTTGGATATGTTGTTTCAAATCGAGACAGATATAGCGGCCATGAACCATTAAAGCATGCCCGAACAATAGCGACCTTTAATTTATCTCCTGGTTGTTCTTGCAAGGCAAAATCATCGACATCTAGCAATATCTATAGCTTGTTTTTTTAAGAAATTAATTATTCCACTCGCGTGTTTTGGATATGAAATGATTATATCCTATCATCTTATCCCAAACACGCGCTTATGGAATAATTGTTAAATATATTCAGTTTAGTATAATTACTCAGGTGATTTCAGAGATTCTGTTTATCTAATTGGTCGAGGATTGCGTCATATCCTTCTATAATCACCTCGCGCGAGATTATTGTAGTGGCAGCCCTGTAATTTTCAAAATGTCTGTTTAGCGAATTTGTTGACGTTTCTGAGGAAGAAGTAAAAAGGACGATAGAAAATGTAATTCCGAAAGGCATTAAAGATGCAATTAAGTCCGGGGTGACACTTTTCTAAAACGGTATTCTTTTATCTTTGCCTCATACTATTTCAGATAAACCGAAAATAACGATTCCAGCGGTGCAAAAAGTTCCAGGTTACGTGGTAAAGTGTTCGGCTGAAGGAACTCGTCCCATGAATATGTCGCTAATTCAGAATTCCACCATTTTGGGTCAGGGAACAGATACTGTAGTTGTAAAAGTTACAAAGGAGGGAAACGTCACTTGTATGGCTATCAACCCGGCAGGGACAGATTCAAAAACGTTTTCTGTTACAGGTTTGCCTTTTCTTTTGCTTTCCTTTGTGTTTGTTTTTTCCTTTGGTAACTAACTTTTAGATTTTTTAATACATATGACTAATACATATGTAATTCATATTATATTTTTACCTTCATTCTTTAAACAATAATATCCATATGAAGATTCTTGTGACATCTGTCGCATACTAATTCTGCGACGATAAGGAATTGAAAATTAGGGAGCTTACCATTACTGTTCAGTTTAAAAATGCACGAATTCACTTAAAAACAGGTTCACCGAGGTCTTCTTTGATGAAGTTTATGACACACTCCTTAACAGAACACACTACAACTCCTCCTTTGACAAAGCCATTAATAACACATAGACCACCATTCACTATCTTCTTACTTCTGCATTGACTATTAGATGACCGCATTTCTCTTTCTTCGTACATTGATAAAATTTGTGAAAATTCCATCTTCCAACGCCTTCATGTCTGCAGAGCAAAGCGTTTTAATCGGCGCAATGTATTGAGTGGATTTTTTTTTGTAAACTTGGTGAAGAAGTAAGTTTACCAAAGCTGGTTTGTTATTGTATTTGTTCACGGTAATCAGCATTCGACTGTCACTTTCTAATAATTGATTCTGCTAGCCAAGGACATGCATTTTGTGTAAAACTTTGATAACGTCTTATGTAAATAGAGGATATTAATTTAAGTATTGTTAATTAAATACTTTCAAGCCAGATTTTCTTGGTAATATTTAACATTAAAGGAGGCTTCCGAATGACTTGCTGGAATAAAACGCATGGAAGTAATGTGTAATATTTCTTTACTTGCAAGTTTCCACTAACAAGTCTACTTCAGGCAGCCTCCATTGATCCTAACAATATGCTGAGCTCACTCAATTAAAGTGCACCTAAACCCCTCCATCCCCATTTCCCCCCCCCCCCCCCCCCAGAAAATCCCCATATTTCGGTAAGCATCTCTGCAGAAGTATTTTTTTTTTAATTTGGTGAAATCTTCGGTATTTTGTACCTTCTGGAAAAACGGAAAATAGTCTAAAATCACCACCAGTTTGGATCACGACCGAGTTTTAAGGAGCATGGGTCTAGTGGTTGCTGACGTCACTTTGAGAACACGAGAACACCACACATACTTCACTTGTTTCTTTTATATAGTTAGATTAACCGTATGTAGATTGGTAGGAGAGATTCTGTCCACCGCGACGTTGAACCTGCATAACTTTTTTAATGTTTGCGCAAACTCCAGGAAACTTAAGGTCGTTTTAAAAAATTTAACTAAAAGAAGTTTTATGCGGTCAGTTGTATTCATTGACTTTGATGTTGTCATGGCAACCAAATTTTGACAGGCAGTTTTCTTCACAAAATGAAAAACCCCTTTTTAAACTAAAGAAAAAAACTTTTCTTAATATAACTGTTGTTTTAAGGTAAATTAGTGTTTCTTTAATTAATGGTTCTGATTGGTTTTTGCTCAATTTCGGTGCTTTTCTGAAGCTATGAAAGGAAACGTGATGTAATATTTTTACAGCCTGGTGAACAAATGAGAATGATTTATTTTTCAGTAATAACAAAGGCAATTTCGGAAAAAAGATATTCCGAGTGCTCCTATTAGGAGTCGAACCTAAGACCTTACATTTACAAGTTCGAATGCCCTACCACTGCCTGGGGAACAAATGAGTATGATGTATTATTCGGTAATAACACAGGCAAACTCGGAAAAATAAATTCCGAGTGTTCCTATCAGGAGTAAGACCTAAGACCTTCCGACTACTAGTTCAGATGCTCTCAGGCTTAAAAAAATATCACATCACATTTCCTTTCATTGCGCACATGCCACTCATCGACATTCCATTCGAAGCAGTATGCGGGATGTTTGTCCCATAAACCTAGTTTAATGGCCTTGGCTTCCACGAGTCTCCTGTAGCTCAGTGGTAGAGCATCCGAACTCGTAATAGTGGGTTCGACTTCTGATTGCAGTCAGTTGCAGAGGTTGCAGTTAGATTAGGAATTTGCAGGAAGGAAAAGCGAGCCGTACGATACCTTCTTAAGGCGAAGAGCGTCCAGAGGCGAAGAAACGAAGAAAAAGATGGGTCGACTTTGTTAGATAGAAGGGTGCTCGATGGAAGTCATCGAAGACTTCAGTAATATGCTCGAAGTATTTTGTAACTGACTATTTTGTATGTAATTACACATGCACAAAGGATCAAAGGATGAAGATTCGGAACAAAAAAACAATAGAGAGACACATTTCGAGAAGTATATAACTCAGTGAGGCGGCTCGCCAGTCGCGTGTAAAGAACGAGTAGGGTCAACAATTTAGTGGCTTGAAGTCTCGGTGGCTCGCCATTGGCGGTCAGGGTGTAAAGAGCGAGTAAGGTTTATAATTTAGTGGCGCGACGGCTCAGCAGCCTGTCAATCCCCTTCCAGAGTGTAAAGAACGGGTTAGAGCGAGACAGCTTCGGAATTACCGCTTTCCCAGCAATTTATACTTTTGTGATAGCAGAACGACCCTTACAGTCCACAACAGCGCTAGCAACGACGTTCGCACATTTTTGTAACCAAACGACTCCACAATTTCTACACTTGTATCTAAAGTACAGTAACGTTATGTTAGCGGGATAATTATTTAAGAAATACAAACGCTTTAGCGTGTAAAGAAAGCGTGCCAACACGTGGAAAATATCAATAAGCACGACAAAACCACGCGCGAAATTAATGGAAACAATCGCGAATCTTGACATTCCTTGAGTTCTACATCGTCCTTTAATCGGTCCTTTAGAATACGGCCTTCACTTCTCCTTTGTATCTTGCTGTCCTTTTTGCGTCCGCCAGTGAGTTGTCAGCATAAGCAACAGCTTCGTCATCCCTAGACTCACTCGAGGTTTAGGTTATCTCTGTGGTGATAAACGGGATAAATCCTAATCGGGTTCCATTTCGTATCCAGCAATAAAACTGATTTCTGAGTCGCCTGAGTCAAAGTTCGTCTCCAAATGCGATGACGTAAATGACGTTGTAAAATTTCAGTAGAATTCTGATTGCTATAGAGCCCGAATCGTACGGGTTTTGCTACAGAAAGCTTTGACAGTTCAAAAATAAAGATAACTGACTGAAAATCGCTTGAGCGTGGTCCTCGATTCTACGTCACACCTTGACTTTACCCAGATCCCTTCGGCGCTGTCGTAAACAATTCGGGACTCGACTTTAAAGTGCCTATGAAGTAAAATTTTTTTGGGCATGTTTTTGAAGTTTACCATGTCTTAATTACGAAATTATAAAAGTAATGCGCTAGTAAAAACAATAAGGTACTTTTTCAGTCGTACAAAGTAGCCCAAAATGACAAAAATAGTATCCTGGGGACTAGGAACTAGTTTAGCGTTTGATGACGTAGGAAATGCCTCAGAGATTTGTTTACAACACATCTCGCCTTGTTGTTACACAGAATCACCCAATATTTTTATCGTGAAAATTTCCGTGTTCAAGGTTCCTCTCCCCCCCCCCCCCCCCAAAAAAAAAAATGTTGGAGAATAATGAAGTGATGTCCTTTACCGAAATTAAACTTTTTCAACGGAAATCGTAAAGAGTCAAGCGATTCAGGCAAAATGGAAGTTTTTGCAGTCGTTCGACCCGATGCAGATCATACTGCACTGGTGTCGAACAGCTCAAGAATAAGACGAGGACGAAGATCAAGATGGCCTTTAACCGCTACCGTTCTGACCGTTCTGCGCGCTCGATTCGCAGGCGACGTTTCGATGAATGATTGTTTAGTACTTGGATATACTTTCCCGAAATGAAAAGGCGAAGAATTTCGTAGTTTGCTGGAAATTGTCTCTCCAAACTCGATTTTGTTCGATTTGAGAATGCGAGAGCACACAGATGCTGCAAATGGAAATTGCACAGGCCCGTCAAAAACTCACTTTTGATGGAAGTAATAGTGTTTAAGAGCGGCTTGCTGTAAATATCAACTATACCCATGCAAGATAGAAAGATTCGATTTTCTCAAACTTTGCCATATTAAAGGGCTTTGCTAACTTGTTACAAAAATTGAACTTTGAAGTTGTTTGGATTTTTATTTTATTTTCGAGACGAGGTTTAGTAATTTCCTCTCACAGCGCCCGAAATATGTCCTGAAATTACACTTATATCGAAGGTTAGCAAACCAAAACGGAAACCGTACCAGGAAAAACTGATGCATGCCATTAAAATATTATCCTTCAACGGCGATGTAGAGCTGTTAGGTCTTAATGAATTTCGATCCTGGATTTCTTAAGGAATTTCCAAAATTATGTCTCGCGAAAGTATTGCGTGACGTTCAATTTTGGCCAGATTCGTGGGCAAAAAAATCGGTCTGGTACATGGATTTACCTATCAAAACTATTATTGCCGCCAAAAGTATCATTTTATCTTAGTTTTTACCGAAAATTTAGCTTGGGTAAATGAAACGGCAAATTGTGAGAGCGTGTTGAAAACAAGACACTCACGCTAATTGATTGGCATTTTGACCCGCCATGCTGCGAGTATTATCACGGTAAATTTACATAAAAAAAAGTTCAACTCTGTGTTCAATGTACGTAAAAAGTCTTTTGTGTCCCTCAAATATCCGAACGATATATTATATCCCACGTGTAAGTCAATACCAGTGCGAAACGACCAGTTTTGTTACCAATTGTAAGTGTAGCGGTTTTATTTTGATTTGTTTACACAATGCCACAATCACATAACAGGTTATATATAAACTGAGAAACATTTCTCGAAAACTTGTGTAATACATGGGTTTGCCTATCGAGTCTATTATTCCAACTAAAAGTATCATTTGTCTTAGCTTTTATCGAGAAACTAGCCTGGATAAATGAAATGACAAATTCTGCGAGCGTCTGTAGTCTTCAAACCAATGTGCTCAAGCTAGTTAGTTTTGACCTTCCGCACCGCGAGCACTTCCCACCGTATCGAAAAAGGGTATCCAAAAACTGTTAGATGGTTCATTAAATGATGTGCGATGTCAGTTTTCGTCTGTGTAAATCAATATCAAGGTAAAATGACCATTTTCGTAGTTTTATGTAATGTTTATTTTAAATTGCGAAGCCTAGGAATGGACGCAACATAATATCAGTTGATATATCATTATCGACAAACAACATGAGAAAAACTTATGATAAATACAGGAAACTCTACTTCTTACCTCAGTCGAGGGTTATCTGTATGAGATAATTACAACATTTTAGCAGATTTAGTCGATGCGTATATGGAACATTCATTCAAATTCAAAATTGTTGCCTAGTTACACTATAACAGCGAGGCACAGGCTTCGCGCGTATTTGTTACGCACTTTGCTCGATGCTATACTGCTGCCTTTCCATCATACAGTCGAACCTCCCCTTGCAACCACCCCTCGTAAGCGACCACCTCTCTTGAGCCAAAGTTCCAAAATATCCCCAGTCAAATCACTATAATTGGAACCTCTCGTAAGCGACCACCTCTTGTAGGCGACCGCGGCCATTTTGAGAAATTTTTTTTTACTACCCGTAAGCGACCACTTGTCACATATACGACAAAAGTCCTCATCTATCCCCTGTCTGTACATTCTTGGGTAGTTCAGGGGACATGAATGTCACAATTGGAGGTGTCCTGAAATAGACTTGTCCCATTCGCAGTATTGGGTAACTTACCGCAGGCGAACCATCACCTTGGATACTGAAATTTTACTGGCAATATAATTTTCTGAAAGTTGAAAAACGTTATTGTGGCTACTAAACCTCTGGAGTCACCTTATGCTAATGAGTTGAGAATTTAGACCACCTCTCGTAAGCGTCCACCTCCCGTAAGAGACCACCTACGCTTGACATTTTGGGTGGTCGCTTACGGGAGGTTTGACTCTAGTAATATACACCAACAGAAAAGGATTCTCAAGTAACTTGGATTCCACAATTATATCCGAAGGATGGCAAACAACAATTACTCCTGCAGCGCGCGCTACACAATTACCTACATCGGGCTGACTTTGGCGTCATGCATTGTAACTGTTTCGCTTAGTAGCATCTTTTTTATTTATTTATTTTTTTTCTGACACATTGAAAACGATAAAATGGCGACGGACCGGGACAGGGTAATACCGCGTTTTCTGCTTACTCAAAGCAGCAGAGTTCTTTTTGTTAGATCGCCATCTAACCCCAAACAGATCTCGATGCCTTGAACGAATAGTCAGTTCAAGATGAGTTCTGTCGATATCAAACAATCCTGTAAGATGATAAGATATAAAATCTACCGCACTGAACGTTCCAGGCTAAAATTGGAAAATAGGGCGAGGTAATGACTCATATCAACTTTGCAAGCAAGTAATAATCTCCAACATTTTAGAGAAGAACTTTGCTGTAAAGTGAATTTTGGTGGAGTGGCAGATTTACTTCTGTATGAAAACTGCAAACGTTTCATCCATCAATCAGCTGTTCCATAACACTACGATCCATAGCCTAATCATGAGGACGCCCAGCCTGCCTTTGGGTACCAGGTATTCGGAGGCTGTCTTCGAATCTCAGTACAGATATCTTCAATAACCCCCTCCTCCTCCTCCTCCTCCTCCTCCTCCAAGATTTTGTTAAACAAATCGGTTAAAGTTTATGGATTTAGGTGACATATTCGTCCAAAGACGTGGAATGCAGATTGAAACGAGGAAAAAAAAAGAAAGAAGCAAAAAATGAAACAAAATAAAACAACGGCAGAAAAGTCAGCTTTAATGTGCATATTCAGGGACGGTTTCCTCGCCATTACCTTGACTTGTAAATTGAATGATTTCCTTTTCTTTAGTAAGGCAAATAAATAATGATGACGATGATGATGATGATGATGATGATGAGGGTTGGGTCGGGAGAGCATTGGGGTGGTGGGTACTCATTTGTCTAACCTACAGAGTTTGTCAGAACCAATGTGACTGTTTATAGGTATAGTTTCTAATTTAGAACTCCAAGGTTAGGGAAGTACAAAATATCGTAAGGGTTAGGGTTTGTTACTGCCCCCCTCCCTGACCCCACGCTCCCCTAAACTTTTCAGGTCACGCATAATAGATCCTCTACTGGCGTGCAATCGTCCGTGTCAGACGTGGTTAATGCGTGACATCCGGAAAGTACTGACAGATATACTTGACAAGGTATTTCAATCGTGGGAAAGTTTAATAAAACCTTTTCCCATCAACAAGAAAATTCGGACAAGATGGCCATGATAGCCAGACAGGCTCCAGCTAGAATTCTAGCTAGGAAACGTCTTTTTGTAAGAGCGAAAAAGCCCTGCCGCAACCCAGAAAATCTCATCAGTGATAGATTGCCAACCGGAGACCATAATGCCCTAAAGAGTGAAAAACTGGTATACTTGCTCACACTCATACCTCACGTCTTGAAAGGTCCGCTATATATATTTTAAGTGTAGGAGGAGAGAAGTTGTCTGTACATCTGGCCAGGCAACTACAAAATATATATATAAAATTATGAACATTGTTCCTTACCTACTCGAGCGAGTATGAGTTTCGCTTCACAAAGTTGAAAGACTATCGGAACTGCATCCACAAACGCCTCAAACAAGTTTGGCATATCCACACGAAGCCATCTGTAGTAATTTAGTACAATACACCAGGAGCCATAATCAGGGATGGATCCCTGATTATGGCTCCTGAATACACCATTCCAGTAAGAGGACTGGACAGCTAGACAGATTAAACTTTGATATTTCAGCGTCTTTCACTAAGCAACTGACCGTGAGCACTAGGGTAATACCAGGATGCAGGATTGCGTAATTCTATTAGAAATGAACGGTAATAGTACAAGTGATGACCATGACTGGTACAATACCTGGCCTGTGCGAATGGCCTTGTCAGCATAACATAACTAACACTTCGCAGTGAGCGATCGTCTTAAAAAATTTATTTAACATTCTTAGTATAAAAAGAAAGCTAGAGGGCTGAAAGACTCAAGCATAAAATAATTTGGAAACAAAAACAACAAAGACGCACGATAGTAATGCTTAACGGCTAGGCAGTATTGGGTATCCTGTGTTCAAAAGGTAATCCGAACGACGTGTAACAGTTTATTTACCAATATATAAAAACTGTTCAATTGAGGCCTTACACTGCTCTTTAAAAACTAAAAACTTAAAACTGAAATCCAAGCTTTCGCCGATCAACGGCATCATCAGGGATGAGAAAATATTCCGCGCGCGCTATATATATATATATATAAATATATATACAAAGAGAGTGTAGGGTGAAGGGTGAAATGTGTAAAAAATGTGACGTATGTGTGAAAGCTATAGAAATAAAAATAGAAATAAACTGCGAGCGTATACAAGGTTCTAATGATGGATTGTAGTGTCTAAAATTAAATATTAAAATAGCAGTTCCGCAAATTCAGTGCATTCCTCTCGGGAATTGAGTGACGGTTTGTATTTTCTGATATAAAATGCTTCGTAGAGGCGTAGATTAGCGGGATCGTTTTCGCTCATAATAATTTTGATGTTGATGCCTTTATGGTCGTTGTTCTGGCAGGAAGAGATGTGTTTTTTGACGGAGGAGCTATCGTTATGGATGTGTTCTCTTACGCGGTCATGGATGAAGCGTGTTGTGCTACCAATGTAATGTTGGTCACAGCTGTTGCACGTGAGCTGGTACACTGCATTTCTTCGTAAACACAATCCGGTGTTAGCGATGGGGCATTTGTCTCTGGTGCATTTGCGCTCCGTGGAGGTGTGGGATAGGGCTTGTCTGAGCGTGTAGGACTTGTGGGCAACGCGTACTGGGATGTTTTCCTTTCTAAAAATGTTAGTGATCTTGTGATTGAGTCGCTCAGAAATGTAAGGGATCTTAAGGTACGACCACTCCGTGCCGGTAGGCTGAGAGTTGCGTTGAAGATTTTGTGGGCATTTAGCTTGCTCTATACTATTCTCTGGGTAGCCGTTAAGGCGAAGGATGTCATCGAATGCGCCCAGGTGTTGCTTTGTGGATGTGTTTGAGGAGCATCTGTCTTCAATGCGTTTTCTCTCGTTGCGAATGAAGTTGAGTTTGGATCCAAACTCAAATATTTAATTTTAGACACTACAATCCATCATTAGAACCTTGTATACGCTCGCAGTTTATTTCTATTTTTATTTCTATAGCTTTCACACATACGTCACATTTTTTACACATTTCACCCTTCACCCTACACTCTCTTTGTATATATATGTATATATATATATATATAGCGCGCGCGGAATATTTTCTCATCCCTGATGATGCCGTTGATCGGCGAAAGCTTGGATTTCAGTTTTAAGTTTTTAGTTTTTAAAGAGCAGTGTAAGGCCTCAATTGAACAGTTTTTATATATTTTTAACCATGCTGCTGAAGGACAACATGAACAGTTTATTTACCGCATGAAAGTCTCGTAAATGCAATTGTTTATCCAGTGATGCTACAATTTCTCGAGATAAAAGTAAGAAGGACTTCCAGATATTAAATTTCATGTATGTCACACAAGGTTTTTGAAAACTTTTGACGATATTGAGTTATAAACAGATTGCTTGTCGGATCGTATAAGTAATGCAAAATAAAACCGCTACATCAGGCAACGGACGTATACAAATCATGGACCCGGGTCCATGGACCACCCATGTGGACCCAGTCCGTGGACCACCTTGTGGGCCCAGTCCATGGACCACCTCGTGGACCCGGTCCATGGACCACCCCTGAGGACTGGGTCCATGGACACAGCCCCTGTCGAACCACCAAAGACCCCCCTTCGATATCTCGAAATGTAAACACTGCTCTTCGCAAGTACCTTTTACAACAGATTATAGACGAAACCAACCTTTTACCTTGTTCCTACTTCATGTGAGGCACGTGTTTGTTTATACTCCACTAGGCTTCGTTTTATCCGTATTTCTTAACTGCACATGTAAAGCTTAGTCCAGTTTCGACAACGTATGACTCCAAAAGAATAGCAATGGTCTTCTGAATTCTGCATCCCGTAATAAAAATACTTGGGACTTGGCCTAGTCTTTCTCGTTCTGCTTGCGCCCGGACGATTTGTTTAAAAAAGGTGTGATGAAGAACGAAATCTACCTCGTCGGTACTCACCAGAAATCAGACCCTACGATTGCAAAGAAAACTAAATATGGATTGCGTGTAAAACTCAATGGTGGTAAAAGCATAAAATCTCAATTACATAGAAAGTAGAAGGTGAATTACATATTGAATGCCATATTTAGTCTGTATTTTATACACAGTCCGCAGTCCATCCTTTATTATATTGACAGGTAAAATATGCCTTCGAAAATTTATTAATGGTAGTCCATGGACCGGGTCCACAGGGGTGGTCCATGGACCGGGTCCACGAGGTGGTCCATGGACCTGGGTCCATGTTTTCTATACGTCCATCTGGCAACAAAAATGGTCGTTTCTCCCTGGTAATGACTTATGTATGGGAGATGATATATCGCTCGGAGATTTGAGGGACGTTTTATTAATTAACCGTGATAATACTTGCAACATGGCGGGTCAACATGCCAATCAATTAGCGTGAGTGTCTTGTTTTCAACACGCTCTCACAATTTGCCGTTTCATTTACCCAAGCTAAATTTTCGGTAAAAGCTGCGATAAAATGATACTTTTGGCGGCAATAATAGTTTGATAGGTAAATCCATGTACCAGATCGGTTTTTTTGCCCACGAATCTGGCCAAACTTGAACGTCACGCAATACTTCCGCGAGGCATAATTTTGAAAATTCCTTAAGAAATCCAGGATCGAAATTCATTAAGACCTAACAGCTCTACATCGCCGTTGAAGGATGATATTTTAATGGCATGCATCAGTTTTTCCTGGTACGGTTTCCGTTTTGGTTTGCTAACCTTCGATAAAAGTGTAATTTCAGGACCGATTTCGGGCGCTGTGAGAGGAAATTACTAAACCTCGTCTCGAAAATAAAATAAAAATCCAAACAACTTCAAAGTTCGATTTTTGTAACAAGTTAGCAAAGCCCTTTAATATGACAAAGTTTGAGAAAATCGAATTTTTCTATATTGCATGGGTATAGTTGATATTTACAGCAAGCCGCTCTTAAAAGTCAGATCGAGCGCGTTTACTCACAAAGCATGATGAATTTTCTGCGAAGAACTGCAACAGTATGGTCCTTACGAAAGATCTTATTTGAGGTTGACAGATCGGACCCGGCTAAGCGACTCTCGCTGTGTGTCTGTTGTGTTGATAAAAGCCTTGGTATAGTGCTCTGAGTTTTGCTTTCTTGTATCGGAGATTCTTCCCTTTTGATCAAAATGTGGTGCGACCGCTCGTGATCGTGAGGGGAAATGCTCAAATACAGCTGTTTCGACAAAGGTTGTCCAAAAAAAGCGTAAAAGCGTACGCGACAATGCCGAAAGTTAGTCTGAAAAGTTAGCTGTATACTGAATGAAGCTTTGCTTACTGTTCATTAGGATTAGTTTTCGATATGCATGACAATGTGTATGCTGCAATTCCCGGGTACAATTGTAGCTCTGTGGCGTTTGTTTAGGTTTATCGGTTCGAATTAAGCAAGATTTCTGGAAGCGCTAAATAAATGTTATCTGCCAAGACTGAGGATCCGTGGATTTTTCTACCCGTCATTTCATGCTCATGCTATTTAACTGCAGTACGATTGCAGGATGATTGTTTATCACGGATATGAGAGTCTAATATATCCACACACGGCTGATCATCGTTGTCTTTCGCTTTCAAGAGCTATGGCTTGAATCTTTCCTGTGAATTCGGGTAAACCGAATCTACCTCTGCCGTAAAGTTTCGTCTCTCGGGAAGTAATGTATACTTATTCCCGGCATGCCAGTTTTTTTCGAGCAGTTTGTCATATTGGAGTTACCAGACGCATAATAAGTCGCCGAGATCGAAGAAACTCCCTCGGCCGCCATGACACTAGTGTGATCCAAAGTATTTTCTACGTCACAACCTTGTAATACGATCGTTTTGGCCGCGCGCAACATGGAGACACTTTCCGGCGCTAAATTCGAACCTTTCAGGGATTATAATTGCGGATTGAGAAGGTTTTGTTCGGTAAAACCCACATATTCAGACCGAGAAATTCATAAACTAAGAAACCGTGACAAACAATGTTTACTTCATAGGCACTTTAAGGGGTATACAAAGGCGAAGATTTAACCAAAACAACAAAAACACCAAACACCAAAGGATAAAAATTTATTTTATTATTTACTAACATTTGACTCGTAATCCTTAGGAGAAAAATTAATGAACTGTACCAAAACAAGCATTTCTCTGTAAAACGCTCTATTCTTGATTTATAATAATAGTAAAGAACAAAAAACGTATCACAAACCTTAGCTTTTAATTAAGCAGTGACAACGTATAAAGCTATACACTAATTAATTTATACCATTATTTTGTGCGGATTTTTGCAGTTCAATATCTAATAAATTGAACTTGTAGTGAATGTTTTTTGGAATGTACTCAAAAAGGAGAGTAATTATGTTGATTTAAAACGTCCTTTTATTGTTCTCTTACTCAGTTTTTCTTCCCTTAAACCTTTCTATAATGGTTATTTAATTTTTTTTTTTGTAAAAATGTAAACGCTATAAAATCATGACGTTTCGACCTCTCCGAGGTCATTTTCAAGTGCGAGTAATATACAAAACTTGGCATAAATATATAATAAACAGTTAAAATCGGTAAGAAAGTCGTGCACGCTAAAATGTGATAAAATGTGTTAATGTTAAGTATTCATAAAGTAAAAAAAGGACATAAACAATTAAATAATAAAACAATAATAAGCCTTGTTAAGAACTGTCTTAACAAATTATTTCGCGCGGATGGAATCACACTGTTTGTTCAGCGTTGGTTTTAGTTCTTTGGTAAAAAGCATTTCCAAAATAAGGCAGTAAAGTTTGTTTTGACACTTTCTTAAAATTTTGAAACATCCTCAACCTTAAGCTCTCATCTACGTGGAAGCTCATTAATCAGGAATGAGAACGCCTCAAAGAGACTTTTTCCCGACTGCGCTACCGAGACAAACTTTTACAGTCTACCATCCGCCAATTCATTGATTCAAAAGTGTCTGAGGATTCACGTACTCAACAGCAAGTACCTGAGAAGCGAAAAGCCCCAATAAGAATCGTACTGCCTTTCAAAGATCAGAAATCTGCAAACGCACTGCGCAGATGACTTGGAGACCTCAGTCGGAAGATCAATGAGGATACCAGCCCGGTGTACACAAGTCGAAAGATCACGGACGAAAATAATCAAAGTGAGGAAAGACAAGCCACCCCTTGTGAATCAACAGTGCGTTGTGTATTACTTTCAGTGTAGCCTGTGCGATGCAGGCTATGTTGGTAACACGTGCCGATACCTTCACCAGCGAATTGAAGAATTCAAGGGATTGGCAGACGGAAACCACCTGAAGGAGCAGCACAATATAGCCCGAAATGGCATTGCGCGAAGTTTTAAAATTTTAAGAAAATGTCAAAACAAATTTGACTGCCTCATTTTCGTAACGCTTTTTTTTTTCATCAAAGAACTTAAACCAACACTAAACAAACAGTGTGATTCCATCCGCGCAAATTATTTGTTTAGATCAGTTCTTAGCAAGCCTCGTTATTTTTTTTATTATTTCATTGTTTTGTGTCCTTTTTTAACTTTATAAATAAATACTTATCACTGACATGTTTTATCACATTTTAGCGTTTATGAAATTCGTACCGATTTTGATTGTTTGTAATATATTTATGCTAAGTTTTGTATCTTATTCGCACTTGAAAATGATCTCGGAGAGGTCGAAACGTCGTGATTTTTTTTTTTTTTTTGCGTTAACTTTAATCACTAATTGATCTATAACTAAGAAATTACTCATTAAAACTAAATGTCTACTTAATTCAACAGGATGTGGTGCCGTTGTCAACAACGTACTGAAAAGTCCCGGATATCCAAACAACTATCCAAACAACATGGACTGTGTTTATCGGGTACAAATTCCACACGGCATGGCCATAAGGATTTACTTTTCTTATTTTACCCTGGGGGGTTATTTACCTTGCAGGTAGAAAACTATCGAATCAGTGTTTAGAGTATACATTACATAACCTTCATTGCATGATAACGGTGGTTGTGATTGTTTCTTTGTTTTGTCTATATTTGCTTGAACCTTGTTTTTTTTTTTTTCCATTATCAGGGCTAAGTATTAGTCTTTCTATTTTTGGCCCTTTCTCCGTTATTTTAATACCTTTATTCTCCTAATGTATATTGTGGAGATGACTGGAGAAGAATAAAAGACAAAAAAAAAAAAAGAAAGAAAGAAAGAAAGAAAAAGAAAAAAAAAAGGTTTATACACTACTCGAAAAAAAGTTATTGAAACATCGCAAAGAACAAAATTACTTGTTAGTCTCATTACTCTAGAAATAGCTATTTTTATCTTGAGACTCATTTGCCTGTTTCTTTGCTTATTTGTGGTTTTTTTTTTTTTGCTTTTTGTTGTTATTGTTTTGTTGTTTTAATCTGAAGCTAAGAATGAAATCAATAACTAGACTGCCTTGTCATTTACTGTCATGACACACATGTGATAAACTAGTTTTGCACGTATGTGATCTGTACAGGCCCCGAAATGATCCCGACCCCGAAGTGATCCCCAACCCTGAAATGATCCCCAAATCGACCCCGAAATGATCCCGACCCCAAAATGATCCCCACCCTTCTTCTTGTCGACCCCGAAATGATCCCCAAGGAATTATAGAATGGTGATTAAACATGGGACTGTGGATTGCTCAATAATTAGGGAAAGTTAAGACATTTTGGCGTATGTAGTGAATAGATTTACGGCGCCGATTTTAACAACTAAAAGAGAATAAAGTAAACTAAGATTAGGGAAAAATTTTCAATAAATGCAATTTGTAGAAACATTTGTAACTGAAGCTAATTAATGTTTTTTTTTTTTGAAAAGTGGACTGCAACTGACGTTCAACGACATTTGAGATGCAATTTTTACATTTACTTACAAATTGGAATATATTTTGTATTTCAGTAAAAAAAACAAACAACGTTTAGTCGATTCGTTATATCTCGCCGTGCTCTGCTATTACAAAGTTTACTATTTCAGAACGTTGTTAGCCATATGTTTCACTCTCATTTCCCTTCATTTACGTGATTTTCGGATTCCTTGTAATGTTACCAAGACAAGGTTTTGTTAGCTAGCCATTTAACACGTTGATATTTTCGTATCTGTTTCTATTGTTTGCTGTCATGTGATCAATTGTATTTATAAGTTATGCATACCTATTAAGAATTAAAGTCGTTCCTGTTATGTCGTTGTATTATGTCTTTTGCAGTCCACCTTTAAAAAAAAACATCAATTAGCCTCAGTTACAAATGTTTCTACAAATTGCATTTATTGAAAAATTTTCCCTATTCTTAGTTTACTTTATTCTCTTTTAGTTGTTAATATCGCAATTGGAATTTTCATTCAGTACCCGTAACTTCTATGGTTTATCCTATAGTTCCAGGAAGCCTATAGCTAATAAGCCCCCGGCTTCCATATAGGCTTCCTAGCCTTTGACACATTTAATCTTGTAAATAGTTTAGTAGATTGTAATATTGTGTATCATCTTTAATGTATTTATGTTGTATTTTTTTTTTGGTTAATGGCAAAATAAATGAATTGAATTGAATTGAATCGGCGCCGTAAATCTATTCACTACATACGCCAAAATGTCTTTACTTTCCCTAATTATTGAGTAATCCACAGTCCCATATTTAATCACCATTCCATAATTCCTTTGGGATCATTTCGAGGTCGACAAGAAGAAAAGTGGGGATCATTTTGGGGTAGGGATCATTTCGGGGATCAATTTTAGGATCATTTCAGGGTTGGGGATCATTTCGGGGCCGGGATCATTTCGGGAGCTGTACAGATCCGCTGATTTTCTACTCTTCTCGCCTGTCTTTACTTCATACTGGCCTGATTATGAGTTGTTTTGAAACCTTTGCTTTTTTTAGACAAATTGGTAGGTAAGCTGTTTATAAGGGTTGTTTGTCTGTGTCGTTGTATTTGCATCATTTAGCATTTTTTTATCGATTACTTTGTCGATTTGTCATTATATAGTTTAAATGTAAGTTATTGTAATGTTTGTTCTACTCTAATGTGTATATGTGCTCTTATTTGTTAGTAATTGGCCGTGCTCCTTTAACTCAGTAAACACATAATAATGTGTGTAATTTTGTCACATCTTATATTATCAATTTTGTTAGCTCATGTCATTTAAGCCTATGTTATCTCATCATAAATGAACTAAACAAATACGTCTTTCTTGTTTACAGGTATGACCACTTGAGGATTTCCAATGATAATAACTATACCGTAGGTACATACTGTGGGGTGCAGTCTGGATTGAAAATCAGTTTTACTGGACGCTATGCTGTGCTAACCTTTCACTCAGACGGATATGAAAATGGATACATAGGATACAAGTTAGATTTCTCCTTTGTTTCTCCCGGTAAGTAGAAAGAGTCGGACGAAATACTCTCCAAAGTAAATGTCAATTTGCCATTCAGAGGTTGTTTGTTATGATAAATTATAATTTACCGATTATAATCTACGCGTTACTATTGGAAAAAAATCGTCAAGTGGTTTTGTATTAAGCGCGGTTGTTTAGCAAATACACCCTCAGGCGGTTACCGTATCGGACGATATTGTCCGATTGAGGCGAAAGATTGTACGAAAAATGCACAGTCGGCCGAGAAACGAAGGTTTAAGGGCAACTGTGAAATTTTGAGGACAATCGGTAATGGGTTATTCCAAACCTACTTGGACCGCTTTTATAGAAACCCTAAAAACGTTAACTATATATTAATGTAAAGCTATTAAGCTGTACAATCTGGAAACAATGCTTTCGGTTTTGAAGGCGATGAAAGCACTGAAACCCAAAACTGTCAGTGTGTGCTTTGACTGAATTAATTACCAGTTCCCACGTTAATGCAGATATCCCAGCAAGCTAGACTATATCCTTCAGGAGATAATGGGCTAACAAAGCGTGCCCATTGCGTACTGAGAAAATCTATTGTTAAGTTTGATAATTGAATATTTTTAAAGGAGTCTTACGCGCTAGGGAGACGATTTTGGCAAGAGCCTGAAACAATTTTGTGCATTAGTGTGTGACGAATGTTTTCTTCAAATTTCGTTCAAATCCGGAAAATATCTCAACCTTATTGGTTGTGTTTTCACTAGGACAATTTTAGCTAGTTAAAGTCAGAAAAGTCGGGAAATAGTAGTATAACGTTTCATGAAGAAAAGACTCCTCCTATGTTCGCGAGACTTTTCCTCAAGTATGTCACTCGAATCTAAAAAAACAAAAACCAAAACAAAAAATACTTATATAAGCCTTAAAAAGAAACCTGAAGATGAACCCGTTAGGCCACATCGACGGCGAATTAACCTTTTTTACTGTTGTTTCCTGAATAACTCGCACGGATCTTAACATTAATTTTTTTCTGCTTTCAGAAATAGTTAAATTAGCAAATGAATTTTTATGCTAAATAATTATAATTAACAACTTGTATAGCGCATTTTAACATATAATGACCAAAGGCGCGTTACAGCATGGAAATTAAACTAGGTATGATACATTTGAGTTATACTTGGCATCTAAAGCTAACCTAAACAGATAGGTTTTCAGTGAGGATTTTAAACAATGTAGTGATCTAGGTTTCTGTGTGGGAAGAGGTAAAGCATTCTACAGTGTGGAAGCAGCGGCGACAAAAAGACCTACCACCAAATTATAATCGCTACATTTTTTTTTTCAGGAGAAAATTCTCGTAGAATAACATCATTTGAGCGGAAGTAATAGGCAGATTGTTTAATTATTGGTATTAAATTACTGATATATTGAGGTGACCGACTAAGCAAAGTCTCATCACAAAGCTCGGATCGTTCTAGAAATACGTAATGTAATTTCCCAAATTAGCTATGAGGAACACTATAAGAACAGAAAACGAAACAGTTTAGTCGTTATATTGTTCGCTGCCCTATTGTCGCCGTTTAAGTATAAGTAAGTAAGTACAATTTCCGAAATAAAATGCTTTATTTAAAACAAACAAAGTTGTCCAAGAAAAGTAACAATTGCGGTTCTTGTTTTGTTTTAGATTGGTTTTCAACCCAAAAAGAAACTACGACACCCATTGAATGACAAACCAAAGTCGTATTAACACGTGTTTGCAGAGGTTTTATGTGTCAGTGAGACAAACAAATGGCAAACCGTTTAAAGTTTGTTCACTTAAAGCGCATCCGAGCGGCCATTGATAGATATTTGAAGCAAGCACCTATTGAAAAGCCGGGGTCTATCGTCGGTGATTATGAATTTAAGAAGGCAAATGATGCCCTAAATGCAGTCTGTAAAAATCTGATGAAAGAGGAAAAAAGTTCGTCCAGTTGTTTATAAACTCCCATCACAAGCGAGCAATTGCAAAAGCTTTTTGAAAGTGGTCAACTGGGAAATGCAGATACAAAAGATCCTAAACAATTACAGCAAACCGCGTGGTTTTACACAAACCTGTATTTTGGGAGGAGAGGAAGAGAAAACCAACGCAGTCTCACTCCAAAGATGTTTATGCTCCACCAAACACCCCAGGGTTATGTAGACGATATTTTAAGGACGGTGCCTACTATCGTTACTGCCCTTACCAAAATAAAGTACACTTTAAGTATATTTCTTTTGTAATCCAAGTATACTGCAAATAATATACAGAAGTATACTTTAAGTCCACTTAAAGTATGCTTTAAGGAGCTACTAAAAGTACAGTTTTAGTATACTTCTTTCCACCTGACATTACATTGCGCAGTCTCAGAAACTTGCAAACCGTAGAGGAGCAAATGATGTTAAGCTCAAACTAAGCTTAATTTCAAAGTCCTTTTCATTTTCAAATTCTGGAAAAGAGTTGACAGATATTTTGCCGTCTGCTTCGTCGGTGTTGTCGTTTACGCCGCCTTGGTGGTTTTTTTGTCGTCAAAACCGCTCCCGGAAAGTCTCTTTGTAGCTTAAGGACGGTGCCTACTAATACCGAAGTATTTTTGTGCGGCTTATTACTATGCGGGAAAAACAGATATGAGCAAGGCCTCTTGGAATCCAAAAGAAAATTGGGGGCAGCCACGCATTTTTCAGAGATAATTAAGCAATAATATCTCTAAAAAGCGCCAAAATATAAAGCAATGTATAGGATGTTTTCCTAAATTGAAGCTTAATTATTTCTGAAAAACGCATGGTTACCCCTAATTTTCTTTTGAGATACCAAAAGCACTTGGTAAGTTCTGCTTTCTCCGTATAGTTTTAAACCGCGCAAAATTATCCCTGTAGTAGTAGGTACCACCCATAGGAAACCCGAGTATGTCGAGATGCGCAGAACGTATGCGCACCCTTACCAAAAAATATAACCCAAAAGTACACTTTAAGTGTACTACAAGTATACTACATCAACAGTTAGTATGATATAAGTATACTTCATTCATACTGCAAGTACTGGAGTATACTTGAAGTAGCATTTTTTAAGTATACTTTAAGTATATGCTTAAGTGAAATGACAGTCCTTCTTTGCCCAAGTAGGTTTTAAGTATACTTCAAATGTGTCAAACTAAAGCAAGTTATGCTGATGGCCAATTAAGTAGGAAAAAAGTATACTGGAAACATACTGCCCTAACAGAGAACATCTGCCTACCTGGTAATTTATTTGGATTTACATATAAATTTTCTTTCAAACATATATACAAGCTAGTGCAAGGTTTACATTAAATCTTCTAAAAGTTTATACTAATATACCAGTTCAGGTCCCTGTTGTTCTTAAACGAATTTTGCATTATTACCAACATATTGGTATTACTGGGAAAACGTTCCTTGAACATACCGGGTTGGCTTATAAATTAGCTGTCTTTTTCAAATCTGTTCGGAAGCTTACACACAAAATTGGAATCATTGCTGTTGACAGAATTTTTATAAATACCCAATTAGACAATATCCAAAACAGCAGCTGCCACAAATGCTCCTTTCTTTCTTACCACAGGAACAATGTGTCCTAATGTGGCATTTGTGAAGGTATCCTTCGAAAGAATAACTTTGTGATCATGCTCCAATAGCTGCAAGATTGCAATATAACAATTTGTTTTGCCAGGGCAGCTTCTCTCACTGCAAGCAGAATGTTCACACTGAAATGCATTTGTGAAAATACTATTACCTTCAATTAATCTCGAGCTCATTTAATGCCAAAAAGATCAGCAATGTTTTGAATCGTAAATCGTTCAAGTAGCTTTTTACAACGGAGAAAAAAACGGTGGAGTTACTGCAAAGCAACAATATAAATGGCAGCCATCTTGGATTTCAGTCAGCCTGGGAAGACTGGGCATGAACAAAGCTATTTTGGTCAGCAGCCATGCCACTGCAGGCTCGTAGAAATACCGTTTCATTTTCGATTTTGAGCGGGATTCAAGGTTACAGGCATCTTTCCCCTGGTTTTTTACTTCTGTTAAGCTAAAAATGATGGCTTCAAGCAGCATAATGTGGATGACTACTTTAAGAAAGAGGTATGCTTTGATTTATTAATAATTTTGATGAGAAACTGCATGGAAATGTGTGATTTTATAGATATATTTAGTCTGCTTGTCATGAGTAGATGTGTTTGATCTTGAATTTTATGGCTCCAAATTCTAGATTGTTGTGGTAGACATTCCTTATTTATTTTAATATATTGGTCCACTGAAAAAAAATAAACCATAACTGGCTTCAATAACAGTTGAGATTCACATCACAATTACAAACTACATTCCGGCCCTCCAACCTCTGATCATGCCGCATGCATGCTTTCCACGTTAGATTCTATGACATTCTGTACACTAGTGGAAAGCCAAATCTGAACTGGATTTTCCATAATATTTATAGCCTTCACAAACGTTTTTAAGGAGTACTTTGTAGCCAGGTTAATATCATTCATATACAGTATCTTTTAGTATAAGCTGAAGACTTGTTCGTCTAATCTTGATTTTGATTCAAGTTACATGATCAACTTCATGGGATGCATGTAAAAAATAATAAACTTATACATGTACAATAATACACTACATACTTTTGTAGCACCATTAGTTAAATTCTGTATACCCTCATATTTTTAATTTACCCATCATTGTTACGGGGGAGAAGCTCACTGCAATTGTATGTGTAAAAAATCATACTGACAGCACTGATCAATTAGACGAACTCACTAAAGTGCACAATTTTCTGTTTTACTACAGATTGTGAAGGCCAATACTCAAGACTGCAGCTTCAGAGTCAAGTCACCAAATCCTGATAAATATAAGCTAAGTCATTTATGACTGTCAGACTCTTATCTGTTATTGCATTTGACGTTAGGAGAACGCATACTTCTACAATGACAGTGATTTGTTCATTTAAATGAAAACTTACGAGACTTCCAATGGCATAAAAATAAAATGTTCCTTATTCACCAGCAACGTGGAGTAATTAAGTGAATAGTTACATGGGAAGCCAGTAAACCAGCCAATTCCCCTGGCAGGAATAAATGTACTACACTTGAATTTAAAAACATTCCTTGCAAAGTGGGAGAACTAATCAATTTAGTACTCCACTTGAAACACTAATAAACAAAAAGTTTTACCAAATTAACCTTACACTGCAGAGCAACTCATAAATTCAACGTCACAGTCATTAAAGCTAAAACAAAATTTACCTTACCCCAACAAGATTTTATGTCCCTTTACAAGTGAGCGTTTCCACTAGAACAACAAGAAAATCAAAGGAAATGTTGCATTGTTTGTGGATTAAACTTTTGATGCTGAGCTTACTGGTAATGGGTAATCGGGAGCGGGCAAGATTGCTCCATCTTAACCGCTCGGGAAGCCAATCACAGCCATGATTGGGCTCTTTCATTCTACTAGCTTTTTATGCCCTTATTCTTATTGTTTGTAGATAAATATTCTAGCGCTCTCGTGCAATTTGGCGACTCAGATATTCAAAGACGTTCACAATTGTATACCCACTCTGACCGTAATGGGTCAAATAATGTAAAATAGCTCAACTCTGGCTATAAAGGGGCTTCATGCCAGCTATCCTGTCATTCGATTAAGATAATTAATCTTTCACGAAAAGTTAACATAACCCAATATTTGCTGGGATATGTTCTTGCAAATCGAGACAGATAAAGCGGCCATGAGCCATTTAAGCATGCCCCTAGAATAGCGACCGTTGAATTATCTCCTGATTGTTCTTTTAAGGTGAAATCATCAAGATCTAGCAATATCTCTTGATTGGTTTTTAATAAAACAATTATTCCACTCGCGCTTTATGGATGAAAGATGATTATACGCTGTCATCTTATCTCAAACGCGCGTTTGAAAATAATTGTTAAATATATCCAGTTTAGTATAATTACTCAGACAGGTGATTATAGAGATTGCGTTCATCTGATTAGTCGAGGATTGCGTCATATCCTACTAATAAATATATTTTTAGCCAAACCTAAAAGGGGAGCTCCAATATTTTTCATAGCATTTATAGAAATCTGGTTAGCGTATGAACGTAATAACCTTAATACCAGTTCCTCATCCCGTCTGCAGTTATATACATTTTTAGTGCATATGAAGCAAACTGCTTAAACAATAATAACAATGTAATACAAAGGGAAACATTTTTTTGAATGCTGATTTGTTTTAACAGAGGGCAATTTTTCTCAACTTCCCTTTCCCCGAGGGCAAAATTTCTTACTCCTGATTGACCGAGCGGCGATGATACTCGCTCCTCATTGGCTGAGCAGGTCAGTTCTACATTTCATTAAATTCTTCATTTTGTGTCCAAAAACAACGAGTTCTTCCTAGTTCTTTGGAGTTCGACTGTTTAAGCCAGGTTTTTTTTGTACCACAAATACATGAAAATCAAGTGCTGCATTTAGACTAAGGAAAATCCTAAACCTTAAGTTTTCGTGTCTCTTACAAGAAAAGGCAACCGATTTTTTGATCAAAACTAGAAACTTGAGTCGGATTGACATTTGCTTAGCTGAGAAACTGAAATCAGTCGTGGCGACTAATAGCTTTAACCTCGCTACTTCTTCTTTCAACGAATGATAACCGAGCATAACAGTGCCCTTTTGATGAGAGGAAGGAGCAGGTCAAATTCGGTGGAAGAAATTACTCCGTAATTTTTTTTTTTAGATCCACCGTTTGCTATTTTTATCGATCTATTTTCGCGGATTTTCGAGCGGTGGGAAGCTTCACAGCGCAGGTGAACAATTACTTGATGCTTGACATTAAGTTTTATTGCTGTCAGTTTACTCCTGAATTAAACTGATATTCTCTTTTTATTACATGTGTAGAATTCACAACTCAGTCAATATTGCTACTACTAAAATCTAAACAAACTTCAACAAGAGGAGAACACGGGAAAATTACTCTTGGTTGCTTGGCACAGATCTCAACGAGAGCCATGCGGTGCGAACGAAACTAACCTAAACAAAGTGTTTAAAAATTAGTTTTTCGACTTCTATTTGTTCTGTCGAAACGATTGAAGTATATTTGTGAAGCTTGAAACACATTAATAAGGAAAAATTATTGATTGTTGCGCGGAAACGCATTAGATTTAAGTAAGCGGTTAGCAAGTTGCCTAAATTAGTAGGAGTTGCGTTCAAGTTAACAGAGAAAAATTCACCGTCGTTTGCACATGTTCTCCTCAAAACCTTGAATTAGGTCATTTCACGTTGCGTTGTAGTCTTGCAGAGGACGGCAAAAAAATCTACCAAAATTTAAAATCCTCGTTCGGAGCGATTTTTTTGCAGCGTTGTTGCTGCCGTCGTCGTTGCTTAACAGGGTTCCCAGACATATTAAAAAATGTTCGGAAACTCAAAACTGTGTCAATTCTGCTCCTAATTGGTAACAAATCTAGTCTCTAAATATACGTTAAGAAAAGGAGAATACAAAAAATACTTTTTGGTGTTTGGTAGAATATTTCAGAGCTTTGAAACTTTTGTAAACACATGAGAGTCTTGCGGTGCGAATAAAAAATCACCGCCACGGAACAATTTTTTTTTTCAAAAATTAATCTCTTTCGAATATTGATGGTACCCAAAGCGAATAAAGCGTCTATGCTGAGCTATTTAAGAGTTCTACAAGTTATCATAACTGATCACGAACTGGTGATATTAGGCAAATGTGAGGCTTTTAAACTTACTTTTTACTGCTAGCCTACCTTAACTTGCTATCCGTCGCTCTCTTTCACGTTGAACTTTGCTTAATCGTCTCCGCTTTTCTTGTTTTCTTTTTCTCTTTCTTTCTCTTCTCTCCACGTTTGTCAACATATCCAATAAATACATATGAATTGAATTTGTATTTTTTGTTCTGTAGGATTTCTGTTGTAAACGCATCTCGCCATGCAACTTCCCGCAAAACAAACACGGGCGCATTAGCATTGTGGGATTGCGTACGGACGGTCGGGCGGACGGACGTGACGTCATAACCAAAGCAAAATTTTTCTCATTAATGAGTTTCCCAATTTTTTTTTAATTAATTTTAATCACGTGAGTAATTATACTAAATATATTTAACCCAGCCTAAAAGCGGAGCTCCACTATTTCTTTTTAATAGGATTTATATATATATATGCTAGTCTGTGTGTCTACAAATATGCGCCGCGAATGGCGAATGAATTACAAAATGTTCAAAACAATTCATAACTCTAGGAATATGTCTCCCACAGAAATAGTTCTAGTCTCTAAGTAAACGTTAACAAAAGGAGAATATAGGAAAAATAATGTTTGATAGTGGTCCGAAATATGTCATTAAGCGCTTAAAATTAGAGCGTGTTTACAAACATGCGCTGTGAATGGCGAATGAATTACAAAATATGTCATTAAGCGCTTAAAATTAGAGCGTGTTTGCAAATATGCGCTGCGAATGGCGAATGAATTACACAAGTCCAACACAAAATATTCCAAACAATTTATAACCCTGAGAATATAGAAATAGAAGGAAAATGCAGAAAAAAAAATTGTTTGGTTGTGGCTCAAAATATTTCAGTGAGCGCTTAAAATTAGAGCGTGTTTACTAATATAGGATGCGAAAGGCGAACGAATTACACAAGTGCAACGCAAAATGTTAAGGACAATTTATAACTCTGCCAATATTTCTCCTTAAGAAATAATTCTAGTCCTTAAGTAAATGTTACCAAGAAAAGAATACAAGAGAAATTAATGTTTGGTTGTGTGTTTACTAATGTGCGCTGCGAATACATTTGTAATACATATTAAGTCCAACACAAAATGTTCAAAACAATTCGTCACGGTAAATAGCTCTGTGTATGTTAAAAGATAATTTATCCACGAATATTTGTCGAATGGCAACGACTTAAGTATTTGTGTTTAGTTTGAAAAATATGTTAAACATGGATAATTACCGACAATTGTCTGCAAAATTGTATTTAATTTCTAAGCGACTTGCGAGTTGCTTACTCCCCGCATGTGTTACACACTCCACAAGCTTAAACTGTAAACGACGTTTTATTACAAGTACAAACTGCGTACTGTCCGATTACATCAGCCATGAGCACATGGTTCGTCCTCGCTCTTCCCGGCATTCTTCACGGTATAGACAATCTCGCGTCACGCACCACTCACACGCGTGTCACACGCTCTACACACTCCCCCTCCAAAACAAATGGACGAACGAAACGCTAGAAAAAAAAAATGACAAACTAAACTGAGAGTTAAGGTCAATGTTACATAGTCCTCTCATGCGAAGAAATCATACAAAATCTCTTATCCATAATCCTCAACCTTGGGTCCTGGATGACGCAACTGGTTTTCCCGGAATAGTCAGCAATAGGAAAGTGGTAAATAAGGCACCTGTGGCCAGGTCCAATAGTAGAAAGGTCCATGATAGGGAACAGGTAAAGCTGGTGGCGATGTCCACGGCATCTGAACGTAGTTAACTAATGGATTGACACGCTGGTACTCCGGGTTTCCTAGGGAGTTGTACGTGAAGATCTGTGGTGGCCTGCACTGACGTTGTGGTCGGGTTGACACGCTCTCCTCGGTGCTGACATCAAGATCCGAAAATTCCTCGTCAACTGACCTATTCTCACTCCCGATGATGAGGTCCACATCTGTAGTGGGAACAATTTCGGCCTGGTCTAGGGGCTCATTTGGCTCCGAGCATGATGAATTTGATGATCCGGTTTCTTGTGAATATCCCACTAATCTGGTTTCTGTTAGGTCATCACTCTCGTCCTCTGAGGACAGCCCATCACTTGTCTTTGGTGGCAATGCGGAGCTCGTGATGGTTCTCCTGGCCTGATGAACAGGTTCAACTACTGAGCTTCCAAGTTCCAGCGCATCACAAGGCAAAAGTAAGTTCCTGTGGAGCACCCTTGCGCGACCACGCCCATTCTCTGGCTTGAGTCTGTAAACCGGACTATCCCCTCCCAATCTTTCAGCAACGACGTGGATGGTCTCTTCCCAGTGTGATCTCAATTTTCCAGGGCCGCCCCGTTCAGCTAAATTTCTAACCAGCACTCGGTCCCCGGGTTGAAGCACTCCGCCTGACACTCTCCTGTCATAGTAATCTTTGCTACGTCTAGCAGCCTTCTTTGCAGTCTTCTGAGCAATCTGATATGCTTCGTCCATGTCTTCCCGCCACTTGCGCACATAGGAATTATAGTCAACTCGACCATTATTGTCCTGATTGAAGTTAAATATAAGATCGATGGGTAGTCTTGGATTACGACCAAACAGAAGATAATATGGCGCGAATCCAGTAGCCTCATGTTTGGTACAGTTATATGCATGAATCATCTTGTTAAGTGATTCGTCCCATTTGCGCTTCTTTAATTCGGGAAGGGTCCTGAGCATTGACAACAACGTGCGATTCATCCTTTCCACTTGTCCATTCCCTTGGGGGTGGTACGGCGTTGTGCGAGACTTGGAGACACCAGTTAACTTGTTTAATTGACGCAGGAGCTGATTTTCAAATTCTCCACCCTGGTCGCTATGGAGGCGAGCTGGAAACCCAAACCTCGGAATGTAGTCATTGAAAAGTTTTTCGGCTACAGTACGTGCTGTCTTGTTTCGAGTAGGGTAAGCCTGAGCATACCTTGTGAAGTGATCAACTACGAGTAAAATATACTCAAATCCTCTTTGGCTCTTTTCCAGGTGAAGAAAATCGATCGAGACCATTTCAAAGGGTGCTGTAGTGGTGATACTTTCCATAGGCGCCCTAACTGATGTACTTGGTTTCTTGTGCCGAATGCAGCTGCACTTGTTTGTAATGAAATAAGTGATGTCCTGTTGCATGCGGGGCCAGTAAAACCTGGACCTGGCTAAATCCAACACTCGGTCAACACCCAGGTGACCCATCTCAGTGTGTAGCTCCCGGTAAACGAGTTGTCTGAACTTTAGGGGAAGAACTAACTGTTGTCGATTCTTGGTTTTGCGCCACAGAGTTCCGTCTGCTGAAATGTGAAGATTATTCCATTCTCTTATATAACAAAACATCTCATTGTCCCTGGTCCTGCCGCCTGTCAACTTAGGGGGATATCCTTGTTGTTTGAATTGCATGATTTGTGAAATGACTGAGTCTTCCCGCTGAGCTCGCTGAATTTCTCCCGGTACCAATTGTGTAAGAGTTAAGTCGCTGACAATGGGTTCTTGGTCTGCAATACTAATATTCGCAGAGACTGCAGTTAACCACGGAATCTCTTCCGCTCTCTGGTGTGTTAGTCCCTGGATCGTTGCATCAATGGCTTCCTTGTCCATTCCAGCAGTACAGCTATCCATGTACTCTCGGGGGTCTATCGGTAGGCGAGATAGTATATCTGCATCAATGTTAGTTTTCCCAGGTCTATATCGCAGGCAAAAATTGAAGTCAGCTAGCTCTGCCACCCATCGATGTCCAACAGCAGACAGTTTCGCGGAAGTTAATATGTACGTTAAAGGGTTATTATCTGTATAGACGTCAAATGATGGAGCATAATATAAATAATCCCGAAATTTTTCAGTCACAGCCCATTTAAGAGCCAGAAACTCCAGTTTTGTGATAGCATGCAAGTGATAGTTTTTCTCTGCTGGGGTTAGGGTCCTTGATGCGTAACCGATAACTTTCAACTTCCTGTCCTGCTCCTGGTATAACACGGCGCCCAGGCCTTCATGAGAGGCATCCGTATGCAGTACAAATGGTTTGGAAAAATCGGGAAAAGCCATCACTGGTGGTCTTGTTACACAGTCAACTAGCAAGTTTAATCTCTCCTGGTGATCGTCTGACCAGTTGATCCTGTGGGTATTTGGTAGCTGTTGTTTTCCCCCGACTGTAGCATTAGATTTACCACCTTGATTAGCACTCTGCGATACGGCCATAAGGTCATAGAGGGGTTTGGCGATGCGTGAGAAATCTGGAATGTACTGTCTGTAGTACCCCAGGAATCCGAGTAACTTGCGGATGTCCCCCACAGTGTTTGGTTTCTCACTTTTCAACTTCTGAACTGCTTTTGTATCCTCCGGGTCCAAAGAGTAACCATCAGCTGACACGATCCTACCTAAATATCTGACCCTTTGCTGGAAGAAATTGCACTTGGATGGTTTTAATTTAATCCCATGTTCCTGAAGTCTGCGCAGTACTCGCTGAACATCTCTGACATGATCTTCAAATGTTCGGCTATAAACTAGAATATCATCGAGGTATGGAATACAGATATCGTCACGTAATCCACACAAGCATTCCTCCATGCATCGCTGAAAGGCTGCAGGGGCATTCATTAAACCAAATGGGATCCTGTTCCATTGATATAGCCCCCAAGGGGTGACAAATGCGGTAAGGGGTCGGCTCTTGTCCGCAACAAAGCCCTGGTGATATGCCTTCCCTTGGTCGAGAACAGTAAACCACTTATTACCCCCCAGCCCATTCAGAATATCCTGTATCCGTGGGATTGGCTGGCGCTCAGGGTTTGTTTTCCTGTTAAGTTCTCGATAGTCAATACATAATCGTAAACTACCATCCTTCTTCCGAACACAAACCATGGGGGAAGAATATGCCGAGTGGGACTTGCTGATCCAGTTGCGATTGATCAAGTCTTCTATATACTCCTTCACTTCTCCGTAAAGAGGTTTTGGAATGGACACATAGTTCTTTCGCACAGGCTGGTCATCACTTAGATTGATTTCCAATTCCAAATTATCAATGCACCCAGCTTCATTCTCGTCTCTGGCAAATGCATCAGCCTCTTCCTGTAACATTTGGCGAACAATGGATTGCTGTTCTTCTTCCAAATGGCTAAGGCCAACAGGCGGGTCCCACAATTCCTGTGCTTGTTCCTCTGATGGGGAAACATCAACTGAATCTCCTTCCTGGACGTGCTCCTGGTCTGGCGGCTTCGGAATAGGTAACACTGACTTAACCATTTGAATCTGACCTAGTTCGGTTCTTCGTTTCAGCAGGATGTCCTTATCGATGTTGTTATGTACTAAGATTGTAACCTGGCTGGATGTGCCCGGGGCTATCTTACTCAGTTCCTCAGATAATTGAAGTCCCTCCGGGAGATCGCCTTCTTCCTTTGGCTCAAATATTATCGGCAATTCTTCTGCAACAGGCCCGAGGTGGACACGACACTTAACTCTAACTGACTGTCCCTTTGGAACCACAACATCTTTCTTGCCAACCCTGACTACAGACGTGCCAGCATCTTGAGTCCTTGTGCGAACAATATTGACAAATGTCCCCAATTTGGAATAGTGAACTGAGGGGAAAGATTGTCGAATTATATTTTCAGAAACATCTACGGGGTCTCCATTGTGTTTCTTTAAAATCTCCTCTATCACATTGAATCCAATAATGGGTAACTCCTGTTCCTGTTGTCCCACTAGCACTGGTACGGTCAGCTCATCCGAGTCCCCAGATAGTCTAAATGTCACTTCGATCCAGCCATCGAAGGGAATGTCAGTCCCATTTATAGCCTCCAAACTCAATCCCTGCCCATCTTCTAACAATTCACCAACACTTTTTAATTCTTCCAGGGGAAGGTAAGCCTCCTTCCGTGCCCGCGATACCACACAAACTTGGGACCCAGTGTCCCATAATGCCTCCACCTCTATTCCTTGCATACTACATTTCACTATGCACCTCTGTCCTACCAGTTTGGTTAGTCCCGCTTGCTGTTTTGGAGTTAGATGGCAAGCGAATGTCGTGTTCAAAGGTACATTTTTAGCTTCATCTTCCTGTCGCCTTTCCAGTTCTTGTATGGCCTTACAAATAACTTTGTGCTGTGGCCAATGTTCTTCTTGGCACCCCTTGGAACAATATCTGCTGGTCTTACAAGCTGCACAACGATCGAATAATGCATGGGCACCACCCACTCTACCACAATAAGCACACTGGGACTGGTTGTTCTGTAAGATCACACCCTGTCCCCCGGGCGTGACCTCTGTCCATTTCCCTGTAACCCTGTACCCCATTGACGAGATCGCGCCCGACATTCACGTGCATAATGGCCACTCATTCCACACTTAAAACAATGATCGCAAAGCCCTTCAACCCCATTTTGTTGACAAATTCTGCACTGTGGGGGTGACCTCATAGGTTGCTGTGCTAAAGGCTGTCTAGATACTCGTGGTGGGGAGGCAACCCTTTCCTTGACAGCAGCAATTTCTGCTTTCAGCTCTCTGACCTCCTTGAGTAGTGCCTGATCCAAACTGGTCACTTTCCCCCCCTCTTTGACTCGATCAGCAGCAGCCTCAGACTCTTGCACTGGATTCACCTTGGGAGTCAGTCGCGAGCCAACTTTTTGTAATCTTTCCGTCTCGTTGCTGACACAGACATTCAGTGCTTCAAATAGCTCTTCATCACTGATGGTGTCCTTTTGTAAATGGGGCTTCATATCTGACTTTATGTTTTCACTCAAGAGGCCAATGGGAAAACGATGTAAAAACATTCCATGCACTAAAGCTGGGTCATACTTTAACCCTGACTCAGATTCTTGTGATGCAAACAAAACCTTCTGTTTCAAATCCAGTAGGCGGATAAGAAACTCTTGAGGCTTTTCTGTAGCTTTTTGAACGGTTGAACTAAGCTGGTGATATAGTTCTGTTGCTGTTCTCTCTTGATAGTGAGAACGCAAGATTCGCCTCATTTTTGCAAGCGTCAAATCCGACTTTCCCTCTAAATAGCTCCTCAGACTTAAAGCAGGGTTTATGGCTTTTATCACGGCTTCTTTGATTTCATCCTCTTTGTAATCATTTCTTAACCCGTGTTCAATCTGATGTGCCAGCGATGAGAAACTTAAGCGATCTTTCTGCGAGATGTCGCCAATTTGGCCTGAAATTTTAAAGTCTCTCTTTATCTTAGAAATCGATAGGACTGGTTGTTGTTCCGTTTTTGAACCGCTTGCTTCGGAATTCTCGACTGATTCTGTTTTCACCTTGGATTCTGTCGTCTTCTCCTTCATGCCTACATACAACGCCAATTCCTTGAGTTTTGTTTCGTTCAGTTCTTCGGTCTCGAGATACTTATTTAGTGCTTGAATAAACACCAGTCTTCCTTTACTTCCCGGCGCCAAAGTGATGTTTACTTTACTACAAACATCTTTCAATTTTTCTTCGCTCAAGCCACAAAACGCCACTTGCAAATTGATTTGAAGAGCCTCAAGAGTCTCCATAGTCTATCAAATCAAAACTTCTTACTCACCAACCACTGACACACAGTCAAAATTTCTCTCCGGTAAATAGAGCACCGCTTCGTGTTTGCACAACTTCCCAGGTCAGAGGTGAAACACGGTCCAGTTATCGCCAGTTACGCTGCAAAATTAACGACGCTCGACGGTTCAACGTAGACAAAGCTCCCAATAGTCCTGGCAGGGTCGCCAATGTTACACACTCCACAAGCTTAAACTGTAAACGACGTTTTATTACAAGTACAAACTGCGTACTGTCCGATTACATCAGCCATGAGCACATGGTTCGTCCTCGCTCTTCCCGGCATTCTTCACGGTATAGACAATCTCGCGTCACGCACCACTCACACGCGTGTCACACGCTCTACACATGTTTGTTTTCAACTGACATTTCCCCTGTTTGTTCGCCCACTCAGTTGCTTTCGGGTCTCAAATTTCCTTATTTGTCTCCTGCTTTCTCGACGTATGTCGTTTGTCGAAATATTTAACGAATACAACAATTAGTTTTCTTCGAAATTCTCGTTTCTTTTTCTGAAAGAAGTTGGCCTTCCCACTTCCTACCGAAAGAAACCCAGGTTGCAGCACAGGGTTTAACTGTTTCATTTTACTTTGGATGACATGATGGAGCGAACGTACTTACATTCGGTCGTCGGTCGTATGGAAGTGACGTCATAACCAACCCAAAATTTCTCGCCCTCACGGGTTTACCAAAATCTCTTAGCTATAGGGCTTCGCGCGCGCGCCTAATAATAATAATAATAATAATAATAATAATAATAATAATAATAATAATAATAATAATGTCATTTGAAATTTGGAAATACGTCATGTTTTCCAATCGGCAGCCAACTTGAAAGCGACAGCTCTGTTTTCTCTATCTTAAAATACCTTACAGGAGCGTCTCCATTGAATTGAAAGCAATCCCTCCTGATAAGCAAACACAGCGAAAGTAGAGCAGTATACTAGTAGGTAAAAATGATAAACTTTCGTTGACGAAAGAAGAAAGCAAAAAAGGGAAAATTCAAGTTCAGAGAACTAAATTTACAGTAGTAGTAAGTCAAATCAAATTGCTGTCATATGACGTTTTAGCAGAAGATATGAAGATTTTTTTTCGTTCGATATCTGCAATGTTAATAACTTTTGAAATGATCCTGCATCTAATCCAATAATCCACAGGGCGAACCCAATACATGAATTAGAGCTAATTAGCATATCGTTTACTTTTAATCTTCCAGATTGCAATAATTACTGCATCAGTTCCTATGGATACAGACCGCGACAAGGATACCAAGTTGAGAATATATATGACTGCACGGAGACACGATTGACGCCCGACTTCCTCAAGTGCCTTCCAACAACTGCTACAAAGCTGTACGATTTCTCTTTTCTCGTCGAATGAACATCTCCTTATTAGCTGTTAAAAATTAATTTGTATGTAAAGTGAATCTATTTTAAGATCTCCTGAGAGAAATTTAACTGCACTGCAAATTTCATAGCCTCCCACGCAGTCGTTTTTAGGGGACTCGTATTACCTCTTCCCCACAAACGCCTGCTTACCCAAGCGCCACATTCCTTTCCGCCGCTAAGCCAATCACAGTGAACCTTCTAAAATCTGGAAGGTTGACCTTGACCTCAGAACGCCTCTCGCGGTCTCGAACACGGTGAAAACATCACGGCGGAGACAGAACTTTACCGAGCTTACGTGAGCTGTGTGCCCTATGTTAAAAATTTCTCGTTTACATGCCTATAAACTGACTGCAATCAAAGAATTCGTGACGGGAAATAGCGAAATTTTCGTCAATTTGCCGACTGGTTGTAACGCAAAGTCGCTTTAATATTTATCAAGCTTTGCCTTCAATCTTGTCGACCTTGTAGGTGTGGAGGAAACCGAAATATTACCCGATATGTCGGTAAACTTTAAAGATTTTGCAGTTGAAACTCGCTTTGTTGTTTGTTGCTGTCAACTCGATCAGGCGGGGAAGATCGATTACACTTTCCTGAAGATTTTGACTCTCCCAGCAGATAACGGTGTGAAAATGACGCACAAGAAGCGCTTGTATTCACATTCGATATTTGTTTTGGCGTTTCAGCCATGACCAGCCATTCCAGCAAGTGAAAAACTACATATATTCCGCATCTCTCAAGACTGTACCAGAGACTGTGCAAAGCTCGCGGGAAACGGAAGCGGCCGTTGTAACCAGGGATTTGATTTGATATCATTAGACAATGCCTCGATGGTGATTGGCTAGGGTGCTGAGGAGTAAAACAATGGGAAAGGAATGTGGCGCTTGGGTAAGCAGGCGTTTGTGGGGAGGAGGTCATACGAGTCCCCTAAAAACGACTGCGTGGGAAACTACAAATTTCAGGACTTAAATTCTTCAATTCTAGCCTTATTTACCAAATTGCCTTTTAAATATCTAGCTTTAATTTTCCATGGAGACTCCATTGATATAACATGACTTAGGTTATTTATGAAACGCCGTTTTTATGTGGAAATTTGGCTTAATCTTGAACAGGATTTTACGTGACACTGGGATCAAGGATTTACCTCTGGGAACTTTCCGTCATATGGAAGCCCTTAAATATCTGTAAGTAGGTGGGAAAATGGGATGACATGAAATATTGTAGTCATCTGTTGGAATAACTTACCAACTAAATTAAGAGTCTAAATAGAACAGACTCTCGCAGCTATTTACGCAACTTAAGCAGTTGCAAAAAGAAACCCTGAATCCAATACTACACGGGTAGTTTTAACTAATTAACTAATTAATTAATTAATTAATTAATTAATTGAAATAATAATAAAAAGGCGGCTCGACATCGTTCATTAGTCATCTTTTTTTTATGTTAAAAATACAGACAAGTTTTAGTTTTGCCAGACAACGTGGAAAGTTAATTGAGTTGTTTAAAGACCAGCCCTGACAGAATGAACTGCATTGATTTTGAAATCAAATCATATCCTCGCCTGCATGAAACGTATTGTTAGACTTTGTGACTGATCAAATTTGAAGACGAGTTGGCATTTTCCAAACAATAAAGGCTCATCAAGAATGGTCAAATATGTTTACAAACACTTTTATCGTCACGGAATACTCCACTCAAAACTCCACTCTAAAAGCATAAAAATGCCGGGGGTGATCGTCCTACCATTTAGAGGCGTAAATTTGTGAGTTGGTACAGCTGAATTGGTACGCAGAATGACCGCTGTTAGACGTATGGCGATACTTCAAGGATATTGTGTCAGTAGATTTTTCCAACTTTTGCGGGAAATACACGAAAACTGCAAAGAAGGCTTAACAGAAACGCACGGGGAAATCTCAGTCAAATGGGAGCACTCGCTCGTAGGAAGAGACGGTCACTTCTCAAGGTGGTACCAAAGATCTAAACCAGGAACTGGACAGAACCTCAGCAACAGAACGAGAAAATGGTCCAACAGAGCTTTATTCTGACTTACTTGTAATTCGAAGAAACATTGTACAACAGGGGCTTTTATGCGCTTGTACATTAATTGTTTTTGACAAGGTGCTATACGCGTGTCAATACAACTAAATGAAAAACCATTAAGAGTGGAACAACAGTCTTTGTAGATATAGCGAACTAAATTAAAATTGTCACTTTGTCCTCAAGATTGTGGGTCCAGCTTGGAAACTAATTCCAGCAGCAAACGCCTTTCTGAATACACTACATTACAACTAGGAAATCTTCATGTAATGAATCCTACCACTGACGAACAGCTGCGAGTACACTGTTCCGGAGAAAAGGAGAACTTTTCATTAAGTACATCAACACCTCTAACGAGAACCAATTCGACTAGGAAATAACAGGACAGCTGAATATGCTAGCTGTAAATTAATCGTATAGAAGCTATCTACTTCTAAAGTAATCGAAACGAGCTCCAATAAAAAGAAATTTCAAACTTAACGAAGTAAAGAAAGTAATTGTTGGCTTAAGTTTAGTACAATACTTCCAAATCCTCAAGGTACAAAAGAAATGCTAATTTAGCTTTACAAGTTGTTTACATTGTGCTTCCGTTGGTTTTCCAGAGTTACAGAGAACAAGAATCATGCAGTGAATATCTTAAAGCAAACTAACTTCTTGCAGCGAAAGCGAATAAATATTTGCAAGAAGACCAAACTCCTTTCTTTTTAAGATTAAATATGGTTTAATTACGGACAATCAACCTGTGATGAATAGCCCATTATTTTCTTTTGCAGGCTTATCATTTGTTTGTGCTACGAACAAAATTCTGTGCGAAATATTAAGTTCCTAATTCCGTGCAAACTTGCGAATTCCCCCGTAACAATATTGATCAAAAGATGTGGCGAGGACTATACTTTTCAATCACTGATGAATGAGATTATTTTCCTTTTAGGATGTTTTCCGCAATTTCCGACGATAACGGCAGTCATTTTTTTATGAACGTTTTTTAGCTATTTTCGTCTCACCCCAAAGAAACTGCTTAAGCACGCCTGTGACGAATTTTTACTTTTCTTTTTCTTGGATTTTTGTTTTTGCCTTTGCCCGTTTACACTTACCTGGGATGGCATCCCGCGACTGTGTGTGAACCGTTAAACCTTCCATTTACCAACATAGATTAGAAAAAAAAAACATCTTTTCCATTTCCTCCTTTTAACGACGAAGCTTTGAAAGGAAATCTACAGCAATTCAGCAATCAAGTCCTCGATTTAAGTGGAAAGTGAAAAAAGGTCCTCTTTAGTTTTCTGACAAAAATAAGTTTAGAGAATGATCTGAAAAATAGCTAATTTTAAATTTTAAATAAGCATTTTAAATACAATAAAAAAATTCAACTGAACAGTTGATTGGCGGAAAATTACAGGCATCATTTTACAAATAAAACACTTATGATGGATTGAGCTTATAAATAGTAGTATCAAGGCTGTAAATTCAAAAATCTTTTTTTTTTTATTAACCTCTTACTAACCGAGCGCGAGGGCCGTACTGGGGAATATTGGCCTGAGGTTGTGGCAGTACGGACCGAGCGCAGCGAGGTCCGTACAAAAACGACCGAGGGCGAATATTCCCCAGTACGGCTCGAGCAAGCTAGGTTAGTAAGTAGTTTATAGCGGAGCTCTTGCACGCGCCGCAGGCGCGCGCAGCGGAGCCCCATAGCTAAGAGAATTTGGTAACCCGTGAATGCGAGAAAATTTGGTTTGGTTATGACGTCACTTGTGTCCGTCCATGCGACCGTCCGTACGACGTACGCAGCGCAGCGGTTGTTTCGCCCGACGGTATATCGCCCGGACTCACGTCGATTAGAGCGATGTTTTAACGAATAAAATGGAAAACTTACAATAGAAGAAATAACTATAAGGCCTACACGATAAAACGAGCGGATGTAAAATCAGTAAAAATTGTTCAAACAAACTAAAAGAGGTTCTTACGTTGAGGTGCCGAGTTTCTCCGAGATGTTAGGGATTTACCTACAAGATGATTGATTATGATTTCAAGACAAATAGCTGCATGTCGACTTGTAACAAATATTATTTAATTGATTTATTTTTGTTAGCGGGAAATTTTACCGTGAAGTGAAAACTTTGAACTAATCATGAAATCCATATGGAATTTGTGAATACGGTGTATTTCGTCGTGCGAATCGACGCAAGTTCTGGCGAAACGCTTTCGGGCGAGTCGACGTTCGGGCGAAACAACCACAATTAGTTAGTACCACAGGAAAACTCAGATTGTGTGAAGCTGTGCTGCAATCGTGCCGCGACCATTGTTTGTTTAGCGTCTCCCTCTTCTAACTATGGCGGGAAGTTGCTTTTAAGAAATGCACAAAGACATTTTGAAGACAACAAAATACAAAGTCAAGTTATGTAGCCGACAGCGGGAGAAACAGCAAGACGATTAGCGGCGGGAGAAACAAATCGACTTACACATCATCAGAACTTTGAAGTGAAACCATCTTACTCCGACCCAGCGCGACGAATCGTTGAATTTTTCCTCTTGAAGTGAAACGTTTCGCTCACTTGATGTTGTAAAAGGAATGGAAAATCAGGAATTAGAATAAAAGGACTGATTATTCTCAGAAGAGGCGAGTATATTCATGTTATTTTGTTGACAAAACTTTGCTTGTTTGCTGTCTTGCAAGAACTTGTTGTTTTGCAGTGTTGACACGCCGTTTACTGCTAAATACTGCTTACTTTACAGTATTCTTTTGAGCTCACTTTTTTCGGTCCATGTTCATTATTACCCTTGGAGTTTTATTTTCTAATCTACTCCAAATTTTGCCTTCCAACAGCGGGAGAAAGAGTATAAATACGACTCGCGGCCGGTGGGAGAGTTGGCATAAACAGCAACCGAAACTTGAAGTGAACTCATTTTACTCCGATCCGGCTTGACAAAACGTTGGATTTTTCCTCTTAAAGTGGAATGTTTCGCTCACTTAGCGTTGTAAAACGAACGAAAAAATCAGCAGTGAAATAAAAGGACTGGTTATTCTCAGAAGAGGCGAGTATATCCATGTGATTTTGTTGACAAATCTTTGCTGGTTTGCAAGATATTGATTTCTTGCACTGTCTGACACGCAGTTTAGCTTAATACTGCTAATTTCAGAGCAGTCTTTTTCGCTCATTTTTTCAGGCTCTTTTAATTTTTTTTTCCTCAGAGTTATATGTTCTAATCTCCTCCAATTTTGCTTTTCAACAGCGGGAAAAAGAGCAGGGCAACTAGCGGCGGGGGAAACATATGGACTCTTTTAGAGGCGGGATAACATAAACAGCGGCCGAAGAGAACTCATTTCACTCTGATCCGATCGACTCGACGAAACGTTGCATTTTTTCCTCTTGAAGTGAAACTTTTCGCTCACTCAACGTTGTAAAACGAACGAAAAATCAGCAATGGAATAAAAGGACTTGTTATCGATCTCCAAAGAGGCGAGTATGTTATTTTATGTGATTTTGTTGGCAGAACTTTAATTTGCTGTTTTGCAAGATATTGTTTTTCTTGAAGTGTTGACACTGCAACTTGTTTAACTTTTGTAAAAGCTACTGCTAACGCCAGAGCAGTCTCTGGTGCTCATTTTTTGGTCCATGTTTGTTATTTCCCTCGGAGGTTTATTTTCTTATCTCTTCCGGTTTTGCTGCATCTAAGAAAATTTGATTCTCAGGTAAAAATATAGTTAGTCTAACAAACGTCTTGCAATACACTGTGAAAACTACTGACAAGTTTTTTCTCGCATATATTTCTATTTTAACATTTATTTGTGGCAGTCTTTACAGAGAACAAACACAAATACTTAAAAGAATAGGATATAAGGGCAAAGATTTAGATTTGTGAGTATTATTATATTTATTCCCTTGTCTGTGCAAATTTTTTTAAAGATAGTTGTTTAGTTTATTTCTGTACTGATTGCTATATATACACAAGTTCGCCTTGAAAAAGAATAATAACAACAGAAAAAAAAAAAATATATCAATAGGAAGCTATAGGAGGAAGTACCCGTCCTGAATATTTACCTTCAGTGTACATACATGTAATATTTTGATACTTGATTTTGGACTCCCACTCGCATAATCATGTAGCTTAGAATGCCTCTTTTACTGAAATGGGTTTTTGGGTTCAAAAGGATACCTTACTACCTTGTATAACAGGTAGTATATGTATTCGCATAAAGCCGAGTATAATTTAAAGTTTGATTTTGAAGCGGCAGGGGTATTTTGCAGAATGCTGAATTCATAGAAGTCCTTTGATGGAATGGCTGCCATAACAACAACTTAAAGCTAAATGTCTGTATAACCAGTGTTTAACCCTAGACAGTTAAAAGAGAAGTGCTTAGACCTAAATAACTTCATTCTTTGCTTAAAGGGGAAGTACCATGGGGTTTAATTGACCTCTTTTGTTAAAAATGGTGAAATAAGACCTTCACTTTAATACAAAATAATTCTAGAACAATGAGAGGAGAGAAATCAACTCAATTCTTGACAGGAACGACTCATGATATGTTCTAGCACATTTTGGAAACAAAAATACGAGAACTTGAAAAACATTAGCCTAATATTTTTGAAGTTTCAATCCATTGCAACCTGGCCAGAGGCACTTATCAACAGTTTTCTTGCACTGGGGTGATAATCTATAGCAAACCTAGCCACCAATTTTTTTGTTTCTGTTGTCAGACAAACATTTTTCGGTTTTGAAATTACATCAAATTTTCGTGATACTTCTCCTTTAATGCTAAAATGTCATAGGTAGCATAAAATGTAACATTCGGCATTCAGCAAAATACCCCTGCCGGTTAAGCAACAAAAAATATTATTAAGGGCTAAGCACTTTTCTATACTATCTAGGGTTAAGCAATTCACCAATTTAACGCAAAGCGTGTTGCACTCCGTCCACTTCTAGTGCTGCACCTTTTCTTCGCCGGGGATGGTCAAGTTCACTCTCGCTATCATCACTCACTCTCACTAAACATCCCCTCACTTTCACTGCACCATGTTTCACCCACAGCAACAGTGTCGTCTCCATTGCTTTGATGATCAGATAAATCAGATTTCAAGTAAATGTCAAGTTCAAAACCATAAAGAGATTTTAACCCTGTAGTTAATAGTAGTAACTCTCTCCAATATTTTGATTGTAATCCTTGTTCTCGGTTTCGTCAGTTCTTGATGGTTGCTTGATTTTGCATATCTTTGGAGAAATGGAAATGATTTAAATGGTCTAGGTATATTTTAACTAGCTCATCAGAAGCCACAAAGGTACACTATAGAAGAAAAGTCTGTAATTTCCTTCACTTTGTTCAGCTTTCCTTCATTGAATGTTTTTTTTATTTGCGCTCTAGGCATAAAGTAATCAACTGGTTATGCTGTTTCGTCTAAAGAAGTAGCCAGAGATTCAAAGACACTTTAATTTGTACCTTATTTTTTCTTCATCCGGGAAAGGGTGTGGAATAATTTTCTGCCCATCATGGAGCCAGCCAACCAATTTTTGCATGAAGCGCACTGCTGCTCTTTCTTAACCTTGTAGGACTATCTTTGACAAATTCCATGTATAACTCTCAGACATCATGGTGATCATTTATTTTATGGTCACAAATTCAAGAAAAATAATTATAGCTTGGGACATTTTTTTTCGCTGAACTTTCCTATCCCTTCATGAAATTATGATTAGCTGGGTAGAGTTGAAAAAAAAAATGCCTCCTCCCTCTCTGTTACAAATCCCCTTAAATGTAATCTGACAGAACAGGTGCATCTTCAATGCGCAATGCTGTCATGACCAACCCTCCATGCATTTCTCCCTATTCTCTATCTTCGGGATTTTCATACTCAGCTAGTCACAGCTATCTTCTTAATTTCTCCGTCTGATTTGTCATGAAAAATTATATTTCCATTTTATAGAACTGCTATCGATAATGGCTAGCATCTCCAACTGCAGAATTAGTTCTTTCAGATTCCCTCTGGCCACTGTCTTCATGTGCTCGATGTATCCTGATGAGGTAATCAGAGTCTCCAAATTCTGGACATTTCGGTATCTTTGAACCTGACTTCATCAAACAACATTATCTTAACAACATTATTTGTGATATAGATCACATTTAAAAATGGCTGCAATTGTATTTCTTCTCCAGAAAAATTGATTTTTAAAGACAATCTATTGGTATGTTAAAGAGATTATACAGTTACAATTAATTTGTATGATGACTGAACATTTTTTTTTTTTTTTTAAAAGAAGGTAGAGGGCTAGAACAATGTAACTATTGTGCATGGAATATTAGAATGATTCCTTGGCAAAGCAATCAACAGCTATTTATATAAATGTGGTTTGTGACATAAAACCACTGCATTCTCTATGCATTGAATGTCAGCCTTTATATCATTTTAATTTTTAGTAAAGGATTTTTTAAAGTGAAATTTATTAGTTACTGGTAATTATAATGCAAATGTCATTAAATGTTAAGACTCCAGAAATGCTTGTATTTTCCATTTTAGAGGAGGTTTTAAGTTAAAAAGGGTGATAGAGGGGGGGGGGACTGGGCATGGTATTTTACCATGGTTTGCAGGATAGCTCATGACGTGGGGGGGGGGGGGGCAGGAAAAAAATATTTATTTTAGAACATCATTGGATGGGGGGGGGGGGGGGGGGCTTCCAAAATATGAAAGGGAGAATTTTATAAATAATCATAACAAAAAATAAATTGATGTAAGCTTTTTATTTACCATCACAGATCATGACAGATGTGATGAAAACACTGTATAGCTCAAGAATCACTTTGTTAATGGAAGTTTTTGTTGAGGCAGTTCATAAACTTGTAAATTATGCATTCTTGTGTGAACGTTTCTGTGCACTTTTCCTGTCAAGGGATAGATCCAGTTGTGTATTTAATTTCTTACCTTTTTATGAATGTTTATGATGGCAGGAACCAAATACAATAAGCACTTACTGGGCATGTAACATTTTTCTTCAGCAGTAAAGATTTTAATTAGTTGGCCATGTAGGGCTATCGCTCTAGCATGGTGTGTACAACAGGGATTGGCCACTGGATGCCTGGGCCTAGCTGTGTTTATAAGCAACAGAGCACTGTCACTCAATCATTCTTATAACTATTCAACTGATAAAGAGGCGTAACAAAAATATGCTGAACAAGGGGCATTCCCTGTATACATTTCCCATCACTCACCAATAATGTGGAGAGGAGATGGCTGATATTCAGGCCATGTTTAATGCAACCAGACTGTGGCTTCTGTTGCTAACTGTGATTTAAGAGATAAAAGGTCAAACTTCTTATCAGCCATCTCTTTTAATTAAAAGAAAACTTTCAAATTTGGTAGTGAGTAATGAATTATGAAAATTAATATGTACACGCAGGTATTATTTTTACAGTGCAATCTCAGTTATTTGAACCCTCAATTTTTTCGACACTCCTGATTCTTTGAACAAATAGTTGTTAATTCTCTTGGATTTGCTTCAGTCAGATTTTTACCTCCTATTTTTTGAACAAAATTCTGTTTCCTTTGCAGGTTAAAAACAATTGGTATTTCACTGTTCAGTGATTCAGTTATCATATTTTTATTATACAAATGTTATACCCCAAGTTAATTGTTTTCTTTTACTTACTTCTGATTACCGTACAATAACTGTTTATTTTTCATGGGTTTTGTGACGTCAGTGACCAGTGGTACAGTTTTCTAAACCTTATCACATAGTCTGGTATACATCTTTTTCAGTAACATAAGGAAAAACACTAATATTATTTTCTTTTTTCATTCTGTCCACTGGGTTTATGTAAAATCTTCTTTATTTATATAAGAACAGTTTAAACCACTGATTGTTTTGAAGAATGAAGTGATAAAATGCTTTTAATTTGCAATATTTCAAGCAAAATATTAGCTGTACATCATTTTGTGAATTCAGAAGAGGACAATTATATGCACACTCAACTCTCTTTAAGCACTCTTGTACCTTCCATTTTTTTTCTCGGAAAAACCAGATCATGAAAAGTAAAGTAAGACATATTTTTACAGAATGCTTATTAAATGATACATGGTAGGTTAATCTTGCTGTGTAAAAATGAATGGGACTTCTCAGATGAGGTGCTATCCAGAAGCTGGAGTGATGTTTGAGGCTGCAGCGGTGTAATGTTTAGCAGTCTAATGACTTCTTCAATTGGGATTTTTCTTGTAAGGACAAAAGGTTAATAGGTTGAGGCAAGGCCTGTACTTAAATTGAGAAACCAGAGAATGAAATCTGCAGGGGAAATTTTTGTGGTGAAGAAAGCCCTTTAATTTTCTTCTCAGTATTACCTCAGTAAGGAAATGTGGTCCATGCAAGGTAAAGTAAAACTCTTTGACTTTGGCAGGATTCAAACCCATTACCCCAGGATTTTGATCACTGATGGACCAAATGTACTCACTAAGGCAATGGGAAATTTAAGTGGTTTCCTTCCCACACAGAAATTTACACTCCAGAGATAATTATTATCTGATTTCCCAGTTGTATAATCAGTACTGCACAGCACAAAATTTCATTATCCCTTAATTGTTGTGTTATTTCTTTACTTTACTCCTTGAGTGAACTCTCATGTAGCAACCTGTTAAAAAAACTGCTGGGGATAACTGACCCCATAACTGCCTGATCGGTTGTTTTGGTAAAGATTTTGACAGGGACAGTTGAGGATTTAATTACCCTTGGAAGTGTTATTTGATTTCATGTCAAACAATTTGCTTACTTTAAAAACCAGGTAACAAATGGCTAGGGACTGCAAAAACATTTTTTTCCTGTTGAATAAATTATTAGACTTACAAAATTTATTGCGTTCAACAATTACATAGAAAGAACGTACTCCGTACACAGATTGAAGTCGAGATTGTATGGGACAACCAACTTGATTGCCATGAATTAAAGGATCTTGGGACAATTGAATCTGGCACCTCCTGCAGAATTTGTAGGAGCAGATGATATCATCACCAACTTGGTAAAGGAGGGAGAACCTAGGATCGAGGTCAACAAAATATGCACTCTCTAATTAACAAATTGACGGCAGTTTTCTATGGTCTATACTCTTATAGACCATAAAATGACGTCACAAAATGTTTAAAACTCAAGTGGAACCACGAGCCCCAGGCGAGTGGTCTCACTGCTAAGTTTTGGACATTTTATGGTCTATAACGGTATAGGCCATAGAAAAGTGCCGTCGATTTATTTTTTACAATAACATGGAAAAAGTACGAGCGGAATTGGCTATTTTTTCGTTGAGAAAGTGTGCGCGTTACATCTGATGTCATTTTTATTGTCTGTACTCTTAAATTGGGAAAATTATACTGCATTCTTACATGTACACGTAGATTAAGTTAAAGTGCACCTAACCCCTAATTTTTTTTTTTTTTTCGCTTAAACAAATCCTCCTATTGTCTGGATTATTCCCTCGCAAAAAGACATCTTGACTCTCTAGTAAATCAATATCAAAGGCTGCTGGAACTGAGCACCTAGTTTTGAGATTCTACAAAAACCAAAATAAACAACTCTGTGTGTACAAGAATGGCTATCAACCTAGGAAAAACAGAAATTTTTAAAATGAGCTTTTTAATCTAATTTATTGAATTAATCAGCTACAAGTGCAGTATTTTAAAGAAAATAGAAAAATGACACAAAGCTTTTAAGATTTGTGTCATTTGACTTGAAATATTATTCCTGTATTCAAACATTCTCCAATGTGCATCTCCCTCAAATAGAACCTAAACATCAACAACAAAAATCACTCAATTTGACTAGAAAACGATGAAATTTAAAATATTTTGAAAATCCCCATGATTAATGACTCGTTTCTTAATTGGTCCGCATTTTGAAACGATCTCTTAGTATTGTGCATATTATGTAATATAGCCGACCACATGAATTCATATAACGACACTGGCCTACTATTGTCCGTATTAACTTGCAATTTTAACATTATCTTGATTAAACATCAAAGGTTTCTTTTAGAAAATTGCTCCCCTAGTACAAAGGTGCGTGTGCATCCATACATAAACTGACAAATATTTGAAGTTAGTCCTTACCTCCTAGATTGACAGAGCCGTCGGACCTTTTGCCTTTCGCCGACACAGGAAAACCCCTTCTACTTTTGACATTTATCACACTAAAAATTTTCCTTCAACCCAACTGATCTGCTGTAGAACGGAACATTTTTCACACAGTCACGCAGGAAAAATAAGATGAGGCGACTAGGAAAACTTCGATCGCCTCCAAATTTGAAAACTTTTCCTAAGTTTCCTAGCGCTTAAAAAGATCCTTGATCCACCACGCTGATTAGATGCACCATCCTAATGCAAGAAGACGTCTAAACACAGCTATTTTTATCCAAATCTTTAGAACAAAGCAAGACAGCTAAATTCTCCAAATCGTCCGCCATATTTGTTTATGAAATTGAAGTTCGTGCGTGTGTACGAAGAATCTGGGTACTAGCAATCTTGGTTCCCACGCGCGGGGGCTCTGGGGACGAGATTGCGACAAATCAGCATTAAGGTGGAAATAATTGTGCCCTCTGTATTACATTGTCATTGTTTATGGGCAGTTTGCTGCATATGCACTAAAAGTATATATAACTGCAGAAAGGATGAGGAAGTGGTAAGGTTACTACGTTCATACGATAAGCAGATTTCTATAAATGCTATGAAAAAAATTGGAGCTCCGCTTTTAGGCTTGGCTAAATATATATATTTATATGGCACTCGGAGCAAACTTGGTTATTTATAAAAACACACTTACGGTCACCTGAATTCAAAGGGTTTCCTTCGTGACGTGTTTTTGATGACGCGAGCAACCCAGAAAGAACAAGCTACGGTACCACGAGGTTTGAAAACAAATTTACATGTTGATTATAGAAAAGACTTTAACAACGATTTGTAGCGGAATTTGACGAAAATCTTAACAGCTGCGGTTTGTTTTTGAAACTCACAAAAGGGTTTCGTCGATCCCAGAAAATTTACTAGCGCATCACAAAGTACGGACCAAGAAAAGGTTGCTGTGAAAATCATATTCAACTTTAAAAGAAGCAGCATGAAGTCAATCGTCCTCATCGCTCTCATCTCTGGCTCGGAAACCCAAATGTAGGGATAAAAACCGCCACACAGTTCTTTGAAGTGCAACTGGATTGGAGTCGCCGAATTTCCTGCCTCAAAAAGAGCATCTTCTTCGTTTTCGTCAATCGCCGGAGCGGCTTGCAGCTTGTTTCTTCTGTTCGCCGTGCTCGTGAACTAGTGACTTGTGCTTCGCAGCTAGAACTCTTCTCGACTTTTTCAAACTCATTATCCTTGAGTATGTTGAATGGATATTTCTTCTCAGACACGTATCGCAATATAAATTGTGCTGAAAACTGGAAAATGTTGCTGGCTCGTATTCACCATTTTTCCTGCGTACGTTCATAAAAAAAAATGTTAAAAGGTGGTCAAGCTCGGACGCAGGTAGGCTTTCAATTGTTTGACTATTCAAGCCATTAGCTTCAATAAAACGGATTACAGTTTTCATATCAGTAGACGTCTTTCTTTTGTGTTTTCACTTTTCTGCTTGTTTATGAAATCAATGTCGATGAAATCAATGTCGCTGATGCCTGCTTCAGAGGTTTCTAGATCTTCGGGATAGTAAATTTGCTTTGTAAATTATACTCTTCTTCGTCCATGTTGGAATCAGTCTTTTGGGTAGTTCCTTTGCAAAGAATGAAAGTATTTTCAGGTCCTCTTTTCGCAGTTTTAGCTGCAAATTTTCAAATTTGCCGCTTGTCGTAAACAAAAATACACGGCTTATGACCGTTTCCATGGAAACGGTCCGTATGGTAAAATCCCGACCAAGAAAGAACTAATCAGAACGCGCGGATTTACGCAAGACTACCTTGCCATATAATAATATTTCGTATTTATGGAAAGAAACAATGATATCTGCGTTGGAATCAAAATTAAAGGGAGCAAAAAACCGGAAGTGGTACGACGTTGCTTGGTAAGAACCAAGATGGCTTTTACCCTCCTTTCAGCCTGAAGATAAAAGCGTGCAAATCTTTTGAAACTCAGTGATGCTTGCCACAAAGCCTGCCTGTTTTCTTGGGTATCCATTTTTTAAAGAAAGAAATTTTAAGGAAATCTGCTGAATCTGCTAAAGTTGCATTGACCAGTTCGGCTTTATTGTAACCACATCCAGTCAATCTGATCTGTTTGAGATTGCACGATGTCACGCTACTTAAGCTATTGATCTTGTCAGTTTCCAACGACCGCCTATATCCGTTTGATTCAAGCAATCGTACACAACACTCTATACAATTCAAAAATTTGCACCTTTCCATCCAAACTTGCGTTAAGCTGAGCTACACAAATAAACTTCACTTACATTGTGTGGTGTTTCATTCGAGAGTATTTAACGTTTGGAGTCGGTGCCGCTGATGCTCCAAACAAGGAAAAAAAGGAGTGGAAAAGTGTGCGAGTTTAAAGAGAACAATTGGGCGCTATCCTATGGGCTACCTTGGTGCTTCCTATCAGTACAACATGTATACATGAAGTATATGATGACAAAAAATACATGCATTCAATAGGTCTTATCAAGCGTTCCTTACATACGGGTACTTATCCGGGGAAAAGTGTTCAGTCTTTTTTTGATCAGCAAGTGTCTTGGCACCATTTTACTATTGTCTACCCATATCATGCTGTGCCATGACGTTTAAAAGCATAGCGGAACAACGCCAATTGCCGTCGCTTCTTTAACATGTTGGTAAGGTGTATTTCGAGAGTCATGAAAAGTGAAATGAAAACCTTTGGCATCAAATGCGATGTAACAACTACCATGGCCTCCACATCACCTAATATTTATGGTGTTTACACCATTCGCTTGGATACATTAAGTTTACCGTAAAGCATTTGAACAGACCAAAATGCATTTAGCTTATACAAAAATGTCCTTAACACCACACAACTATCTACGAGCAAGGGAGAAAACATTTAAGTGTTGTTCTCGTTAAGAGCCCCCATTGGAGCCACAAACCTGCTTTGATTTTGCTTTCCAAATCAAAAACTGTTCAACAAAGAATAATTGTGTTGCAAAATTACACTTAAGTAAAACTCACAAACCACAAAAAGCTACACAAAAAGCAGTTGTATTTTTCTTTGAAAATAATAAAGCATGTTATGCCAGGATATGAAGCGGCGCACTCTTAAGAAGCGGGCGACGACGCTGCAAGAAACGCGGAAGGAAACACCTTCTAAGGTCCCTCCATTGTTACTCACACCTTTCAGTTTTCTGCGTTGCCACTCAAATATCACTCAAATCTGCATTTCCGCATGGTAAACGTTTTTACCTCTTTATAAAACTAATGCTATGAAAGTAGCCTTTCAAACAAGGTAATATAATCAAAGGCGAGCAGACGAAAACCAAAACTTGCGTTATCCTCACCGATATTTTTTCTCGATCTCTTGAATGAAACGTAGATCGGCGGCTGTTCAAATGAATGAGATAAAATAGCGTGGCTTGACTTCGTGCGGAATAAGTTTGCTTTAAACAAAGCCGAATCGGTCAAGGTTTGGGAGGTTGAGCATCATCCATTGCGAAACTGCTAAGGATTATGTGGACAAAGATCTCTGTGTACAGTCTATTCATACTAAAATGCACTCAGGATTACTGGGTTGCACAAGCTTCCGACTGCTTTTCTGCTTCAGGCTAAACGAAAAAAACAAAAACAAAAAACAAAAAAACTAAGAAAACAATCAGACACTCCCAGGCCGCCATCTCTGTTATTGCAAACTAAGTCTCAACATTCTACCCTCCCTGCCACATACTGATACTTTTGTCTTGTCCCCTTTAAATTCATTTATTATTTTTCTTAAATACAACAATAAAAATACGATGTTGATTTTTGATACTGCTTCTTATAAATGCGACCATTTATAAATGTTGAGAAGGTCTTTCCAATTATCAATAAAACTTTCACAAGTTTTGATCAACTAAAATCAAAATAAATATAATATTTTTTTGATCTTGATCACAGGTCAGAAAAATGCAAAACTTGAAATTTGACTTTAAAGTTTATTTTTCTGAAAATTGAAAATTAAAAATCAAGATTTGTGTTTTTAAAGGCCATTTTTTGATTTTCATCAAAATTGAATGGACGGAATGTTTACGGACCGGACAGCGCACTTCTGGTAGCAATAAACGTCATCACCATAAAGGACGCCAAGGCCTACTCTGGGAATTTAAGTCCTCTAAAATTTACTCTGTGAAATTAAAGCGCTTAAAGATGATCGTCGTACCTTTTAGGGGGTTAATACTTGTGGTTTGGTACCCCTTAGGGTGTTAAAATCTAAAATTACTTCCGTCAGAGGCATGGTGATACCTCTTAGGGTAATGAGCTGAAAAATATGACATGCAGGAAGCAAATGAGAATCACCTAGTTTGGTACCTTTTAGAGGTAACAAATTGTTTAGGTCAAGCCCACCGAACAGAATTCTGGTTCCTTCTAAGGGTTCTTTGCAGAATTTCCGACCATCACCCCTGTCATTTTTATATGGGAGTACCCCCCTACCCTCTTCCGGGTTTTTCAAAATCGCTTAGGTCGGAAAAAGGTCAAACATGCCCCTAGAGGATAAAATTCCCCACTTCAATAAAACAAACGTGACTTTGTTATCTATAACAGTGTGCTGATTGGGTTTCTGATCTCTGTCAGTCACTCATACCCTATTTATGACCTGATAGTGTCTGGTCAACTTCAGTTCAAAAACCCCTGGAGCCCAGCGCGTGACCGAAGCGCGTGCCAAGCCGTTGCGGCACGCACACAGTTGCTGTAAACATCATGATGAAGAAGTAGCTTCTGCTAAAAAAGAAAAAACAAAAACAACAAATTCCATACTGGAAAAATTGAAAAATTGCTATTCTATTAATTACCAAAATTGCGCCAAAATGGCCAAAACCGATACCTTATCTATGACCAAAGCGGCTATTAGCGGAAGATTCTGAGGCTAGCCATGAAGACCAAGAATCAGACACTGACATTGATGAAATATGCGTAATATAAAATCCGAGGCCTCTTACCCCTGCAGTCAAGCAGTCAAGGCACTGATAGACTTTGTGATGTCCTTTGAAGAGATAAGGGCAATGGAGGGAGAGTTTCTTTGTTCCCTTTCTATCATGGAGGATGCCTTTTTAAAGTTAGAAGTCAAAGAAAAACGGCAAGCCAAAATTCAAAATACTTTCGGAAATGACCTATGAACCGTGAATACTATAGTATATAAACATGGAACAGTACGTCGGATGGCTAAATTTTAGTTTGTATACGTTAAAGAGTATGTACATACAACCTCAGAACTTATATGCACTGCAAATACTGTGCAAGGATGTTATGTTGTGTTTCGGTTGTTGCATTTGTGATTCATTTGCCCATTGCAATTGAATAAAATACATACAATTCAGATATCAAGTTACGGAAACTTATTCATTTTATTGATTGCACTTTTCAAAAAATAATTGTTAACCATATCCCGATACAATGATATATTTGATTACTTTGCCGCCAAATCGTTAAATCGGGAGTTCGTTTTCAACGATTTCCCGATTTAACGAAATTATTTTGCTTTACCCTTGCCTTATCGTAAAATGGGGGTTCAAAGTATAACTTACATAAATTTAGATCTTGGGTAATTAGGTCAAACTGACGTTTTGAGACTTATGATGTACTGTTTGATGATTTTAGGATTAAAGTTATACATTTAAGTGACCCGATCTTTTTCCATAGGGATTTGTCAGGGAACAAAATTCAAACACTGTCTCAGGAGATATTTTCAAATCTGTCGTCGTTGAATAAGCTGTAAGCTGTTGGATATAATTTTGTTTGTAATCGTAACACTAGAATAAATTTTTACAGGCACCTTAATGGGGTTTTTACATGTGAAAACTCGCCCCGGTGCGAGGTTAAAACCGATATGACATTGCGATTTCATACCGTGTTTACATGAATGGACACTTCATTCCGACCGACGTGATTGTGACGCTCAGGTGACGCCATATTGGATTGGATATCGATGACTGCACATGCGCTACCCGGTCTAGACTCCCAGGAGAGTGATTTCATGCCGGAGCGAACAGCCGTACCGCGTTTACATGACATCGGGATGAGTTTTCGTACCCGAATGAAAACCTCGCCCCGGTACAGTTACCGGGGTGAACTCGCACCGGTATGACTCGCTCCGGTACAAGATTTTGTGCTGGTATCATGTAAACGAATACAGAGCCACAAGAGGGAACTGGAGAGAACTCGTACCGGAATGAAAGTCGCGCCGGTATCATGTAAACACCCCCTGTGAAAGAAACATAGCAGACACGTTGGGGCTGTACCATAGAAAAGCCTGCAGTCGGCCATGAGAATAGTATAATGATTTGCAGAAAAGCATGGTCCATGGGTAAGACGGTAAACTAATCAGTGGTCATACTGTATCATAAAGGTATATTTTATTTAATCATATTGTGTTTGTGAGGCTAATGTGTTTCGGCAACACTATGTTCCAGGTTATGGTAATTCCTGATTCAATATCATGTCTCTCGTATATTATTCGATATTAAGGTTAATAACTTGACGAAATTTTCAAGAAAACCTATTGTAGCCTCAATTTCAGAGAATATTTCTTTTTACAAAACCTGAGATTACGGCGGTGGGAGGGAGAAAGGGGACAGGGTGGAGGTTAATGTTTCCTGTAATTCATTTTATCTCATTTTGACTGGAAAGATCTCAGAAATTTTATTGTCAACGTTTGTTTGAAAAACAATTCCTAATATTCAACGGTATTGAAAAATCGTGAAACTGATTACGGATCGTAGATGGCTGCCTTTTAAAGAACATGCCAGAATTTTAACGTCGATTCTTGTCATAAGCTCACCTAGTGATACAGGCCCGCAAATGATCCCCGGACCGGAAATGATCCCCAAATTGAACCGCAATTGATCCCCGATCGCCTTACCATAAATATAGAATGGAATGGACTCAAATTTGGACAGTGGATTTAAACTTTATAGAATTCATACATTTTTTTAATAACACCAGTCGTTATATTTAAACTATCTGCATGCAAATTTCTCAACTTAATATAGCAACACAGTGCAACAGAACAATTTACCTATAAACTGTAACATACATGTATATGATTTACTTAAACCATTAGTACAATGCCTAAAATGTGCACAAATTGTACAAAACTCTTCCAAATTAAAAAAAAAAACGGGTCAGTCAAGACTTTCGCAAGCTTTTCTTTTTTTTCGAAAAAGGAAGGAGAATCGGTCAATGCACTTCAGATGGCGGTCAACACCCATTATCGTCGCCTTTGTTCTTAAAGCCTGGTTTACACGCACGACGCAAGCATAAGCATAAGCACAAGCATAAGCACAAGAAACCTGCGTGTAAACCGGTGCGACGCAAGCATAAGCTCCTTGTGCTTGCGCTTGTGCTTATGCTTGCGTCGTCCCGGTTTACACCTACGACGCAACGACGCAAGCATAAGCACAAGCTCAAGAGAATGGAACGATTTCCATTCTCTTGTGCTTGTGCTTATGCATGCGTTGTTACGTCGTACGTGTAAACCGGGACGACGCAAGCATAAGCATAAGCGCAAGGAAAGGAAATTGAAAAACAGTGACAAGTTGTCAGCGTACAATCTAGTTACTCATGCGTTGCCATTTTCCGCCATGTTGGAATCAAATCTCGCTCCAAAAGGCAGCCCGGCTTCGCGATTGCGCCTAATTGGTTTGCTTCTGCGCTTGCGTATGTCACATTATGCTTATGCTTATCGCACGTGTAAACATCCTTGTGCTTGTGCTTATTCTTATCCTTGCGTCGTACGTGTAAACCAGGCTTAATCAGATCTTAATCTTAAAAGCATAACGTTTTAGCCTCGGTCGTCCAATACGTTATCGTGTAATATGTTGATTTTGTCTTTCGCTTTCGTTTTGCCGCTGGTCGGACTCCCAGTCTTTCTTTATTTTTTTTGACAAAACACACTGTCCTTGGCATAGACCTGCAGAAGACCATTGCCCCCCTCCATGGCAAGCCGCCTGCCTTAGCAACCGATTTTGCCATCAAAAATTTTCCTCGATCACTACAGGAGGCCTCTATTGTTTACGGGAGTACTGTTGACAGTTTAAAACCACATTTTCGGTGCAATACGAGTCCCACCCGTTGTAAAAACTTCACAGCAATCAACATTCACTCACTGCGTGCAGTCGATTATTTCCGGCTCAGTCAAAAACCTCCGAACAATTGAAAAATCCGGAGTAAAATAAAGAGGGGGGTTAATAGGGGTATGTAAATCCGCCGATCCGCTAAAATTAATGGCTGAATCCGTCGATCCGCTCAAAAAATCAACTAAATCCGAAATCGCAAATTGTTTGCCGCGTTAGCTTTAATTAGATGATACGCGAGATACAAGGCGACTTCAGTTGTTGGAGTTGCCTTGCGTGATATTGTGTTTTAGCGTTGAGGATGACTATCAGCGAAATATTTATGAAACGAACGTCTGTATCGAAACGAAATCTTGCAGATACGAGAAAAAAGAACAAACTTGAACTTCCTAACAACCAAAATCCAAAATCCAAAATCCGGGCCCCAAACCGGATAAAACCGCGATCCGCTATGATCATAGGATCCGCAGATCCGTTAGAATTTCGCTCCGAATCCAGAATCCGGGCTAAAATATTTAACAAATCCGCCGATCCGTAGACCTATTCACCCCCCTCAATAAAGTTATCGTCGATATGCAGCGAGTATTAAACACGGCAAAGCTAAGGCGACACACGCGATTGCTCGTCCTTTACTGGCGATACGCATACACCCGAGATAAAAATGGCCCAGTTTAAAATCTTCCTCTGAAGATATCAGAGTTAGTTGGATCACGAAGCAAAGGTGACGCACCCAATTGCTTATTGTTCTCAGGCGACACACCCCAGAGAACAACTGGCATGTATGTTCCAGTTTATATAAAGTAAATTGTTCTGTTGCACTGAGCTGCTACATTATAATTTTTAAAGTTGTAAAATTTGCATCCAGATAGCTTAATATAACGACTGGTAATAAAAAGAAAAAAAAAAAGAAGTGTATAAAGTTTAAATCCACTGTCGAAATTTGAGTCCATTCCATTCTATATTCTATGGTGAGGCGATCGGGGATCATTTGCAGTCCATGTCTGGGGATCATTTCCCGTCCGAGGATCATTTGCAGTTCAATTTGGGGATCATTTCCGGTCCGGGGATCATTTGCGGGCCGGGATCATTTGCGGGCCTGTACATCGTGATAAGACTGTTTACAATGCCTTCTTTTTTTGTGTGATTGTCGACAAATCATATTTCGATTGAGCAGCCACCGTCTTAGTTTTTAATAGCGAGCGCAACCTGGGAGCCCTTGTCAGGTTTTATAGCGTGGAGGAGAAGGGGTTAAATGTCTTTCTCCCCCACCCCCCTGCCGGCTGCTCGGCAGTTTTGGCACTCACACCATATTGCACTTGCCATTATAAACCAAGCTGCCATCATTTCGATCAGAGAATATGATCTCAACTTTCACATTTGGCAGATAGGGGTTTAAAAACAGTCGATTTGGATCCGTCAAATAAATTATTTTCGACGTATTTTTCCCTCAACGTTTAAGTTTCATATGCTTAATATTAACTTGTTTATAGCAGCTGGTGTAATTACTTCTCCCGCAATCTGTTTGGGTATAAAAGAAAGAAAGAAAGCACCGTTTCACATTGACAATATAATCGGATAGATTCACTGGCACCTTTTGTGGCATTATTGGTGTCAAAATGAGGGTTGGGGGAGGGGAAGGGTTGTAAGAACAAAAGAAAAATTGTTACATATAAAATAGATAGAGGTTAAAGATAAGTTGAGAGGGTGATTACAGTAAAGCAGTATTCTGGCCAGCTCAATAAAGGTTAATTACATAAATCAAATATATACGGATGAACAGATAAGTCAAAAGAACTATTATATGATTATAAATAATATGATAAAAATGATAAAAATGTTTTAAATTGAAAATTTGGTTCGACTCATGAGGTTTAAAATCAAAATTTTGAGGGATGTTTTCTGCCCAAAAATTTTAATACCCGTGGTAACATTAATCACTGGCTATTAACTTAAAAGTTAATAGCCAGCAATTAACCCTTAAAAGGGTTTCAGTTTAAAACATGAGGTTTTTAAATTTTAGGGGAGTAAATGAAAAAAAGTTAAAATAAAGATGAGTGAACTACACCAGCTATAGAGTGTAAGACAACGACCCCAAGAATCATCGACGCTGCGAGTAATCAGAAGCGAAACGCAACTGAGCAAGGGAGTTTCTAGTTCAGCGTTAGACCTTCACCCGACTTCCCCTTTACGAGGCTCGGAATAAAAAAAAAAGAAAAAAATATATTTTGGTCAGAAAAACTCCAGTTGAGAAAACAACGAAAAGAGGAGATGCAACTGTAGTCAAAATAATGCTTTTTATTGCGTAGTTACGTGGACAATAGTCATAGGGTTTGAATTCTGAGTGTTAACTGTCGACCGATTTCTTGAGAGCGGTGTTGACAATAGAATCGGGATAGCCGCGTGTTTTGAAGAGTTGACGCATTTCCTCTTATTTGTTTGGGTAACATTAGATTTATCACGATATAAACGTCGAAGTTTAAGTATACCACAATACCCGATCGGATTTTCATTTGCAACGGGTGAGAAGATGAAAATAACGAAAATAACTGTAGTTTTGTAGTGTAATCCTAGCCTTTACATCTTTCCTTTGTAAAACTGGGATTCAGCTGTGCATTCTTTTTTCAACAGTATTTTCCGTCTTCATCTCCTCACAGAGAAAAAAACTGTTTTATACACAGCGAGTCTATCGTTTAACAATTAGTTATTTAGTTAGTTTGTAAGTTAGTTATTTAATTTAGTTTGTTAGTTAGTTTGTATGTTGGTTTGTTAGTTAGCTAGTTAATTAATTAATTAATTCCCAATATGTCGGCTGGTAATTTAAGGCAGTAACAAATGTCTTCTGACCATTGTCTGACTTTGGCCAGCTTCTTAATAGTGACCAAGCTGTGGTTCATGGCCTTAAGATCTTCCTCCGCAGTTCGCCACCATGCATTATTGTGCCTGTCACTCGTGCGTCTGCCATAAGGTTTCCAATGAAGTGATTCTTTATTATGTTTTATAGCTCTATTAATAATCAAGCAACAAAGAAAAAATATTATTATTATTATTATTATTATTGTGTCATAATGTAATTTTGAGGGTTGTTAGAAGCGTGAAGCTCTTCCTACGAAGTTTGACAATAAACATTTATTTATTTCACGTCAGCCTGTCACAGATTACAAAACTAAGCAAGATGATTGAGCAGTAGGACTATTAACTAACATTCAAACTTTGTAAATTGCAGATATTTACACAATAACCAGCTGCAGGATTTACCAGAGGGTATTTTCTCTTCCCTGGTTACCCTTCAATGGCTGTAAGTACCACACAGAGGAATGTTTTATTTTGCTCTTTGTCAATATAAATGCGTTCTTGTACAATATACTTAGCGCATTCTCAGCATTCCAGGTGGATGTCCTGGGAGGATTGGGGACTGAAAGGGATACATGAAGAACTGTGCTTTACTGTGGTTGTAATCAAGTTGTATGATATTTGGTTATTAGAGGAAGTGGGTAACTTTCTTCTTTGCAATTTTAAGACCATCAACAGTTTTTCTCGTAACCATGGAACGCTTTGATTCCTCGTCCTCGGAACAAGTCTGACAGTCTAGCTTCCTTCTCCTTCAATTGTTGAGATAAAATTTAGAGTCCTCATCGTGGTCATTGTACCGAATGTTTTAAGGTCAAACTGCGTGATCTGAATATTGGTTTATAAACCAGTGGTGAGTGTATGAAAACGATAGCAAGACGGTATGATAAGTTATCGCGAGTGGATTAAATTAAACATGCTGTGAACATCGGAAAACAGAACCGCACATGCGTTGCCTAATGTTATTGCTAAATGCTTGATGCCACACCATAAATTTTAGGTAATTCCACTGGACTGCATTGCGCATTTTTTCTGCGCATAAATTTAGTGTCATTAACGCGCGTCTGATGCGAGAGCGCACGCTGAAAACAGGATGTGTTCCTTGAAGCTAAGCCAGCCGATTACTAAATTATTATTTTATCCTAAACGAGCACCATGAGCAATTTTTGTTATCTTGGTAATTTTACTTAGCTATTATCCTATTTATGTTTTAAAGTTTTTTAGAAAAAAAATTGACAACAGAAAAATTAGTTATTCCCGGAAATACGAGCTTGCCCATCATTTCGGGACTGAAAATAGTGATTCTGTGAACACGCTTGCAAGAAACGTTTTGGTTCAATACTGATTAACAATGTGCTTCATGTTATCTTTTTCGCTGTTTATGCTTCATGCATCCCATGCATAACATTTTTATCAACTCTATTTCATCTTTATTATTTATGTTACCACACGACCTGGCAAGAAATGATCAAACAAAGTCATTTTTAAATGCAAAAACTGGAATCAAATATGAATTTCATTCCAAGGTAATCACCTTAGCGGTAAAATAGATCGCTGGGCAAGAGCTGCAGCGCAAGGTTTAGCACCGTAAAACGGAATGAAAACAAAATAAAAAAGCTAAAGAACATCTTAGTACTTCGATATGTACGCACGATTCTTAGAACTGCTGAAAAAGTCCTCATTTTGCAACGGTTTCTGTTGCGTTCGTCCATTTCGACACAGCCTTGTTAGTTTTACTTTCCTTTGTATTTCTAGATATAAGATAAAATTTTCTTAATCGCATTTTATAGTTGACTTATAATGATCAAACATATGACACTATCTTGCATTCTATTTCCTTATCGCAAATAAACATCTGTTGTTTCCTGAGAAACTAACACATTATCTAACTCACTTGGAAAAGAAACCGCGTAACATTGTAATATCCAATAGAGGCATTGTATATATACAATTTTTGAGAAACACTGTTTTGATTGACAAGTATAATAACTAATGGAAACCTGACGGCTAGTCACTAACTATCGAACGGAAGTTGGTAACGTATCTTGGCCAAAATGAGCTGCGTTAACTTCCTTTTTGTTAAAATGTTTTGGGGGAAAAAAGCACATCTATTTGCGAGAAGAAAGTGAAAGGAAACATTATAAATAAATAACACAAAAAAATAGAAAAAGAAAAAGAAAAGAAAGGAAAAAAAATCAAAATTAAAAAAAAAAAATACGGAAGAGATACTTCTGATACTGGAAATTGATAAAGGGTCAAATCTATTGTATGCAGTATCAAGACTGAAAATTCAAATATTAAATCGTATTTCGACTTGGTATACACTCGATTGCAAAAACGTTGACACCTTAAAAGAATAAACCGTGAACGATGAAGCCCAATGGCTTTATGGGTATAAGTGTACTAAATTTATTTGCGTAATATTCTATTCTCCTGCGACGGTTGACTGGACCAAATTAGTTGCACGTGGTGAATGATGGATACTGTCCAAGCTTTCCTTAAAGTGTCCAAGCTGGCCAACAAAAGCCAATTTGAGTGATATCGCGATTTTCCTAAGTTCAAATCATTCAATGAACTTAAGCAATATTTGGTAGAAAATTATTCGATATAATTAAGTTAGCACTGTATTCTTTCTTGCAAGAAATGAGAATGGTAAATTATTGATTATGGAAATGAGGTTATTGTTCAGACACTACCCACAAATCCGTTGGGTCTCATCGTTCACCGTTTATGCTTTTTAGGTGTCAACGTTTTTGCAATCGAGTGTATATGAAGGGTGAACGTAAGACATTGGCATTGGAAAGGGAGGGTAAAACCTGTAGTGCTTGGGAGCAGCTGATTGTTTCCTAATCTTTATAGCCTAAAGGCAAGAAAGGTCCAACCTTCTAAAACTCAGTGATGCTTGCTAAAAAGCCTGGAAAAACTTCTAAGAAAAATGTTGAATCTCCTGATTGTTGATTGGTTCGGCTTTGTTTTAAGCACAAGCAGTCAATACGAACTGTTAAAGGTCGCACGTTATTTGATCTCACACTTTTGTAACGACCGCTGATCTTCGTTTGATTTTAGCTGCGGGGGAAATACTCCATAAATTCAGAATGTTTCTGATACAAACCTGTGTTATAATGAGCTAGACAAGAAAACTTCACTTATGTTGTGCGGTGTTGAGTGATTTTATGGGGTTGATGTTTTTATTTTATCCCGCTGATGCTCCAAACAAAAGAGGAGAGGAAAAGCAAGCGAGTATAAAGAAAACATGGGCGACACATGGGATACATTTTGGGCTTCCTAAAAAATCAACATTGTTATCAATGCAACAATTGATTAATAAAATAATTTTTTTGGCACCAACTTTCCGTGCGAATACATTCGTCCTCCGTATTCACATTACGTATATGATGATAATTAACCGATACTATTCCAATGTAAGTACAACGGACGCCATCAAGCGCTTATTATAAGCAGGTACTTGTCCCTGGAAAAGTCCGTTTTTTTCCTTGAATCAGGCGATACCCTGGCACCACTTTCCTATTGACCAACCTAACGAATTCTTTCACTTTAAAAAGAGAGAGCACAGGAACACATTGTCTTTGCTTCTTAAGATTTTTAGTGGTAAGGTATATTTCGAAAGTAATTAAAAGTTAAATGAAAATATTCCCTATTTATTTCGTTGTAACAACTTACATGGCCTGCACATCTCCTAATATGTATGGTGTTCATATCATTCGCTTGGAGACGTGAGAAAAGATTCGTTCAAGATGAATGCACCTCATCAAAAAGTTTGAGGGAAGCTTGCTATAGTGAATGTAATGTGATGTTAGATACTAGTTTAACTGAAAACAAAACTGAAAACTCAAAATTTCATATATATTTAATATCGATACTTCGCAATCGATTACAAACATTTTTTTTAACAAGAAAGAGATTAATGAATTTTTCATTACTATGACAAAAGCAAGTAATAAACAACATGAAATAGGGAAACCCAAAGGTTCTTCGGCAAAATGCCTGCTCAAAATTTTGATCACCGGAAAACTAGAACCTTTTGTTTTCGGACGGGAAAATATGTGGTTTAGAATGCGAAAAAGGAAAATGCAGGTAGCATTTTTGTAACTCCAACAACAGCTATTAAATTCAGGCAATAACAATCTTTTTTTTTTTTTATAAAACTTTCTTCAGCTTAATTATTTTAGCTATAACATCCGGGCAAACAAACCTGTATTAGCTTATACAACTATGTCATTAACAATAATAATAATAAGAGCCAAACAAGCCACAGAACGATCTTCGAATACAGGTGACAACATTAAATGTTTCTGCTTTAAAAAATGTTATCGTAAGATGCCGCTCATAAACTTCTTGTGTTGTCCAAAGCAAAAACTGTTCATATTTTATTGGAATTGCACAAAGAAAAATGATGTTCTAACAGGTAAAAATCACAAACCACAAAAAGGAAGACTACAAGCAGTTGTATTTTTCTTCAAAGATAGGGTAGCGTGATATGAGAGGATGAACAAAAACAAAAGAATGGCGCAATCTTAAAATAGCGGGCGACGAAGCTGCAAGAAACGATTACGGAAGCCCTCTATCAGGCTCCGTCCTTGTAATTCACAATTTTATGTTCTTTCCTTTGCCACTCGAGGGTCACGTAAAGACGAAGTTCCGCATCGCATACGTTACTACTTCTTAAGAAAACTAACGCTGTACGGGTGGGCTATCAAATGTGGTAATATGGTGAAATAGAAAAAGTAATCAGACAAAAAACCTCAAGTTGTGTTACCCTCGCCGAATATTCCTTTTTAATTAAAATAGGGCTAAATCAAACGGAGAGTAGCGACCGTTACAAATGAATGAACTCAAATAGCGTAGTGCTTTTATTTATTTACCTCTGCTTTTTACTTTCATTTTCGTTTTTTTGGCCAAACTATGATCAATATGACTATGTAATATTTTTTAAGATTTACTGTTGCTTTGCCATTGATTTGGTCCCATGTGTATACTTTGTTCTTATTACTTAACTGAGGAAGCCCATTCTTTATCAGCCCGGTGGCTTACCTTTGGCTTCCTCGCCATTATTGTTTAAATAATAATTAATAACTTTTTGCATTTGTACAGTTTATTGCAAAAACAATAAACTGAAACTAAAGCGTGACGTCGTGCGACCTTTAACAATTGAAATTTACTGGAGTTTGTTACAACAAAGCCGAACCGATCAAGGTTTAGGAGATTCAGCTTATTACTTTGAAGTCCTTCCATAACAAAACTCGACGACAAAGAAAATGACACGCTTTGTAGCAATCATAAGTGAGCTGCACCAGGTTCGCCGCCTTTCCGCTTCAAGCAGCTTAAAGCTTAAAATAACATGAGACACTCACACGCGGCTATTTTAATTTTCGCCAAGCCAAGTCTCGCCATTTTACTCTTCTCTTTCCCAAATCGATTTATTTTACCCTTTTGAATAAGTTAATTTCATTATTACGAAAATCAAAATAAGCTTTTGACGGAAAGGACGCCATTTTGGGGAAGGGAGGAAAAGGGATGCGAAAGTGCTTTTCAATTTTATTTTTTATTATTATTATTATTATTATTATTATTATTATTATTATTATTATTATTATTATTATTATTATTATTATTATTATTATTATTATTATTATTATTATTTTTTTTTTTTTTGATGCCTTCCATTGGAATTGCTGGGTCGGAGTTTCTTTTTCCGCAAAGCTACCGTTTCTGGCTTCGACAACAAAAAAATGTTCTTGATAGAAAAGGTGAAACTATCATGTTTAAATATACAATACTCATGATGTATTGTTTGATGATTTCAAGGCTAAAACTGTAAATTTAAGTGTTCCAATTTCTTTCTCCATAGGAAATTGTCAGAGAACAAAATTTTAGAACTGCCTAAGGAGATATTTGCAAATCTGACGCGGTTGAGATATCTGAAAGTTGTTGGATATAATTTTGTTTGCGCGTAAGACCAGTAAAGTTTTCACAGTCATGTTAGTTGATTAAAACATAGTGAATATACTGGGGCTGTACCACAGCAGAACTTTCCGTCAGCTGTGAGAATTGTATGGTGATTTGTAGGAGAGCTTGGATCATGAGTTAGACGGAAAACTAATGAGTGGTCATTACGGCAAAGCTATATTTCTTTTAATCAATTTTGTTTGTGAGGCTGATGTGTTTTGGCAACACAATGCCTCAGATTATGGTAATGCGTTATACTGAAAGTAATACAATAATAAGCTGTCTCTCATATATTAATGAAGACCGAAGAACTCGCTCGAAGGCTGATAATTATCATACTTTAAATATACCATGCGGTTTGTTCAAAAATCACCTTAGAAACAATTTTAAGCACAATGTTTAGTCTGACTTGTTAATGTTTACTGTAATTCATTCCATCTAATTTTGACTGGTAAAGGCCTCAGAAATTTCATTGTGAATGTTATTTAAAAACACAATAAAAGTTTCTTGCTTTTCGACGTTTTTGAAACATTCTTAAAATTCAATTGATTGCGGATCGTAGAAGACTGCTTTCTAGAGAACATGGCAAAAATATTGCGTTCATTCACGTCATATGTTTATTTACTAATTAGACTCTTTGCAATGCCTTTATTTTGTGCTTGTTGAGATAGCACATTTCGATCGAAACTGCCGCCATGTAAGTTTTTAATAGCGAGCGCAACCTGGGAGTCCTCGTCAGTTTCTTTAGCGTCGGGGAGAGAAGGAATGAGACGTCTTTTCCTCCCCTTCCTGCCAGCCCCTCGTCAGTTTTGACGCACTCGCCACATTGCGCTCGCCATTATCAACCAAGATACCTGCAGTTCGATTCAAACATACGATATTGACAATTACATGGGGAAATAGAGGTTTGAAAACAGTCTATTTATTGCTCTAAAAGAAAATATTTTGGGACGCATTATACCCTCGACGTTTTAGTGTCATATACTTAACATTATCATGTTTATAAGCTTCTATAGCAGCTGGTGTAATAACTCCTTCCCATAGCTTGTTTGGGTACAAAGAAAAGAAAGAAAGAAAGAAAGAAAGAAAGAAACGGAGGAAAGAAAGAAAGAAAGAAAGAAAGAAAGAAAGAAAGAAAGAAAGAAAGAAAGAAAGAAAGACCAAACATACAACTTATTGCAGACAATTGCCAATAAAGAAAGAATGAGAGAAAGCACCATTTTACATTGATTCAAACTACTCAAGTGTGCCTCTCACGTAGGGACTTTCAGTTCATAGGAGCGATGTTATTTTTCAGCTCTTTTACGAAACTATATTTATCGATCTGACGCAATTCCAGTCCCCTTGGTCTTTCTGATTGCTCAATTTTTATAATATTTTAGCAGTTAGTAATGATACTTTACCAGCTTCAGTATTACGTGCCATGAAGAATCTAGCAAGGGAGATTTTGGGAAGCAAATATTAGCACTTGGATTCAATTGTTATTTAGCCGAATATCCCTTGTGCTAATGTAGTTATGATGAAAGTCGCATTTAATCATACGAAGCGTGTTTCTCGTTTACTTTCAGTAAAGATATTGCTTTGCTGTAAAAAAATGAAAGTCACTTCCTGTTTATATAACCAAAAGTCTCCTAAAGTGGCTGACGAATCCTACTGTCGTTTACCTCTTTTGTTATGGGAGCTCTAATGAGCAAACATAGAACAACTAATTGCGAGAAGAAAGAGTAATTGTTATCGGAAAAATCGTTTGAATTTTTAAATTGTGTGTATTGACAGGAAAGGAGAGGGAAAAGAATCAATCAATCAATCAAGCAAGCAAGCAATCGATCAATCAATCAATAAAACACAGTGTGCACATTGTATTTTAAAACCGTTACAAACTCGCAAGGGGGCTGCAACAGCCAATAAAAGTCGGATAATCAAACCCTGGCTACTCGCCTAGCTTTCAAAAACTCATAAATAATTCGTAAGCCTAATTGACCTATCAAATGGTCGATAAAACATCACGTGGGTGGTTTTAAAACCCGATAAAAACCTCCTTCTTATTAGTATTTAGTGTTTAATGTTATTCTAGTATGCTAATTTCCAACGTTCCCAGTACCATCATTGTAATGACCTCTCTTTGACACCCGCTTTTCCAGGAATGTTTTTGAAGCCGTTCAAAAAACTCGCAGCATGTTGTTTATCGGGTCTAAAACTACGAGGCGCACCCGATAAAACACTGCTGCTCGTGTTTTAAACATTATATGACTTCTGCTTCCCAAATCACACAAACATAGACGTGTATCAATATGCAGCTAATTATCTGTGGAAGCTAAAGGCCGATTTAGACGGCACAACTTTTGCTTACCACTGTCGCATGCGATTTCTATAGCGCGCGCTGCTCGCGTCATGCAAAAAGTCGCACACAACACTCGTCATTCAACATTGCCTATACCTACGATTGTCGTAGGATTTTGAGACATGTTTTAAAATTCCTACGACATTTTTTGTGACGAGCACAACAGTCGTAAGCGAGTTGTAGGTTTGATTTACACGAAACAATTCGTGTCTTAGGCCTGTCGTAAGCAGGTCGCGTGCGACGAAGTCGTTCCGTGTAAAGCGGCCTTAAGAGTGCTTCTTTCTTTGAAACAGCAATACCCTGGTACCATTTGTCCATCATAAAGAAATCTCATCATTTTATGTAAAAGAGTAGCGGAGGAACACCATTTGCCGTCGCTTCTCCCTACTCGTAAAGTTTTAATTTATATATGTTCTTCAAAATTTTATAGCTTATCTGAACTACCCCATATTTTATAGCCACTTCAGTGTTTACTTTTCCAGGAACCCAAATGAGCTGTAAATTCAATGGTTATTGGAAGTAAATAAAGGGGTTAGTCTTTAAAGAAACTGTTGTGCAACTTCGTTGTGGTAATGCAAAGCATTATCTGGCAAGATAATTAAAGAGATCCAAGAAGTGATGTTTTGGATGTTAGCTGTCGAGGAATTGTGAGCTGTGTGTGGTTCAGTATAACAATCAGTGGTGCTACAAGGGTGGTGCACGAGGGAAAATCATTGTTTGATTCCATGGGGATTTAGAGTGCCGATTTAGAATATGAACCTTTACTCTAAATTCTTTTTTTTTTATAACAATTTTTATTGCCTTACATGACACGTCATTTACAATACTAAACGCTACTAACATTAATTACAGTACTCACATACTAACCACAATAACTATACCTACATTGTTTACAATACTTACTATACTTAGAAAGCTAAAAGTACTCACAATGTCCACACTACTTACAGAAGTGAACTTATACTACATATACTACTTACAATACAATACCTACAGTACAGTACAATACGATACTTATACTATTTATAAAAGAATATTTGTGCTACTTACAGTCCCTTTTTAAGGGTACATATACAGCACTACGACTACTTACGACTTATTAACGATTTGTACGCGTTCAATTAAAAGTAAGGACGAAAAGATAAACAAAAAAGACGAAGGACACGAAACAGAAAGAGAAAAGAAGAGAGAGCCCGCACTCCTAACGCAGAAGTCTTGGAACAAGAGTGGAGTTAGAAAAGAAAATTCGAAGATTAAGTAGCGATCAAGGGACCATCCAAAACAAAAAAGTTAAATTGAAGACACAGTTTATTTGAAACAGTTCCATTTTAAGTTGTATTTCTTAACAGCGTTCGTCTTGTAAGCAAAACATTTTTTTTAATTTCTTGGCACTTTACGAAGGTTTGCGAAAAAGTATGTAGATTTGGCAGGGTTTTCTTAGTTTTGGATAAGTAATTCAGTAAATGTGATATCTGCCAATTAGAAGTGCATGATGAAAAGTATATTCACAGTGTTATCGACTAAACCCAGACAGGTAGGTAGGGTCAAAGAAAAGTCTTGAGGCTTAGCCAGATGCTGTATCAACCAGTATTGTACGTTTTGCCAAAAATTTTGAACAAAAGCACATTCCCAGAATAGATGGATCAGGGTTTCTGTGTTTCGTTCACAGAGGGTACAGGCGCCCGTTAAAGAAATACCTATTTTATAGAGGTAAATTTAAGTGGCAATTCTTCTGTGAAGAAGTTTAAATTGGAAAGTTAAAAGTTTAGTTTCTCTAGTGCAATAAAAGGGGAGAATATATGACTCATTCCATTTTATCGAATTTTCGAAGATTCCGCAGTCAGTTATCCATTTTCTCTGGCTTTTAGCTTGTGTAGAAGTGATTTCTTTAACGATTAGTTTATAGGCTTCTTTGCAAAAGTTTGAAGATGATAGTAGCTTTTCGCCACAAGTCGGTTGGTTTTTGGATTTTTTCATAACCTGATCCTGAACAGACTTTTTTAATTTTGCCATGGCAGACACAACACCGTAGTACCTTAAAAAAGTGTCTTAACCTCATAGGGAGATTTAAGGGACTGTGCAATAATTATCAGGATGGGGGAAGGGGGGGGGGGGGGGGGGCTGAAAAACCAGAGTTATCTAGCAAAAACTTAGACAGTACCCCCCTCCAAAACTAAAAAATTAGTTCTAAGCCCCCCTCTGTTATGTTAAAAATAACGTCGCACCACCACCCCCCCCCCCCCCCCACCAACACACACACACACGCACTCACTCCTCGCCGCCACCATTACCACAGATGCCTTTAAGTGCATACCTTTTATATTGTCATGCTACTGTAAGCGTACGCTTACTTGTTGGATGTCGTCGTCTGGAACAAATAATACCTCATATGAGTGTTGAACAAAGCCATCCGTTTCGGAGTCATCTGAATCCAACTCAGAGTTGTTTTCGGAAGTGCTTGAGTGAGAATCAGAGTCGCATTCAGAATCACTGGATAGGAGTTCTGTGTCACTGTCATTGGCATTAACTCTCTTGTTGTTTCGTGTTCCAGTTTGCGAGAAATCAAGAGCACGTGCTACCAGCACGGCTTTGCTTCCAGATACAGGAAGATTGTTCTGCTTAAGATAGATCTTAATTTGTCTTGCTGTGAGGGATTTGACTTCATCTTCTTCTTTCCAGTTAATGTCTGGAAGGGTATTGCGCTCAGCTTCCCTTTTTTTAGCTTTCAATGCAATAAACTCACGGTGTTGAACAAAACGTTTGAGAGTGATTTCATCAACCATCAACTTCTCACACACCTCCTGTAGTTCGTTGGCGTTGGAAGAGGTTAACATACCAGAATCGACTAACTTCTCAGTATAACATTACAGTGGACATTGAGCAGCTGGAAAATAGGTTTCAGTATCTATTGTCTGACAATCCAGCCTGTGCCGGTAGATTTATCTGTGATGACTACAAGCCAAACCCACATGATGACAGTAATATCACTAGATGTAAAAATGAGGCAAATAAAATCAAGCTTAAGCTTCAAGCCATTAAAGATAAGATATCAAAACACGACGACAGCCTCTTCTCTGAAAACGCTGGTAAACTCAAGCCTGGACTGAGCTGCCATCACAGCTTCAATAATGATAAACGTTATTACGTAACATTTGGTATCGAGAAGGATATTGATCGCTTGATTGAAGATTTAAACAAAGCATTTGCTAAGTACCGGGGTGCTTACCACATTGGCTCAAAATCCAAAACTTCTGAAGCCAGAAAGAGAAAGGAGCAGAGAAAAAAATACATAAAACAGGAGATTTAACGCTTCAAATAACAGACGAAAAAGGGCTTGCATTATATTTAGATCCTTGGGAGGAGAGCCTGTTGAACTTTGTTATGAGCCAGAGATGTATGGTATTCAGCAAATCGATTCAGTCGATGAAGAAACATTACTTTTATTCACATCAAAAACCGACAAAGCTTGTCTACGAGATCTGTTTGATTCCCATTGTTTTACGGGGGATGCTAAAAAACAAGTGCATGATTTTTGCTTTACATAGGGTCAGCTTAATTAAATAGAAGAAGGGTTAAAATTAATCAGTTATCTTTTCATTTTGATGGAATTTTTTCAATAATCGTTTAACAGCTGTTCGTATTGATATTTGTTACAGTCTATCATGAGGCCTGTATTGAGAATCTTTAATTGCGTTTAAGTTTATTTACATTTCGAATAAAACTTAAGGCCCCCCCTCTGTCAAATGAGTGATTTTACTTTGACCCCCCCTATCTTGGCAGCAATTTTAGGTAATGCCCCCTCCTCTGGTTTTTCAGCCCCCCCCCCCCCCCCTCCTGATAATTATTGCACAGTCCCTAAAGTCCTCATCATTTAAAAAATCGGACGTATAATCTAAAATGTCTTTGACCTGACTAACTCCCGCACGGGGCCAATGTCGATAAAAGACAGGTTAATAATCAATCCTTTTAAGGGAATTGTACTAAATCGGTGAATTTCCAATGTATGTTGGGTTTTATTCGTAATTTAGATTTGACCAAATTTCAATTACCTCTTTGGTGAAAATATCTTGAATATTCAGACCAGCTACATCAGCTTGGTTTAAGTTACTAGTCAGAAGTAATTTGTTGCCATTTTTCTTAGTAATAATAAAAACAGTTTCCATTTTGTTTGGTTGTTGTCATCAAGGTACTTCTGCGCCCATTTGGCTTTCAAAGCGCAATTAAAGGATTGGACATCACTTTTAATCCACCGTCTCCTCTAAATTCTTACTACTTTCTGTGTTGATCCATGATGTGGAGATATGCCACAGACCATCAGGTATTTCTAAAAAAGGTTAGGTAAATTTATGATTTATGGTTGACTTTTTGACATTTCTTGAGGTATTTTGAAGAAAAAGAGGTCGTTGCCAGAAATACGAGCTCGCCTACCATTCTCGGACATAAAATAATAATACCAAAAACACGCAAGCAAAAAACGTTTTGAGTTAAGATTGACTGATGTTATGCTACCTTACCAAGGACGTTATCTTCCATTGCCGCTTATGCTTCATACATTCTATGAATAACGTTTTCCTAAACTCTATTTTATCTATATAATTTCTGCCACTTTACTATCTGGGAAGAACTTATCAAATAAATTCATAGTTGAGAGCAAATATTGGAATAAATTAGTACTTCTATTTTAATAAAATCGCATTAAGGGTAAAATAGATCGATGGGCAAAGGCTGCAGACCAAAGCTCAGCAACAAAGAAAGAATGAGATAAAGATAAGGGAGCCAGAATTTCCTCATCTGGTTCGATATTTGAAGCAAAGTACGGAGATTCTCACAACTGCTAAAAAAAAGCCTCCTTCTTTTGCAGTGGATTTTGATGCATTTGTCCGTTTTCTTTGACATAGCCTTGTTATTTTTCTTTTTCGTTAGCTCTTCTGGAGATAAGATAATCGCATTTTTTAGTTACTTTGTAATTAATAACTATCTAATAAAGATAATTATGGCGCAATTCTCGTTTCCTTTCACTTATTGAAAATAAACGTCTGTTTTTCTGAGAACCAAACACACAATATATGACTCACTCGGCAAAGAAATCGCGAGCAGTATAACAGCCAACAGTGGCAAAAATGTCATCTAGTTACTTCGTGGCAACAGCGGAATTCTAGAGCGTCTACCAATGTGTCGTCACGGCATTGTTTACATTTTCACCTAGAGCAAAAGAAAGCATGACAACATTCTTAAGCGAGATATTCGCGTTAACAGAGAGATCTTTGCTGTAAATGTCAACGTTGTGACGTGATAAGCAACTTCGATTGAAGTTAACTAGATCCCAGTCCCCGGGACAAATATCAGTGTAAACCAGCGGGATTTTGGACAAAAAACCCCGGATGTTTAGAAATTTTCCTCGCTTTTAAACTCTGGAGTTGTTGTGTAAGATATGTTGAACTACAAAAAACAGAAAAAAAGTTCGTGCCATATGCACTTTAGAAAGTCTGAGAAAGGTGAAGATTCCCCGTTGTCTGCGAATTTCCAGAGCCTGTGAATTCAAAGCACATCGTGATATTTGCTGATGCCTCTCAGCAAGCTTATGATGTGGCTGTGCGAATGTCATAACGATGCCGTCACCAGTCGGCGTGGAGTTCTTAAGGAAGTGAAGCGCGACAGAGGCACGAATTTCGTAGGTTAAGTGGGCGAATTAAAGAAACTAGTCGGCCAGTTATACCGACAACAGTTTCAGAGCAAGACAGTTGAACTTGGAGAAACATGGACATTCAATCCACCAGCAGCCCCACATTTTGGAGGAGCCCACGAAGTAATGGTGCAAGAAGATACGAAATCCATTTATGCCGTTGTAGGACACCGAGATGTGACCGATGAAGAGCTGATCACGATGTTTACAGGGCTGGAGTCATTACTTAATTTCCGTCTGTTGACTTATCAGAGTTTAGATCCGCGAGACGATGTTCCATTGACCCCTAACCATTTCTTGCATGGCCAAATGGGAGGAAAATTTGCCCCTGAGTCTGTTGAAACCACTACTTTTCATTTGCGTCAAAGATGGCGAGAGGTTCAGGACATTATTTCACAAGTGTGGGGGAGAAAGCTCAAAGAATGTGTTTTTGCCCTTAACAGCCCACCAAAGTGGACTTTAGAATCCCGAGACCTAACATTTGGAGATGTAGTTCTTGTGATTCAGCCAAATGCTCCAAGAGGACGTTGGCCTTTAGGGCGCATTGTTTAAGTTTATTCTGGACGTGATGGCCACACCCGTGTAGCTAAAGTTGCGTGTGGAGTGAAGACTGTCGTAAGACCGATTAACAAACAGATTCCCCTTGGAATTAATTGCTAATCAGTTATTTATAATCACAATAGGACTACCTTGGGAAGGGGGAATATTAAGAAAACAGTAAACGAACTAGAGCACTCGCGCGCTTAGACACATTTTGAACTTTCGTGATCATTTAAAGTTGTGCGTGTAAAGTTAGTTTTTGTGAAGCGCGTTTTTGCGGGATTTTTGTGAAGGTATGGTCAGAGGTAATGTATGGTTTGCAAAAGATATCTCATCCGTGATTCATCTTAATGACCAAAAGTCAGATATAAAAACGAATGAGACTTTTCCTATGATGATTGGACGTCGAATGACCAAAGTGTTTGCTGACCCTACACAAACGCGCGTTCGCTATAACATGCTCTTTACGTTTGTTTATCAAAAATCAGTACTTAGTCTTGCTCAGCCAAATTTCTTTACTGGAAGGATCATGTCGGTAAACTTGGTCCCAGGCCTCGAAGTCAATAAAGTGATGCCTTATTGATGTTTTATAGCTCTATTAATAATCATGTGAAAAGAGATTATATCATTATTGTGTTAAAGTGTAACTTGTTGAGGGTTGTTAGAAGCGAAAAGTTCTTTCTACGAAGTTCTCAAATAAACAGTATTTCGCGTGAGCCCGACACAGATTAAAAATCTAAGCGGGATGATTGAGCAGTAGGGACCATTAACTCACATTCAAACTTTGTTAAATTGCAGATATTTACAGAATAACCAGCTGCAGAATTTATCAAAGGGCATTTTCTCTTCCCTGGTTACCCTTCGATGGCTGTAAGTACCACACAGAGGAGTGTTTTATTTGGCTCTTTGTCAATATAAATGCGTTCTTGTACCATATACTCAGTGCATTGTCAGCATTCCAGATGAATGTCCTGGGGCGAGGAAGGGGAGGGGGGGGGGGGGGTGGAAGGGGCGACTGAAGGGGATACTTTAAGAACTGTGCATTGCCGTGGTTACAATCAAGTTGTGTGTCATTTGGTTATTAGAGGAAGTGGGTAACTTTTTTGTTTGCAATTTTAAGGGTATCAACTGTTTCTCGTAGCCATAGAACGCTTTGATTGCTCGTCTCGGGATCAATTCAGACACTTTAGTCTCCTCCTCCTTTGAATTGTTGAGATAAAATTTAGAGTCCTCATTGTGGTTATTGTTGTTACGGGTACCAAATTTTTTAAGGTCATCCTGCGTGACCTGAAATTGGTATATAAACCAGTGGAGAGTGTATGAAAATGATAGTAAGACGGTATGATATATTATCGTGAGTGGATTAAATTAAACGTGCTGTGAACATCGGGACCGGAACCGCACATGTGTTGCCTAGTGTTATTGCTAAATTATTGAGGCCGCACCATAAATTTTAGGTGATTCCGCTGGATAGTATTGTGCAGTCTTTCTGCGCTTAAATTTTTGCGTCATTAACAAGCGTCTGGCACGCGTGCGCACGCTGAAAACATGCTGTGTTCCTTGAAGCTAGGCCTAGCCAATAAATAAATTGTTTTCTCCTAAACGAGCACCATGACCAATTTTTATTACCTTGGTATTTTTACTTAGCTGTTATTCTATTTATGTTTTAATAAAAAAAATGATGACAGAAAAATGAGTCATTCTCTGAAATACTATCTTGCCCACCAGTTGGGGATTTAAAATAATGATACTGAGAACACGCTTGCAAGAAAAGTTTTAGGTCAATACTGATTAATAATGTGCTAAATGTTATCTTTAATTGATGGTCATGCTTCATACCATAACATTTTACTCGACTATATTTCATCGAGGTTATTTCTGTTACCACACGACCTTGCAAGAAATGATCAAACGGAGTCATTTTTAAATGCAAATACTGGAATCAAATATTACTTTCATTTCATGGTAATCACCTTAACAGTAAAATAGATCGCTGGGCAAGAGCTGCAGCGAAAGGCTTAACACCGAAAAATGGAATGAAAAGAAAATAAAGAAGCTAAAGATTATCTCAACACTTCGATATGTACTCACGATTCTCACAACTTCTGAAAAAGTCCTCATTTTTCAAAGGTCCCTTTTGCGTTGTTCCATTTTCGTCGACACAGCCTTGTTAGGTTTTTCTTTCGTTTGTATATCTTGATATAAGATAAAGTTTTCTTAATAGTATGCTATAGTTGACTCATAATAATAAAAAAATATGACACTATCCTGCATTCCATCCCATTATGGCAAATAAACATCTGTTGTTTCCTGAGAAACTAACACATTATCTAACTCACTCAGAAAAGAAACCGCGTAACATTATAATATCTAATGGAGGCATTGTATATATACAATGTTTGAGAAACACTGTTTTGATTGACAAGTATAATAGCTAATGGAAACCTGAACGGCTAGTCACTACCATCAAACGGAAGTGGCTGACGTATCTTCCGCCAAATGAGCTGCGTTAACCGTTTTTGTTTTTTGCTGTTGTTAAAATGTTTTGGGGGAAAAAGAGCACATCTATTTGCGAGAAGAAATTTTAGTGATTGTTACCCGAAAAAATCGTTTAAAGTTTAAATTTTTTTATATAATGAAAGGAAGTGAAAGGAAACATTATAAATAAATAACACTAAAGAAAATAGAAAAAGTAAAAGAAAAGAAAGGAAAAAAAATCAAGAATTAAAAAGAAAAGGAAAGAGATAATTCTGATCCTGGAAATTGGTAAAGGGTCAAATCTATTATATGCAGTATCAAGACTGAAAATTCAAATATTAAATCGTATTTCGATTTTCGTATATCATAAAGGGGAAAAGACATTGGTATTGGAAAGGGAAAGTAAAGCCTGTAGTGCTTGGGAGCGGCTCATTGTTTCCTAATCTTTATAGCCTAAAGGCGAGAAAGGTCCAACCCTCTAGAAATCAGTGATGCTTGCCAAAAGTCCTGGAAAAACTTCTAAGAAAAATGCTGAATTTTCCTGACGTCGATTGGTTCGGCTTTGTTTTAACAACAGGCTTTCAATACCAACTGTTAAAGTTCGCACGCTATTTGAACTCACACTTTTGTAACGACCGCTGGTCTTTGTTTGATTTAAGCCACGGGGGAAATAATACATAAATTATCTGTAAATTTTCTGATGCAAACTTGTGATATGATGAGCTAGACAAATAAACTTCACTTACATCGTGTGGTGTTGTGAGATTTTATGGGGTTGAAGTTTTTTTTTAGTTTATTCCGCTGATGCTCCAAACAAAAGAGGAGAGGGGAAGCAAGCGAGTAAGAAGGAAACTTGGGCGACGCATGAGATACATTGTGGGCTTCCTAAAAAAGTCAGCATTATTATCAAAACAACAGTTGATTCATTAAGGAATTTATTTCGCACCCACTTTCCATTTCCGTGCGAATACATTTGTCTTTGGTATTCATATTATAATTACGTACAGATGACAGATAACCGATACTATTCCAATGTAAGTAAAATTGATGCCATCAAGTGCTTATAATATGCGGATGTTTGTCCCTGGAAAAGTGCGTTTTCCCTGGAATCAGGCGATACCCTGGCACCACTTTCCTATTGAACAACCTATTGTGATGAATTCTGTCCATTTAAAAAGGGACAGCACAGGAACACCAATTGTCGTCGCTTCTGAAGATTTTCGGTGGTACGGTGTATTTCGAGAGTAATGAAGATGCTGTCCGCGTTAGAACGGATAAGGTAAATTTCGACTTTTCACTGATTTCGCTGATTTTTTCTATGAACATCAATCATTATAGCCCATAACCAAATATCATATTTACTGAGCTCAATGCGATTTTTTTCGTTGTAGGCGAGACGGTTTACAAGGTGACCTCAAAACTACCCAATTTACCTTCGGGAACTCTACAATTTATCTATACATTGCCGGTGCTGTCAAAATGTCATTCCTTGCTCAAACATCTTGAATATTTTACACATTGAAGTTCCATTTGTCAATAACAATTCGAAGGTTTACCTTTTGTTTTCTGTGAATTTTTGACTGATTTGATGTGATTTCAAGGTATGGATGCACCGAGTGTCAGAGTACGTTTTCTATTTACCTGGTTTCCTGACGCAAGTAAAGAAAGTCTCTTGAGTCAGGATTTCCGTTGGAGCTCTTTTGAAGTGATTGGAGAGGATATGGAAGCACAATAAAAGCCGTATCAATGAGTCGTCATTCCTCGAAAAACTATACAAATCAATTTGCGGTCGAGATTAATTTATATATATACACAAGGCAAGACCGGGCAATACCAGCCTAATGTGGCTCCAATTAATTGACCTAAAAAAATTTAAATTAACATTTGGGCAGATAGGCGAGCCACGGATACCCGCTCTTTTCTTAAGATCAGCTCTGCTTCGCTAATATCGCTGCATTTTGATAAGTAACAGCTCGCCAAATGTGTTACAGCTAACATGGCCTCCCAATCACCTAATATGTATGGCGTTCACACCATTCGCTTGGAGACGTGAACAAAGATTCGTCGAGGATGTATACGCCTCATCAAAATTTAATGGCCGATTTCTTCCTAAAACATCTTAACCAAACGAAGAAATAGTTCCTCTAACTCATCCGCAGCGGAATCTCCGGATGCAAAAAAACCTAGAGGTTCGCCGAATTCTTCAATTGATACTCAGCAAGTCAACGAAGGTGACGACGAATTTATGGCGGCCTCAAGTATGGTAGAAGATGTACAACTAAAGCTCCGAAAGATACTCCAAAAACTTGGAAAACTCGATTTAGTCGAGCAATCAGTGAAAAAAATTCAGGATTCCCTCGTAAAACTAGAAGCGAGAACGCAATCACTGGAGAGCTTTCAACAATCTGCTACAGCCGACATTAGCGACTTGAAAGAAAGCCTGAACTTTAATCAAGAAAAGTGCAAAACTTCGCCCGACGATCTTAAAAGGCAACGCCAAAACCTCGAAGAAAAGCTTAACGAGCTTGAACGACAAAACAGCCATCTCGACAACAAAATTAAAGATGTAGAGACTAAGAACCTCTACCTAGAGGGGTACTCAAGACGCGAAAATATAAAATTTGAAAATATCAACGAAGCCGACAACGACTACGAAGACACAGAGCAAAGGCTTCGCACTTTCCTTGAGACTGACCTGGGATTCCGAGACGCCCATACAGCAGAAATACAAAGAGTTTATCGACTGGGAGGAAAAAAAAGCAATGAGTCAAGACCCATTCTCGCGAGATTCCTTAGATTTAAAGACTGCGAGAAAATCCTGTCTTTAGGAAGACGGCTCCGGGGGACAGCTCATACGATGTATCAGGACCTTCCACATGAAATTGTACAAAGAAGAAAAAATCAAATGGACGCATTCAGAAAAGCCAGGGAAAATAGAATTCTTGCTACCTTTAGTAAGGCACAACCAGACAAATTATATATTCGAATTAAGTTTAGACATTTAGATGTAATCCCGATCATTTCGGAAATATATATACATAAATACTACAACTGATACAATTTCTAGGAGAAATATAATGATATATTTCCTCCCCGTTAGTATATATTTATTTATTTTTCTTTTTCCAGTAATACATACGCCATATTATCGATGTAATATTTGTTTTTGCGTTTGGTGTCGCGTATTTCAGCCAAAACGAGACCGGTGCCTTATAGGAACGGCGCGCATTGCAAAATTGAGTTTTTATTGGGCCTCGCTATGTTTATTCTGAAGTGATCGAGATACATGGTTCTGTCATCAAAAGACCTTTTAATAGGCTAATAGAGAACGCCTTTTTGTTGGTTTACTTGTATGTTAATCTTAGTCTGTTTTCTCGGTCCTGTTTACTACATTTTGTGTACTTCCCAACCCAGGATGAATTTTATGTAGTTTTTTTTTATGTGTATTTTCGTGTTCTCTTTACGGATATATTTCATTTTGGCTTCTCCAAATGCATTTTTCTCGTTACGTCCAAAAATATGCTTCTTTATGCAAGGTGTTAGCCGTCACGCCTTTCTTCACCGCTTTGAAAATCCTACCAATAGTCTTCATCCACACCTCATTACAATCAACACTTACGCCGAAGATTTAGTGATCTGTTCCTTAAATGTGTGAGGGCTGTCGAATACCATGCAAAAGCGTGAGACCTTTCGCCGGCTCAAGTTAAAAAGCTACGCAATTTATTTTCTTCAAGAAGTTCATTGTACTAAAGAGAAAGAGATCTTGTGGACTTCAGAATGAGGTTTCTCAGCTGTTTCTATCAGTTATTCAAGTGCTATAGTGCCGGAACTTGTACACTTTTTGAACATAAAATTCTGAAACAATTTTCTGATCGAGAGGGAAGATTTGTCATAGTAGACATCAAAACAGAGGATAACACTTTGACCTTAGTAAATGTTTATGCGCGAAATGACGATAATCCCACCTTCTTTAAAAGTGTGCTCAATCAGCTTCTCTCTTTCGACTGCGTTGACATAGTCCTCGGAGGTGATTATAACTTGGTGGTGGAGGTTGAAAAAGACAAATCTGGGGGAAACCCGACCACTTATAAAAACTCGTTAAAAGAAGTTCGGTACATTGCTAGCCTGTTAGAGCTAGTAGATATCTGGCTTGTCCTTAATCCAGATGTCAAAAGATTCACCTGGAGAAAGAGCTGTCTAGACTTCTTTTTGACCAGTTCCAGTTTAAGTACAACGATTACAAAAGCGGACATTTTACCTGGCTATAAAACTGACCATTTTCTTATAACACTATATCTCGCAAATAATACAAATCCCAGGGGACCAGGTTTCTGGAAACTGAATACCTCCTTCTTGTTAGATAGCGAGTATGTCGACTTAATCAAGGAAAAAATCAATGATGTGGCGAATGATTACAAAACTGACACAGGTTGAAGCGGTTCTCCTTTGGGACACTATGGAAATGAAAATTCGATCAAGCTCCCTTCACTACGCAAAGAAATAGAAAACCAAAATGAAATCAAAGGAGTCAAGCTTAGAAACCGATATATTATCTCTTCAAAAGAGACTGGAAGAAAACAATCTCTCGGAAACAATGAGACAAAACTGACATTTCTAACGAATTAGATATAAAGAGCGGCTGCCAGTAAGAATCGAGAACTGCATTTCAGCGACCCCTTGGTCAAATTTCTTATATTTTGCCTGAAGATACCCTTGAATTAACTATTTTCGAAAATCATATTTTAAAGTTCTAAGGTATTTTATTTTCTAAGAAAAACGCAAGAGTTTGAAATGCAGCCTCGGTGCGGTTACGGGCCGATGAAAACCGCGAAAATTTAGGTCAAAGGACGAAGCCTGTAACTGTAAAATCACTCAGGTTTTAATAGAATCAAACTGTATCTAGCAGATTTTATTCTTGTAAATAATAAAATAACCCGATGAGCTTAAAACTTTACACAAACCTAGACCAACCATCTCACAACAAAATTAATACAACAAACATTCCAAACTCGCTGGCTGCTTTCTAAAGCATGCTGATTTGTGTACGCTACTCAAAATGGCCTTGAGACTAATGCCTATTTTCATTAAAATAAAAGTGTTTTTGGTTTGTAATTTTCTCTAAATTAAATCTCATATCTCGAAAGACGAAGAAAAGAACTTTATTTGTTCCAAGTTTCAAGCTCTGATTCGAACTCTTTCCCACTCAAGGAAGATCGAATATGCGTGTGATACTTGCGGCTCGCAATCACGTCACGAATTATGAGATCAGAACCGATTCACAAACACTTGACATCTGGGGCCCGTGAATGTTTCCAAACATCACATATTGGGCCCTAAAACTAATCAGACTGACTGAAGACAGCCACTCAATATTTTTCGATCCCAGATTTCTTTCCTATTCTGCTCTAAAATAATACAGTTATTCCGGTCAATTAGCCTACGAAACTCGAAGCAGTGCAAATCAAACTTTACAGCTCCTTTATCTTCTTAAATGACGCAGTCGATCAGTAAAATGGAGAAAAACGTGTGACTTTGTTCCTGTCGTTTTTAGCAGCGACGGCTCAAATCAACAAGCCATTATGACACTGAACAACTGTAACTCGATATTCACTTAGCTGATGTGCGTAACGCGCACGTGATCCTCGCCAGGCATTTCGGTATGGAATCCTGCGCGTACAGGGCGCTTTTAGAAACTGTAAATAGTGAAAAGTACTGTTTGTGGGCCACGTTACGACTACCCTGGTGATGAAACCTTGTCAAGCTAAAAGACTGTACAAGAAATGCGAGAGCCCATCTTGTCAGATTTTTTTTATCTATTTTTTTTTCCGCGAAAAAAATTCAAGTATTAGTGTCATTCCGTTTTTTAACTTACAGTTATACAGACCCTGGAAACCCAGGAAACGATAACTCGCTAAAATGACCTCAAATCAGCAAAAGGAGACAAAGAAACAACAAACAGTACACCGTATAAACAAGATATGTCATTTTTGTTGAGAAATTTTCGGAATTTTTACCTCCTTAACCCGATCGTAAATATTCCCATACAAACTCTTAAATTTCGCCTTGACCGCTTTTACGCAATATGATCACCACAACTCACAGCTTGAGCCTGGGCTACCTGTGGCCGTTGCTGCTAAAAACGAGCACTCAAAACAACACGACAGGAACAAAGTCACACGCACGTTTTTCTCCATTTTACTGATCGACTGCTTCATTTAAGAAGATAAAGAAGCAGTAAAGTTTGATTTGCACTACTTTTTCCTGCGACATCGAAATGGAATGCAAATTTGTTGCACATGTTTCGTAGGCTAATTGACCGGAATAACTATATTATTTTAGAGCAGAATAGGAAAGAAATCTGGGATCGAAAAATATTGAGTGGCTGTCTTCAGTCAGTCTGATTAGTTTTAGGGCCCAATATGTGATGTTTGGAAACATTCACGGGCCCCAGATGTCAAGTGTTTGTGAATCGGTTCTGATCTCATAATTGGTGACGTGATTAAGAGCCGCAAGTATCGCACGCATATTCGATCTTCCTTAAGTGGAAAAGAGTTTGAATAAGAGCTTGAAACTTGGCACAAATAAAGTTCTTTTCTTCGTCTTTCGAGATATGAGATTTAATATAGAGAAAATCACATACAAGAAACACTTTTATTTCAATGAAAATAGGCATTAGTTTCAAGGCCATTTTGAGTAGCGTACACAAATCTGCATGCTTTAGAAAGCAGCCAGCGAGTTTGGAATGTTTATTGTAATAATTCTCTTGTGAGATGGTTGGTCTAGGTTTGTGTAAAGTTTCAAGTTCATTGGGTTATTTTACACGGTGAACGGGGCTTCGTCCTTTGACCTAAATTTTCGCGGTTTTCATCGGCCCGTGACCGCACCTAGGCCGCATTTCAAACTCTTGCAATTTTCTCAAAAAATAAAATACTTTGGAACTTTAAAATATGATTTTCGAAAATAGCTAATCCAAGGGTATCTTCAGACAAAATATCAGAAATTCGACCAAGTGGTCGCTGAAATGCAGTTCTCGATTCTTACAGGCAGCCGCTCTTAAAATATTGTCTACACGAGTACAACAAACCAACAAACACCAAAATAACCACAAGATAAAATTAAATCTCACTCGTTCCCTAATCTATGTCACGCACGAGCGACTTTGCCAAAATAACAAACAGCTGTTTACATCCCTTGATTTAGTCATATATAAACAATAGCCTCCATTTGGCGCGAAAATATGCTCAGATATTTGTCCGCGGACATTATCTGTTCCGTGAAGCGAACAGTTTTCCGAGAGCGAAGCTCGAGGAAAACTGTGAGCTTCGAGGAGCAGATAATGTCCAAGGACAAATATCTGAGCATATTTTTAAAGTCAAATGGAGGCTATTGTGTTTATTATCCTTCAAATATTTTTCGCAACATGCGGGAATCTCGCGGGAATCGGCAGGATCTGCCATTCTGTCATATGTCAATCACGTCAAAGTTTGTCAGTTGGCTTCCAACATCTCCACGTCAGATTTCGCTTCAGGTCAAAAGCGTTTGTTTAGGGAAAAGGTAAAAAATTTTAAAGGAAAAAGGAAAGTAAACTTGTTTAATTCCGTGAAAGACAAAAGCAAGATACAAGTGGCGGATAAGGTTACAGGGAATCAAACTACCTCTCGAGAACAAGCTAAAGATCACTGAAAGCGAAAAACTGTAAAGTATCGCATTCCGTAAAAAGTGTAAACTGCCGTCAACGAAACAGCCGGAGCTTTGCCGTTCTCTTCCTTTATCTCATGTTCAGTTGCAGCAGAACTTTATATCGAAAATACAATTGTGGGATTTGCTAGCCGAAAACGACCTGTGAAGAAATCGAAGCTGAACCTGTAGTCGAATACGACGCCACCGGTTGTTTTTGCTGGATTCCATCAAAGCGCTTTCTTTGCTAACTTGACATTGAATGGAGCCAGCAACGAAGTCGCTCACAATCACTGTGGATTAAACTTGTTGCTCGAGAGTAGGACAAGCTGCTTCTCTTCGAAGAGAATTTCGACATCTTGGGGTATCATGGCTGGTTTTAGTTTCGTGGACGAGATTTTATGTTCGCGAGCGATCTCGACCAGGTGAGCATTGACAGCATCATTTACCGGCTTGAACTCTGTCAGTAATGGTACTGAAATTTATGTTTTCGTTATTTAAATTCCTTATATCCAGGCCAGCACGAATTGCTCTCATTGAATTACAACTGTAATATTTGCCGTCGTGTGAGCGAGCTTCGAGCTCATTAATTAAACTCGTTTAATAGCTTGTTGATGGCTTTCTCATTTCGCCAGACTGAAAGAAAACCATAAATACTCTTAAATGAGATGGGCTAAAACTTTTCGCCTTTCATATTTTTCAGTTTTACCACAATGTTAATTCAAGGACTGTTAAACAGAGTTTAGACCAAGAGAAAATGTCGCAAATACGAGCTTGAGTATTTCAACGTTTCGTTTACGAACAGCATACCGTCAAAAACGTTTAGAGGGTATGTTGTTTTCTGGTACTGGTTTATCGACCAGCAGGTTTATCTCTCCTTCTGTCACAAAAGCAAACCGTTCTCCCATCTTGACATTCATTTTAATTGCAAACTTGACGCTCCTTGAAGTTTTTGAAATTGGGGAATATCACTTGGGGAATATCCTCGGATATTCCCCAGTTTTAGCTGGGGTATATTCGGTCACGTGAGGCGTTTAGACCAATCGCGCGCGAGCGAAAATATTTGATGGATTATAATTTTAAAATATCTCTACTTGACGATGTGCCAGATTTCCAGGTTAACTTGGTGAAGAATAGACAATACATCCTGGAAGAATTAGAATTAATGCTATTAAAGATAAGAAGCTTTATCATCCTTCGATAGCCAATCGGAAGTAACTGCTCCCACGAAAAGCAAATATTGCATCGTTCTCTGAATAAGCAAATCTAGTTCTCCATATCTCTGAAACAACACATTTAAAACCAGAATTGATTGTTGGGTAACAGAACAAGGTTTTCTTGTTCGTTTTTGACTATTGTCGGTGGGATTTGCGCAGGGATTTGCGGCGGAGACGAATGCAGTAGCTCCTCATCTTCCGTCACACCACTCAAGCAGTGTGACAACCATAACAAACATCAAAACATCAAACAATAAAAAAACATCAAAAAATACATTTAAAACCAGAGTTGATTGTTGGGTAACAGAACAACGATGTCTTGTTCGTTTATGACTATTGTCGGTGGGATTTGCGCGGGGATTTGCGGCGGGGACGAATGCACAAGCTCCTCAACTTCCGTCACACCACTCAAGCAGCGTGACAACCATACCAAACGTCACAACAAGTCCTTGAAATTTTTCCGGAGTTAAAACCGAAGTAGAATTCATTTTGGCAAGAATACGTTTTTTTCAAAAGCCAACGAATTAATTGTAGATGGCTGTCTGCCCTGTTAATCGTGCCAGGTTTAGCATAAAAGTACTTTTTGCACCATCCCGGAGGTTGTTTCGGGTCACTCTAAAGCAGCTGTGGAAAGAAGCCGCATTGAGAAAGGAATATATTTTATGCCAATCTATGAAGTTATTAAAACTATCAAAACAACACGTCCCAGTTGGCTTCGGGAAATAACCAGTTATAAGATGTAGTACTAAGCAGGAACTGTATCCAATGAGTTTTGTATTCTCTTCATTCTGGTGATACGAGAATATATGACGATTTATCGCGATCCTGAGGGATCTTCTCATTGCGCTGAGACGACGCTATTTTGCTATATTGTCGCGTCAAAATGACGCTTTCTGATTGGCTAAAAAACTGTCATGTAAGCATGACAGCACGGCACTAAATGGGTTCGGCGCGCATAGATCAAGATTTGCTTCTGTGAATGACATGTGAGGTTGGATGGTGTTGACATTTATTTCTTTTCGTCTGAGTTTACAAAGCTTCTGACACTGTTCAAGGACCACTTATAATATTTTTTTGTGGTGTACATGTACCATGATCCAGCGGATACAACTTTTTTCTTGAGAGTGCGCAAAAATTAGCCGATGAAGAGAAATTTACTTAAAAGACTTTCTTGAGTGTGAAAGCGGTCACGGTAAATAACAATGAGCTTAAATTCCAATAAATTATGGCATTTTCAAAGCAAAAGAATCTGTTTCTTTTGTGATGTCTCTTATCTCTAAAACTTGAAATTGCTCTAAGAGCTCTACTGCGTTCTCTTTCATGGCTCAGGTCTGTCAATTTGATATTCTTGTCGTAGCGCTCGGTATTTTTTACAGTATTCCTTGCCGCTTGGTCTCTTTCTAATTTCTAAATCTCCACGGCATCTAAGCTAGGATAACAATGCTCTGTTTTCGCTTTTAGTACTAGTATGTATGCTCTTTTTATTCTTGCTTCTGGTTGTGAGGTTTATTCATCACTGTTTTCATGTTGTTGTTTATATCTCGTCGGTAACAAATTTTCAATAAAATTTGCTGGTAAAATGTTCAAACCTACTAGCTTGTCTATTTCATCAATGGTAGGTGCTTTATGAACTGTAAAGTTTTGCATTTTCTTTGTTTTGACGTAAAAATTAAAGCAAAAAAATCAAATAACCCGCCCCGAGAAAAAATTTCGCGCACGGATATTACCATGGCTACAGTTTAACTGATGTAAGAATTTCTCTTTCAATCAGCACACGATTTATACTTTATCCGTTTACTCTCTCCAACAAAATGTTAGTATCGCGATAAAAAACTAAATTCGACTTTGAGACGGCAATATCACTTTATATTGACGGCGTTAGAAGAAAATATATTCCGTATTGGGTTCTGTCGCCTCGCGCCTCCACCAAATACGTAATCGGTGAGGGTAAAAGGAGGAATGAGTTTGCGGAATGGAATGTGGTATGACGTGCGGAATGGCATAAGTATGCAAAATACGAATTGCGGAATGACATAATTATGCGAGATACGATTTATGCATAATGACTCACAGAAATACATTAAACTGAAAAAGCGCGCCTTTTTTTGGGCGCCAATTTGCAAATACAGCTTTTTTGTAACCATTCAACCGAAGAATGCATCACAAAAATCCAAACGATGGTATCTTCGAATTCAAACTTTTTTCCTTCGATTCTCATCGCATGGCCGTTGATGCAACATAGCAGCTCGTGGACTTTTATCGTTCGCGAGTGAACACAAGATTTGTAATACATTTGCATTAAAGAGGCTTGTTTATTTACGTAACCTGGTTTCCATTCCACACGAGTCGTCCGCCATTACGGGAGATGTATGCAACTCAATCGAAGGCTGGTTAAACTTGACATGTTTCAAGCTTTCACAGCGCCTCGCAGGAAAAAGACGTGAGTAAAGAACCGCCCCTGTTTATTTTTGAAACGATTTATGTCACTTGTCGAGGATTTATCTGGTTATTATATGACGAATGTGTTGTGGTTCGGTCATGCTCATTTCCGTCGTTTTACGTTTTATATTAATCAATTTCTCATACACAGCCAAACACACACACACGCAAAAAATGAATAAATAAATGATAACGAAAATTAAAATTTAACCGCAATCTATACCGCAAAACTCTTTCCCCGTATTTTGACGTGTAGATTTCGTTTTTTTATTTTCGAAGGAAGGATCTTGATGTAACAAATTTTCAACTCCAACATTTTATAAGAAACTATATCTAAGCAATTCGGGAAAGATTTCCGCACAGCCCCATACATTATTTATCCATGCACAACTGTCACACTAACCCACTTCCAAAAACGACGAGCGTGGGAACAGAGTGTGAGTCGCAAAATGTATAGATAATTATGCATGGGGCTGTGCAGATATCTTGACGCAACTCGTACTAAAAATACTGTAAGAGACTAATGTCACTTGAAGCCTACTTTCTTGTATTGTACTGGCTATCCCATACCATAAAATCTCGGTTTTAGAGAGGAAACATGAAATTCAGTCCACTTTGGAGAAGAGAGGGGTAGGGGGAGGGGAACTGCAATAACTGTTGCAACGTGTTGAAATAACACCCGTGCCCATTTTTAACCATGAATAGTGCATGTCCCTCTGACTTACCAGTGATGGAATCACCTTCAGCGCGTATACTTTACAGTTAGAAGAACTTGCAAATAAATCATACTGATAACATCCCAAAATATTCCTAAGATGGAGAAAGCTTCTTCACCACTGTAACAACTATTATCCATCAAAATGGCTGAACAATCCAGTCACATTTTATTTTATTTTCAAAGTATCAAACATGTTACCCCAAACGTTGTTTATTCTGATCTTTGAAGTGGTATCTAAGTAGGTGTTTCAACATTATGCTAGCTTATAGTGGGGCAAAGCCTTAAAGAATATGTTAGTATTATATACTGGTTTTTCGGCTTTTTTTTTTTCTTCTTCTTTTACTGACCATTTTGTCTGATACTTGAACTGTCTCAGACAAATAAAAACTAAAATTGATCAGTTTTTAGAATTTGCTTTTAAATTTTGGCCTAATTAAATGATAATGCATCTTTGTTGTATACTGGCTAGGTTCCACATTAAATCATTTTTTTTTTTTTTGACATTTTACAAACTGTAAGCAAGAACATTACAACATCTCTTTGAAAACGATAAGTTTGTTAAGTTGTTTTCAAGTTACATTACATAACTAATTATGTAATGAACAACTCATTTTTTGGCGTGAAAACAGCCTTGTTTTTATTATGCTTAAGTATCTTCAAACTTTATGTTAAATGAAGATACTGTTTGTAGAGTTTTCATATTACAAGCGTTATATATGTGGACATGGAAACTGCTATAACAACAAGAATTACCAGCTAAAGTTATGGTGGATATAGTTTTGGTTGTCATAAGAGAGGATCAAGTATATGTGTGGGCTTAATCCTCTAATGGTCATACATGACTTTTTGGAATGATGACGATTCCCCTTGGTTTATTTTTAGGTCAGTCATCAAGAATCATAAAAATTAATTTTTAAAAAATTGTGTGTACGTAAACAAAACAAAAAAAAAACTCTGGTTGTATGGTTGACCTAAAAAAAAGTCATAAATAATGAACAGCTGGGTAAGTATCAGAACATGTATGGAGAATTCATACTTTTGATCCTCTCTTGCTTGTTGTTGTTGTTGCCAAACGTTAACTCCATGTGAACAGTTAGTTATTATTGCTCTACAACCCACGGGGAAATGGGAGGTCAATTTTAGGGCGATGTAAAAATGCTTGTCCCTGACAGGGGTTGAAAATGTGCAGTTTTGTACCATTGCGGTGGAAATCTAAAACTCTGTTTTCAAAACCTCAAAGGAAAGCTTTTTTGTTCTGTGCAATGAGGAAACTGCTTGATTATTTCAATATTTTGTTTTGGTAACCCTTAAGGAAACTACATTGGGGCCACACCTATGCCAAGAGAGTCTGGTACAATTTAGCACATTCTGTTCAACATTTTTGACGGCTTGTCCCTTCAGTTTTATGTAAGAGTCCCCCCTTCCCCTGGGGTGTAAGTGTGGTTACATTACATGTTTGTAGAGCTACTTGAGTTACTGTTGTTGAGCTACTGAGCAATCCAACCATTTATGGGTTTACCTCTGCGAGAGCTGTGATACTCACCAATCAGATAAAACAAGGAAAACCAAAAAAGTCAAAAATAGGTTGAGTCTAGGAAAACTTCACAGGCTCTTGTAATGAGGCACAGACCATAATACCGTACAATTCCGGTTACGGGTGGGGATACGTAAAAAGGAAATGTCACCGGCTTTTTTAGGGGCAAGGGGGGGAGGGTTGTTACGTGTTTATATAAAGATCAAAGATGGGCCTATAAGTGGAAGAGTGGTAGGGGTTTATCACGGAATAAAATTTTCGTTTACAAATAGATGGCCCAAAAATCGAGGCGATTTATTAGCAGCGTTGGGGGACTTAAAACCGGGATTTCATGGTATGGGATAACCACTACAATACAAGCTTATATCGAGTCTTTAAAATAAAATAAAAAAAAAAGAAAAAGAAAAGAAAGTAGATGAGTATTACGGTATGGTATTAATTACCATGGCTTCAAGTGACATTAGTCTCTTACAGTATTTTTAGTACGAGTTGGGTCAAGATATCTGCACAGCCCCATGCATAATTATCTATACATTTTGCGAATCACACTCTGTTCCCACGCTCGTCGTTTTTGGAAGTGGGTTAGTGTGACAGTTGTGCATGGATAAATAATGTATGGGGCTGTGCGGAAATCTTTCCCGAATTGCTTAGATATAGTTTCTTATAAAATGTTGGAGTTGAAAATTTGTTACATCAAGATCCTTCCTTCGAAAATAAAAAAACGAAATCTACACGTCAAAATACGGGGAAAGAGTTTTGCGGTATAGATTGCGGTTAAATTTTAATTTTCGTTTTCATTTATTTATTCATTTTTTGCGTGTGTGTGTGTTTGGCTGTGTATGATAAATTGATTAATATAAAACGTAAAACGACGGAAATGAGCATGACCGAACCACAACACATTCGTCATATAATAACCAGATAAATCCTCGACAAGTGACATAAATCGTTTCAAAAATAAACAGAGGCGGTTCTTTACTCACGTCTTTTTCCTGCGAGGCGCTGTGAAAGCTTGAAACATGTCAAGTTTAACCAGCCTTCGATTGAGTTGTATACATCTCCCGTAATGGCGGACGACTCGTGTGGAATGGAAACCAGGTTACGTAAATAAACAAGCCTCTTTAATGCAAATGTATTACAAATCTTGTGTTCACTCGCGAACGATAAAAGTCCACGAGCTGCTATGTTGCATCAATGGCCATGCGATGAGAATCGAAGGAAAAAAGTTTGAATTCGAAGATACCATCGTTTGGGTTTTTGTGATGCATTCTTCGGTTGAATGGTTACAAAAAAGCTGTATTTGCAAATTGGCGCCCCAAAAAAGGCGCGCTTTTTCAGTTTAATGTATTTCTGTGAGTCATTATGCATAAATCGTATCTCGCATAATTATGTCATTCCGCAATTCGTATTTTGCATAATTATGCCATTCCGCACGTCATTCCACATTCCATTCCGCAAACTCATTCCTCCTTTTACCCTCACCGATACGTAATATATTTTCTTCCAACTAGCTAGCCTGCGTAGCTGGCGGTATGGTAGGTGCGCGCGAATTAAAGTTTTGGCGGCGAAGCCGTTAGGAGCGAGCGGCGAAGCCGCGAGGAGAATGGGGAGGGGCACTTTGAAATACCGCCTGCACGAAAACCATGGGTTTTTGAATAGTCCGCACACCAGTGTGCGGGAAAAACGGATTGGTCGAGAGAAGTACATACGTCAATCAAATGTTAGATGATCCCTCGTATATTTCCCAAGGGACACTTTGCTTTGCTTATGAGTATGACAAACTATTCGGTAAAAATAACAGCGTGTTTTCTTTGTTCGTTGCATTTGAAGGAGTCGATTCTAAGAAATTCAATGATTTCTTAGGGGTAGAACGGTCCTTGAATAAATTCTTTTTTGCTTGAGGACTCCTGTCCGGTGAAGACACAGACGACGGAAGAAGACGTTTAATCCTTACTTACGTATCTTGATCCGAAGAACAGAGCGGAACTTCCAAATTTCTTTCTAGGCCGGAGCGAATGAACCGGACAAGTTCAACTGCGTTGAATATTTTCCTACCACAAAAGTGACAAACTCGACTCGATAAAACAGTAGACTCCACAATGTTCCGGCCAATTTCTGAGCAAAGTTCTGGCAATGTCTTTTCTTCACGCTTCGCCCGACCGGAAGGTTTAAATGAATTTTCCGTGGAAACGAATTTGGTACTTTTCTGAAAATAACCGAATTTTATCTTCAGATTGACACCACAAAACCTACAAAAGTCGTTAGCGTTTTCCTCTTGGCTTTTTCTTCCTTCAACTGGCTTTGTAGGCATATCTCCCTTCGATGCAAATTCTCCTTTATCCGCCATGCATGCAACAACAACATCAAAGTGTAAGACGATCGCCTTTACGCCTATATTTCGCGCGAAAATTGTCGGTTCTAATTGGTTGGTTTAATTGGGATCAGTTGAGGTCAATGAGGTGATAAAAGTGGGCGACATTCAAAATACCCAAGTTCTCTGGCAGGCGGTATTTCTCGCGGCTTCGCGCTCGCTTTTAGCGGCAAAGCCGCCAAAACTTTCTTTCGCGCGCGCCTACAATACCGCCAGCTACGCAAGCTACCAACTAGCCGTCAATACAATGACGTATTACCGTCTCAAAATCGAATTTAGTGTATAATATAAAAGAAAATCATTTATTTGAGCGACGGAGATAAATAATTAATGTTGGTGAAGGTCATCTTCATTCTGTTGTCCACTCCAATTATCATAACAACCTTTACATCATGACTCCCACGTGTTATGGATGATTGTGTCTAAAAGTACACACGAGTGACCACGAATGACCACGAGTGACCACGAGTGACCACGAGTGAGAATAACATGAAAATATTATACTGACGTCATAACGACGTTATTTTTATCACACGGTCACTACTTAACCTCAAATTTACCATTTTATTTTTTGGACACCAAAATAGGTTGTTTTCATACTGAAGACGTTTCAGATAGACGAGAGGAGAGCGGATGGGGAGAAGGGTGGGATATGTGGGGTGGGGTGGTCTAAATCTACTTCCTCCCGTTACCTTTAATCCCACCCCTCCCCACTTTTTCGTTGACTTTGACTTTTGATAATTTTGGGACTGCAAAATGTAATTAAGGGAGGACTTAATCTAAACGGCGTTTTTCTGCACTTGACATGGCTTTAATGGAAATATCTCGTTCACGTCTCAAGCAATCTAGCTAAAAGTTCTCTGCTCATCCCGTGAATTTATGTTGTGGGATGTTTTGTGAAATTTTGGGGTATATTTTGGAGCAGATAGTTTTTCTAGAAGGATTGGTAAAATTAAGAGAAATAAGAAATATTGAAGATTTAGTGGAGTTTTAAAATTAATTTTTGTAGCTAATAATTGATAGACGGGCACCAAGTTAGTCCACTAGCAACCTGGGGTGCTCTTACGTCGGTTCCAACTGTCTATTGGTGTTCCAAAAATCATTTTCTTTCCTTTATCCCTTCTTAAAACCTCTTAATATTTCATTGAAATTTAGGTTCAGTCATTTGTTTAGATTTGTTCCTCTGTAATGACTACTAGTGAAAAATGGAAAATCGCATCAAAAATAACTATAGTTTTAAAAATGCAACATCTGTTGCATTTGCATATTTTAAACGCGAAAATAAAGCCTGGCAAATGTTAGTCTCTCGATTTCTTAGGACCAAGTCTTCTCGAAAATTAGGTATAAAATAAATATTTCTGCCATAAGAGCGTAAACTGAAGGGAACATCTGGGTACTAGGCTGGTGATATAAAAACTTACAGTCTTCTCGGTATAATAACCCCGGTAAAAAATTCCCACGCGGCGATTTAAGTTGGCTAAATATAAATTTGGTGCACGCTTCAACACATTCTAGTTATACTCGACGCATATTTCTTCGTCACCACCGGTGGTTCACTAACAAAAGCCTTGTCATGGTAGAAGCGTGAAACTAGGCTTAGTTTATTATGAGAAAGTTCCTTTAATACATATTTTGCTCTCAATTATTATTTTTCCAAAATGTTTTTTTTTGGCATAAACAAATCGGGATGAAGAGGTTTGGGGAAGTATAGAAAAGGCGGGAATAAGATTTTACAGTCGAAAAAGCGCGAAGACATGGAAGAGATAAAGTCAGCAAAAGGGGAGGGGGGTTGGAATAAAAGGAAATGAAATGCGGTAAACTTAGTCCCCCCCCCCCCCCCCCCCCTTCTTATCATCCACTCTCTCCCCTGTCCCTCGGAAATGTCTTAAGTATCAAATTTACCTATTTAGGTGTCCGAAAAAGGTCCATTTACGGTTAAATAGTGGCTGTTTGATAAAAATGACGTCATTATGACGTAAGTATAATATTTTCTTGTTATTCTCACTCCTGGTCATCCGTGGTCACTCGTGGTCACTTGTGGTTATTCGTGGTCATTCGTGGTCACTCGCGGTCACTCGTGTGTACTTTTAGACACGATCGTTACGGATTGCGCTTACTTTACATTAGCCAAAATTCCGGTCTTTGATTAAAATAGTTCATTTCAGCTTCGCTAAAAAAAATCCTTCAGAAAGATATAAACAGAAAAAAAAGGATGGTAAACTTCTGGATTGGAATAAATATATATTCCTTTTCACAGCTGCTACACAGTGACCCGAAACTGACTTCTGGGATTGTGCGAGAATTCTTTTTTTAACCTTGATGATAAGCTGGACAGATAGTCATTTCCAATAAATTCGTCGCCTTTTCAAAACACGCATTGTTGCCAAAATCAATTCTACTTCTGTTTCAACTAGAAGTGGCTGACGTATCTTGGGTAAAATGAGCTGCGTTAACTTTTTTTTGTTAATTTGTTTTGGGGGAAAAGAGCACATCTAATTGTGAGAAGAAATTATAGTTATTGTTACCCCAAAAAATCGTTTTAAGTTAAAATTTTTATATAATGAAAGGAAGTATAAGGAAACGTTATAAATAAGTAACACTAAAGAAAAAAGAAAAAAGAAAAGAAAAAAAAAAACAAAAAAATTACAATTGAAGAAAAAGATAAGATACTCGAAATTGGTAAAGGGTCAAATCTATTACATGCAGTATCAAGACTAAAACTTCAAATATTAAATCGTATTTCGATTTTCGTATTTATAGAAGGGAAATTACATCGGTATTGGAAAGGGAGGGTAAAACCTGTAGTGCCAGGTAGCGTCTGATTGTTGACTGAAAATTCTAATCTTTATAGCCTAAAGTCGAGGAACATCCAACCTTCTAGAACTCACTGATGCTTGCTAAAAAGCCTGGAAGAACTTCTAAGAAAAATGTTGTATCTCCTGAACGTTGATTGGTTCGGCTTTGTTTTAAGCACAGGCAGTCAGTAGGAACTGTTAAAGGTCGCACGCTATTTGAACTCACACTTTTGTAGCGACCGCTGATCTTCGTTTGATTTTAGCCATGGGGGAAATACTCCATAAGTTCAGAATGTTTCTGATACAAACCTGTGTTATAATCAGCTGGACAAGAAAACTACACTTATGTTATGCGGTGTTGGGTGATTTTATGGGGTTGATGTTTTTTAGTTTATCCTGTTGATGCTCCAAGCAAACGAGAAGAGGAAAAGCAAGCTAATATAAAGAAAACATGGGCGACGCATGGGATATATTGTGGGCTTCCTAAAAAATCAACCTTGTTATCAATGCGACAATTGATTAATAAATGATTTTTTTAGCACCAACTTTCCGTGCGAATACATTCGTCTTCCGTATTTACATTACGTATATGATGACAATTTATCGATACTATTCCAATGTAGGTACAATGGATGCCATCAAGCGCTTATTATAAGCGGGTACTTGTCTTTGGAAAAGTCCGTTTTTTTTCTTGAATCAGGCGATACCCTGGCACCAAATATGGCCCGAGCATAAGCTGAAAACAGCTTCTTGTTTAAAAATTTAATTTCTGTCATTAAAATACCTAATATTTTGGAAGTTTTCGAGCTTCTGTTGGGTTTTCTGAAGTGCTAATGCCTTTTTCACACTTTAAACAACATTTTCAGGCACATACGTTTCCACCTGACCCTATTATATCTCATAATGCCATTTTCCCAACTTATTATCTCCTTCTTATTTGTAGAACGTAAGTGACGAGCGAGATTTAAACTGCCCATGTATAAGTTAATGGTTGGGAGGAGGGTTTGTTTCTGCCTTTGAACTCTGGCTGGTGTAATCGCAAGTTGATTGAAAAATAAAAACAAAAGAAAAAACAAAAACAAAACAAACAAACTAACAACAACAACAACAACAACAACAACAAAAGGAACAATGTATACGCACGAGCACCAGATATAATTCGCGACCCTATTATCAAGTTGGATAAACCAAGGCTGGCACTACTTTAGCCGGTATTCCTCGCTCCAGGGGTAACTTCATGCCATTTTTAAATGTCTCCACGTAGTCAGCGACGGTCTTTAGAGGCGTTAAAGAGGAATAAGTAAAAGGGAAATTAGGCCCAGTTCAGACGCCGAACTTTTCATGAGCCGAACTTAATTCAAATTAAGGTCGGCCCAAATCACGAAAATCGCGCCTTTTGATTCAGACGCCGAACTTAATTAGCCGAACTTAATTTACTTGAAGCAAAACCAATCGAAATGTTAGCGTTTTTTTTTTTTATTTTTAATTTTTTTTATTTGAAATACGTTTTAATAATTTATGCTTTAGGTTCGGCTCATGAAAAGTTCGACGTCTGAATCAAAGCCGTTCCAAAGCCGAAATTCCCGGCTGAGCCAGGCGGGAAGAACGGCTGAGCCGTTCCAAATTGAAACAGCCGTTCTCAATTGATTCAGACGCCGAACTTTTCATGTAATTAATTCGAGGTATTAGGTTCGGCTCATGAAAAGTTCGGCGTCTGAACCGGGCCTTAGTGTCCCAAAGTCCAGACATGAAAACAACATTTTACAACTCACACCGAAAATGTTAAGTTGAAATTATTGTCAGCTGCGTCGACTTATACCCAGAGAGAGTATTAAAATTTCTTTCAAAAAAAAAAATGCAAGTACGAAGCTAACAAGTAATATATTTTCCTTAATATTCATAACCTGCCTTACCCTTCTGATTTTCTCTATCCCATAAAATAACCTTTCATTTCGATTGCAGGGACCCCAGCAACAATCGAATTCAACATCTACCGCAAGATATCTTTCCACACCAATCACAGATGTACTATTTGTAAGTGTGAGAGACTTTTTTTCTTTTGTTCCTTCTTTTTTTTTTTTTTTTCATAACATTTATTTAACCAGGTGAGCTGCGTAGAATGTAGCACTCTTACCCCCCACTCTGGTCCCATTTTTTGCGGACCATTTGAAACTCCATGCATTTTTGTGCCAAACGTTTTTGGGTCACTTTGCATGACCTGAAATCGGGATATAAAACAATGGTGAGTGTATGACAATGATAGGAAGATGGTATGATAAGTTATCGGCGCGGATGGATTGAATTGAATATGGTGTGAACACCTGGACCGGAACTGCACATGCGATGCCTAATATTATAGCTAAATGCTTGATACCACACCATGAAATTAAGGTACTTCCACAGAATGCATTGCGCATCGTTAAACTTAATTAATTCATGCGTCATTATCGCGCGCCTTTGGCGCACACACGCTGAAAACATGATGTGTTTTTTGAAGGTAATTCCAGTTAACTAAATTGTTATTTTCTCCTAATCTATCTTTTTAATTTACCTCGGTATTTGACCTTACCTATTATCCTTTTTATGTTAATTTTTTTAGAAAAATATTTGACGACAGAAAAACGAGCATTCGCGGGAAATCGAGCTTGCCCACGATTTGTGGACTTAAAATAGTGTTTTGGGTCAATACCGATTAATACTATCGTTCCCTACCAAAAATATTAAATAAATAAATAAATAAATAAATAAATAAATAAATAAATAAATAAATAAATAAATAAATAAATAAATAAATAAATAAATAAATAAATAAATAAATAGGAATTCCAGTGGAATCCACGAAGTGGCTCTTCTCTCCACTGTTTCCAGGTCGAATTGGAATTTGGAAACGTTGGTTTTTTTGGAGGGAGGAAAACCGGAGTACCCGGAGAAAAACCCTCGGAGCAGGGACGAGAACCAACAACAAACTCAACCCACATATGACACCGAGACCGGGAATCGAACCCGGGCCACATTGGTGGGAGGCGAGTGCTCTCACCACTGCGCCATCCCTGCTCCCTATGCTTCATACATTCTTTGGGTAATTTTTTCTCAACGCTGTTTTACCTATATGCGTTCTGCTACCACACAACCTAACAAGGAGTAATCAAATAGACTCATTTTTAAAGGGAAATAGAGGAATCGAAATACTTACCTTTATTTTAAGGGAATAACCTTAAAAGTAAAATAGATCACTCGGCAAGGCTGCATCACATGTTTTAGCACCTAAAAAGGAATGAAATGAAGATAACGAGGCTGGAGGTGTTCTCACAATTCGATATATACGCACGATTCTCATAACTGCTGAAAAAACCTCATTTTGCAAAGAATTCTGTTGCGTTCGTCCATTTTCTTCAACACAGCCTTGTTAGTTTTACTTTCGTTGGCATCTCTGGATATGAGATGTTTTTTAAACCACATTGTATACTTGACTTATGATTATCAAACATATGACACAATCTTGGATTCCATTTTCTTTTTGAAATAAACATCTGTTGTTTTCTGAGAAATTTGAAAATTATTTGACTCTCTAGGCAAAGAAATCGCGTAACATTAATATATAATAATATCTAATAGAGGCATTGTATGTATGCAATGTTTTATCAACGATGTTTCGATTAACAATACATAAACTAATGGACACCTGAACGGTTAGTCACTAACTACCGAAGTGGCTGACGGATCTTGTAAAAAATGAGCTGTCGTTTATTACTTTTTTTTTGACAGACCAATGGGGAAAAACAGCACATCTAATTGCGAGAAGAAATTATAATTATTGTTACTGGAAAAAAATTGGTTAAAGTGTAAAATTTTGTATAATGAAAAGAACTGAGAGGAGACATTTTAAATAAATAAAGATAAAAATAAAATGAGAAAAGAAAAAAAATGGGAATTGAAAAATTATAAGACTTACTCGACATTTGTAAAGGGTCAAATCTATCAGATGCTATATCAAAACTAAAACTTAAAAAAAAAAAAGTCGTGATTCGATTTTCGTATTTATGAAAAGGGGAAAAAACATTGGTATTGGAAAGGGAGGGTCAAAGCTGAAGTGCCTGGGAGTGTCTGATTGTTTCATTATCTTGATAGCCTAAAGGCAAGAAAGGTCCAACCTTCTAGAACTCAGTTTTTTCTTGCCAAAAAGCCTGGAATAACCTCTAGGAAAAATGCTGAATCTCCTGAACGTTGATTGGTTCTGCTTTGTTTTAACCACAGGTAGTCAGTACGAACTGTTAAAGGTTAAACTCTATTTGATCTCACACTTTTGTGACGACCGCTGAATTTTGTTTGATTTTAACCATGGGGGAAATACTCCATAAATTCAATTCAATTCAATTCATTTATTTTTGCCATTAACCAAAAATACAATATAAATACATTAAAGATGATACACAATATTCCTACCACTACTACAATGTTCCTACTAAACTGTTTGCAAGATCAAATGTGTAAAAGGCTAGGAAGCCTATATAAAGGCTGGGGGCTTTCAGACTGTTTCGGATACAAGCCTGTGTTATAATGAGCTAGACAAAAAAAAGATCACTAAAATAATGCGGTGTTGTGTGATTTTATGGGGGTGATGTTTTTAGTTCATCCCGCGGATGCTCCAAACAAAAGAGGAGAAGATAAGCAAGCGAGTATAAAAAAAGCATGGGCGATGCATGGGATACATCGTGGGCTTCTTTAGGTCAGTCATCAAGAATCATAAAAATTAATTTTTAAAAAATTGTGTGTACGTAAACAAAACAAAAAAAAAAACTCTGGTTGTATGGTTGACCTAAAAAAAAGTCATAAATAATGAACAGCTGGGTAAGTATCAGAACATGTATGGAGAATTCATACTTTTGATCCTCTCTTGCCTGTTGTTGTTGTTGCCAAACGTTAACTCCATGTGAACAGTTAGTTATTATTGCTCTACAACCCACGGGGAAATGGGAGGTCAATTTTAGGGCGATGTAAAAATGCTTGTCCCTGACAGGGGTTGAAAATGTGCAGTTTTGTACCATTGCGGTGGAAATCTAAAACTCTGTTTTCAAAACCTCAAAGGAAAGCTTTTTTGTTCTGTGCAATGAGGAAACTGCTTGATTATTTCAATATTTTGTTTTGGTAACCCTTAAGGAAACTACATTGGGGCCACACCTATGCCAAGAGAGTCTGGTACAATTTAGCACATTCTGTTCAACATTTTTGACGGCTTGTCCCTTCAGTTTTATGTAAGAGTCCCCCCTTCCCCTGGGGTGTAAGTGTGGTTACATTACATGTTTGTAGAGCTACTTGAGTTACTGTTGTTGAGCTACTGAGCAATCCAACCATTTATGGGTTTACCTCTGCGAGAGCTGTGATACTCACCAATCAGATAAAACAAGGAAAACCAAAAAAGTCAAAAATAGGTTGAGTCTAGGAAAACTTCACAGGCTCTTGTAATGAGGCACAGACCATAATACCGTACAATTCCGGTTACGGGTGGGGATACGTAAAAAGGAAATGTCACCGGCTTTTTTAGGGGCAAGGGGGGGAGGGTTGTTACGTGTTTATATAAAGATCAAAGATGGGCCTATAAGTGGAAGAGTGGTAGGGGTTTATCACGGAATAAAATTTTCGTTTACAAATAGATGGCCCAAAAATCGAGGCGATTTATTAGCAGCGTTGGGGGACTTAAAACCGGGATTTCATGGTATGGGATAACCACTACAATACAAGCTTATATCGAGTCTTTAAAATAAAATAAAAAAAAAAGAAAAAGAAAAGAAAGTAGATGAGTATTACGGTATGGTATTAATTACCATGGCTTCAAGTGACATTAGTCTCTTACAGTATTTTTAGTACGAGTTGGGTCAAGATATCTGCACAGCCCCATGCATAATTATCTATACATTTTGCGAATCACACTCTGTTCCCACGCTCGTCGTTTTTGGAAGTGGGTTAGTGTGACAGTTGTGCATGGATAAATAATGTATGGGGCTGTGCGGAAATCTTTCCCGAATTGCTTAGATATAGTTTCTTATAAAATGTTGGAGTTGAAAATTTGTTACATCAAGATCCTTCCTTCGAAAATAAAAAAACGAAATCTACACGTCAAAATACGGGGAAAGAGTTTTGCGGTATAGATTGCGGTTAAATTTTAATTTTCGTTTTCATTTATTTATTCATTTTTTGCGTGTGTGTGTGTTTGGCTGTGTATGATAAATTGATTAATATAAAACGTAAAACGACGGAAATGAGCATGACCGAACCACAACACATTCGTCATATAATAACCAGATAAATCCTCGACAAGTGACATAAATCGTTTCAAAAATAAACAGAGGCGGTTCTTTACTCACGTCTTTTTCCTGCGAGGCGCTGTGAAAGCTTGAAACATGTCAAGTTTAACCAGCCTTCGATTGAGTTGTATACATCTCCCGTAATGGCGGACGACTCGTGTGGAATGGAAACCAGGTTACGTAAATAAACAAGCCTCTTTAATGCAAATGTATTACAAATCTTGTGTTCACTCGCGAACGATAAAAGTCCACGAGCTGCTATGTTGCATCAATGGCCATGCGATGAGAATCGAAGGAAAAAAGTTTGAATTCGAAGATACCATCGTTTGGGTTTTTGTGATGCATTCTTCGGTTGAATGGTTACAAAAAAGCTGTATTTGCAAATTGGCGCCCCAAAAAAGGCGCGCTTTTTCAGTTTAATGTATTTCTGTGAGTCATTATGCATAAATCGTATCTCGCATAATTATGTCATTCCGCAATTCGTATTTTGCATAATTATGCCATTCCGCACGTCATTCCACATTCCATTCCGCAAACTCATTCCTCCTTTTACCCTCACCGATACGTAATATATTTTCTTCCAACTAGCTAGCCTGCGTAGCTGGCGGTATGGTAGGTGCGCGCGAATTAAAGTTTTGGCGGCGAAGCCGTTAGGAGCGAGCGGCGAAGCCGCGAGGAGAATGGGGAGGGGCACTTTGAAATACCGCCTGCACGAAAACCATGGGTTTTTGAATAGTCCGCACACCAGTGTGGGGGAAAAACGGATTGGTCGAGAGAAGTACATACGTCAATCAAATGTTAGATGATCCCTCGTATATTTCCCAAGGGACACTTTGCTTTGCTTATGAGTATGACAAACTATTCGGTAAAAATAACAGCGTGTTTTCTTTGTTCGTTGCATTTGAAGGAGTCGATTCTAAGAAATTCAATGATTTCTTAGGGGTAGAACGGTCCTTGAATAAATTCTTTTTTGCTTGAGGACTCCTGTCCGGTGAAGACACAGACGACGGAAGAAGACGTTTAATCCTTACTTACGTATCTTGATCCGAAGAACAGAGCGGAACTTCCAAATTTCTTTCTAGGCCGGAGCGAATGAACCGGACAAGTTCAACTGCGTTGAATATTTTCCTACCACAAAAGTGACAAACTCGACTCGATAAAACAGTAGACTCCACAATGTTCCGGCCAATTTCTGAGCAAAGTTCTGGCAATGTCTTTTCTTCACGCTTCGCCCGACCGGAAGGTTTAAATGAATTTTCCGTGGAAACGAATTTGGTACTTTTCTGAAAATAACCGAATTTTATCTTCAGATTGACACCACAAAACCTACAAAAGTCGTTAGCGTTTTCCTCTTGGCTTTTTCTTCCTTCAACTGGCTTTGTAGGCATATCTCCCTTCGATGCAAATTCTCCTTTATCCGCCATGCATGCAACAACAACATCAAAGTGTAAGACGATCGCCTTTACGCCTATATTTCGCGCGAAAATTGTCGGTTCTAATTGGTTGGTTTAATTGGGATCAGTTGAGGTCAATGAGGTGATAAAAGTGGGCGACATTCAAAATACCCAAGTTCTCTGGCAGGCGGTATTTCTCGCGGCTTCGCGCTCGCTTTTAGCGGCAAAGCCGCCAAAACTTTCTTTCGCGCGCGCCTACAATACCGCCAGCTACGCAAGCTACCAACTAGCCGTCAATACAATGACGTATTACCGTCTCAAAATCGAATTTAGTGTATAATATAAAAGAAAATCATTTATTTGAGCGACGGAGATAAATAATTAATGTTGGTGAAGGTCATCTTCATTCTGTTGTCCACTCCAATTATCATAACAACCTTTACATCATGACTCCCACGTGTTATGGATGATTGTGTCTAAAAGTACACACGAGTGACCACGAATGACCACGAGTGACCACGAGTGACCACGAGTGACCACGAGTGAGAATAACATGAAAATATTATACTGACGTCATAACGACGTTATTTTTATCACACGGTCACTACTTAACCTCAAATTTACCATTTTATTTTTTGGACACCAAAATAGGTTGTTTTCATACTGAAGACGTTTCAGATAGACGAGAGGAGAGCGGATGGGGAGAAGGGTGGGATATGTGGGGTGGGGTGGTCTAAATCTACTTCCTCCCGTTACCTTTAATCCCACCCCTCCCCACTTTTTCGTTGACTTTGACTTTTGATAATTTTGGGACTGCAAAATGTAATTAAGGGAGGACTTAATCTAAACGGCGTTTTTCTGCACTTGACATGGCTTTAATGGAAATATCTCGTTCACGTCTCAAGCAATCTAGCTAAAAGTTCTCTGCTCATCCCGTGAATTTATGTTGTGGGATGTTTTGTGAAATTTTGGGGTATATTTTGGAGCAGATAGTTTTTCTAGAAGGATTGGTAAAATTAAGAGAAATAAGAAATATTGAAGATTTAGTGGAGTTTTAAAATTAATTTTTGTAGCTAATAATTGATAGACGGGCACCAAGTTAGTCCACTAGCAACCTGGGGTGCTCTTACGTCGGTTCCAACTGTCTATTGGTGTTCCAAAAATCATTTTCTTTCCTTTATCCCTTCTTAAAACCTCTTAATATTTCATTGAAATTTAGGTTCAGTCATTTGTTTAGATTTGTTCCTCTGTAATGACTACTAGTGAAAAATGGAAAATCGCATCAAAAATAACTATAGTTTTAAAAATGCAACATCTGTTGCATTTGCATATTTTAAACGCGAAAATAAAGCCTGGCAAATGTTAGTCTCTCGATTTCTTAGGACCAAGTCTTCTCGAAAATTAGGTATAAAATAAATATTTCTGCCATAAGAGCGTAAACTGAAGGGAACATCTGGGTACTAGGCTGGTGATATAAAAACTTACAGTCTTCTCGGTATAATAACCCCGGTAAAAAATTCCCACGCGGCGATTTAAGTTGGCTAAATATAAATTTGGTGCACGCTTCAACACATTCTAGTTATACTCGACGCATATTTCTTCGTCACCACCGGTGGTTCACTAACAAAAGCCTTGTCATGGTAGAAGCGTGAAACTAGGCTTAGTTTATTATGAGAAAGTTCCTTTAATACATATTTTGCTCTCAATTATTATTTTTCCAAAATGTTTTTTTTTGGCATAAACAAATCGGGATGAAGAGGTTTGGGGAAGTATAGAAAAGGCGGGAATAAGATTTTACAGTCGAAAAAGCGCGAAGACATGGAAGAGATAAAGTCAGCAAAAGGGGAGGGGGGTTGGAATAAAAGGAAATGAAATGCGGTAAACTTAGTCCCCCCCCCCCCCCCCCCCTTCTTATCATCCACTCTCTCCCCTGTCCCTCGGAAATGTCTTAAGTATCAAATTTACCTATTTAGGTGTCCGAAAAAGGTCCATTTACGGTTAAATAGTGGCCGTTTGATAAAAATGACGTCATTATGACGTAAGTATAATATTTTCTTGTTATTCTCACTCCTGGTCATCCGTGGTCACTCGTGGTCACTTGTGGTTATTCGTGGTCATTCGTGGTCACTCGCGGTCACTCGTGTGTACTTTTAGACACGATCGTTACGGATTGCGCTTACTTTATATTAGCCAAAATTCCGGTCTTTGATTAAAATAGTTCATTTCAGCTTCGCTAAAAAAAATCCTTCAGAAAGATATAAACAGAAAAAAAAGGATGGTAAACTTCTGGATTGGAATAAATATATATTCCTTTTCACAGCTGCTACACAGTGACCCGAAACTGACTTCTGGGATTGTGCGAGAATTCTTTTTTTAACCTTGATGATAAGCTGGACAGATAGTCATTTCCAATAAATTCGTCGCCTTTTCAAAACACGCATTGTTGCCAAAATCAATTCTACTTCTGTTTCAACTAGAAGTGGCTGACGTATCTTGGGTAAAATGAGCTGCGTTAACTTTTTTTTGTTAATTTGTTTTGGGGGAAAAGAGCACATCTAATTGTGAGAAGAAATTATAGTTATTGTTACCCCAAAAAATCGTTTTAAGTTAAAATTTTTATATAATGAAAGGAAGTATAAGGAAACGTTATAAATAAGTAACACTAAAGAAAAAAGAAAAAAGAAAAGAAAAAAAAAACAAAAAAATTACAATTGAAGAAAAAGATAAGATACTCGAAATTGGTAAAGGGTCAAATCTATTACATGCAGTATCAAGACTAAAACTTCAAATATTAAATCGTATTTCGATTTTCGTATTTATAGAAGGGAAATTACATCGGTATTGGAAAGGGAGGGTAAAACCTGTAGTGCCAGGTAGCGTCTGATTGTTGACTGAAAATTCTAATCTTTATAGCCTAAAGTCGAGGAACATCCAACCTTCTAGAACTCACTGATGCTTGCTAAAAAGCCTGGAAGAACTTCTAAGAAAAATGTTGTATCTCCTGAACGTTGATTGGTTCGGCTTTGTTTTAAGCACAGGCAGTCAGTAGGAACTGTTAAAGGTCGCACGCTATTTGAACTCACACTTTTGTAGCGACCGCTGATCTTCGTTTGATTTTAGCCATGGGGGAAATACTCCATAAGTTCAGAATGTTTCTGATACAAACCTGTGTTATAATCAGCTGGACAAGAAAACTACACTTATGTTATGCGGTGTTGGGTGATTTTATGGGGTTGATGTTTTTTAGTTTATCCTGTTGATGCTCCAAGCAAACGAGAAGAGGAAAAGCAAGCTAATATAAAGAAAACATGGGCGACGCATGGGATATATTGTGGGCTTCCTAAAAAATCAACCTTGTTATCAATGCGACAATTGATTAATAAATGATTTTTTTAGCACCAACTTTCCGTGCGAATACATTCGTCTTCCGTATTTACATTACGTATATGATGACAATTTATCGATACTATTCCAATGTAGGTACAATGGATGCCATCAAGCGCTTATTATAAGCGGGTACTTGTCTTTGGAAAAGTCCGTTTTTTTTCTTGAATCAGGCGATACCCTGGCACCAAATATGGCCCGAGCATAAGCTGAAAACAGCTTCTTGTTTAAAAATTTAATTTCTGTCATTAAAATACCTAATATTTTGGAAGTTTTCGAGCTTCTGTTGGGTTTTCTGAAGTGCTAATGCCTTTTTCACACTTTAAACAACATTTTCAGGCACATACGTTTCCACCTGACCCTATTATATCTCATAATGCCATTTTCCCAACTTATTATCTCCTTCTTATTTGTAGAACGTAAGTGACGAGCGAGATTTAAACTGCCCATGTATAAGTTAATGGTTGGGAGGAGGGTTTGTTTCTGCCTTTGAACTCTGGCTGGTGTAATCGCAAGTTGATTGAAAAATAAAAACAAAAGAAAAAACAAAAACAAAACAAACAAACTAACAACAACAACAACAACAACAACAACAAAAGGAACAATGTATACGCACGAGCACCAGATATAATTCGCGACCCTATTATCAAGTTGGATAAACCAAGGCTGGCACTACTTTAGCCGGTATTCCTCGCTCCAGGGGTAACTTCATGCCATTTTTAAATGTCTCCACGTAGTCAGCGACGGTCTTTAGAGGCGTTAAAGAGGAATAAGTAAAAGGGAAATTAGGCCCAGTTCAGACGCCGAACTTTTCATGAGCCGAACTTAATTCAAATTAAGGTCGGCCCAAATCACGAAAATCGCGCCTTTTGATTCAGACGCCGAACTTAATTAGCCGAACTTAATTTACTTGAAGCAAAACCAATCGAAATGTTAGCGTTTTTTTTTTTTATTTTTAATTTTTTTTATTTGAAATACGTTTTAATAATTTATGCTTTAGGTTCGGCTCATGAAAAGTTCGACGTCTGAATCAAAGCCGTTCCAAAGCCGAAATTCCCGGCTGAGCCAGGCGGGAAGAACGGCTGAGCCGTTCCAAATTGAAACAGCCGTTCTCAATTGATTCAGACGCCGAACTTTTCATGTAATTAATTCGAGGTATTAGGTTCGGCTCATGAAAAGTTCGGCGTCTGAACCGGGCCTTAGTGTCCCAAAGTCCAGACATGAAAACAACATTTTACAACTCACACCGAAAATGTTAAGTTGAAATTATTGTCAGCTGCGTCGACTTATACCCAGAGAGAGTATTAAAATTTCTTTCAAAAAAAAAAATGCAAGTACGAAGCTAACAAGTAATATATTTTCCTTAATATTCATAACCTGCCTTACCCTTCTGATTTTCTCTATCCCATAAAATAACCTTTCATTTCGATTGCAGGGACCTCAGCAACAATCGAATTCAACATCTACCGCAAGATATCTTTCCACACCAATCACAGATGTACTATTTGTAAGTGTGAGAGACTTTTTTTCTTTTGTTCCTTCTTTTTTTTTTTTTTTTCATAACATTTATTTAACCAGGTGAGCTGCGTAGAATGTAGCACTCTTACCCCCCACTCTGGTCCCATTTTTTGCGGACCATTTGAAACTCCATGCATTTTTGTGCCAAACGTTTTTGGGTCACTTTGCATGACCTGAAATCGGGATATAAAACAATGGTGAGTGTATGACAATGATAGGAAGATGGTATGATAAGTTATCGGCGCGGATGGATTGAATTGAATATGGTGTGAACACCTGGACCGGAACTGCACATGCGATGCCTAATATTATAGCTAAATGCTTGATACCACACCATGAAATTAAGGTACTTCCACAGAATGCATTGCGCATCGTTAAACTTAATTAATTCATGCGTCATTATCGCGCGCCTTTGGCGCACACACGCTGAAAACATGATGTGTTTTTTGAAGGTAATTCCAGTTAACTAAATTGTTATTTTCTCCTAATCTATCTTTTTAATTTACCTCGGTATTTGACCTTACCTATTATCCTTTTTATGTTAATTTTTTTAGAAAAATATTTGACGACAGAAAAACGAGCATTCGCGGGAAATCGAGCTTGCCCACGATTTGTGGACTTAAAATAGTGTTTTGGGTCAATACCGATTAATACTATCGTTCCCTACCAAAAATATTAAATAAATAAATAAATAAATAAATAAATAAATAAATAAATAAATAAATAAATAAATAAATAAATAAATAGGAATTCCAGTGGAATCCACGAAGTGGCTCTTCTCTCCACTGTTTCCAGGTCGAATTGGAATTTGGAAACGTTGGTTTTTTTGGAGGGAGGAAAACCGGAGTACCCGGAGAAAAACCCTCGGAGCAGGGACGAGAACCAACAACAAACTCAACCCACATATGACACCGAGACCGGGAATCGAACCCGGGCCACATTGGTGGGAGGCGAGTGCTCTCACCACTGCGCCATCCCTGCTCCCTATGCTTCATACATTCTTTGGGTAATTTTTTCTCAACGCTGTTTTACCTATATGCGTTCTGCTACCACACAACCTAACAAGGAGTAATCAGATAGACTCATTTTTAAAGGGAAATAGAGGAATCGAAATACTTACCTTTATTTTAAGGGAATAACCTTAAAAGTAAAATAGATCACTCGGCAAGGCTGCATCACATGTTTTAGCACCTAAAAAGGAATGAAATGAAGATAACGAGGCTGGAGGTGTTCTCACAATTCGATATATACGCACGATTCTCATAACTGCTGAAAAAACCTCATTTTGCAAAGAATTCTGTTGCGTTCGTCCATTTTCTTCAACACAGCCTTGTTAGTTTTACTTTCGTTGGCATCTCTGGATATGAGATGTTTTTTAAACCACATTGTATACTTGACTTATGATTATCAAACATATGACACAATCTTGGATTCCATTTTCTTTTTGAAATAAACATCTGTTGTTTTCTGAGAAATTTGAAAATTATTTGACTCTCTAGGCAAAGAAATCGCGTAACATTAATATATAATAATATCTAATAGAGGCATTGTATGTATGCAATGTTTTATCAACGATGTTTCGATTAACAATACATAAACTAATGGACACCTGAACGGTTAGTCACTAACTACCGAAGTGGCTGACGGATCTTGTAAAAAATGAGCTGTCGTTTATTACTTTTTTTTTGACAGACCAATGGGGAAAAACAGCACATCTAATTGCGAGAAGAAATTATAATTATTGTTACTGGAAAAAAATTGGTTAAAGTGTAAAATTTTGTATAATGAAAAGAACTGAGAGGAGACATTTTAAATAAATAAAGATAAAAATAAAATGAGAAAAGAAAAAAAATGGGAATTGAAAAATTATAAGACTTACTCGACATTTGTAAAGGGTCAAATCTATCAGATGCTATATCAAAACTAAAACTTAAAAAAAAAAAAAGTCGTGATTCGATTTTCGTATTTATGAAAAGGGGAAAAAACATTGGTATTGGAAAGGGAGGGTCAAAGCTGAAGTGCCTGGGAGTGTCTGATTGTTTCATTATCTTGATAGCCTAAAGGCAAGAAAGGTCCAACCTTCTAGAACTCAGTTTTTTCTTGCCAAAAAGCCTGGAATAACCTCTAGGAAAAATGCTGAATCTCCTGAACGTTGATTGGTTCTGCTTTGTTTTAACCACAGGTAGTCAGTACGAACTGTTAAAGGTTAAACTCTATTTGATCTCACACTTTTGTGACGACCGCTGAATTTTGTTTGATTTTAACCATGGGGGAAATACTCCATAAATTCAATTCAATTCAATTCATTTATTTTTGCCATTAACCAAAAATACAATATAAATACATTAAAGATGATACACAATATTCCTACCACTACTACAATGTTCCTACTAAACTGTTTGCAAGATCAAATGTGTAAAAGGCTAGGAAGCCTATATAAAGGCTGGGGGCTTTCAGACTGTTTCGGATACAAGCCTGTGTTATAATGAGCTAGACAAAAAAAAGATCACTAAAATAATGCGGTGTTGTGTGATTTTATGGGGGTGATGTTTTTAGTTCATCCCGCGGATGCTCCAAACAAAAGAGGAGAAGATAAGCAAGCGAGTATAAAAAAAGCATGGGCGATGCATGGGATACATCGTGGGCTTCTTTAGGTCAGTCATCAAGAATCATAAAAATTAATTTTTAAAAAATTGTGTGTACGTAAACAAAACAAAAAAAAAAACTCTGGTTGTATGGTTGACCTAAAAAAAAGTCATAAATAATGAACAGCTGGGTAAGTATCAGAACATGTATAGAGAATTCATACTTTTGATCCTCTCTTGCTTGTTGTTGTTGTTGCCAAACGTTAACTCCATGTGAACAGTTAGTTATTATTGCTCTACAACCCACGGGGAAATGGGAGGTCAATTTTAGGGCGATGTAAAAATGCTTGTCCCTGACAGGGGTTGAAAATGTGCAGTTTTGTACCATTGCGGTGGAAATCTAAAACTCTGTTTTCAAAACCTCAAAGGAAAGCTTTTTTATTCTGTGCAATGAGGAAACTGCTTGATTATTTCAATATTTTGTTTTGGTAACCCTTAAGGAAACTACATTGGGGCCACACCTATGCCAAGAGAGTCTGGTACAATTTAGCACATTCTGTTCAACATTTTTGACGGCTTGTCCCTTCAGTTTTATGTAAGAGTCCCCCCTTCCCCTGGGGTGTAAGTGTGGTTACATTACATGTTTGTAGAGCTACTTGAGTTACTGTTGTTGAGCTACTGAGCAATCCAACCATTTATGGGTTTACCTCTGCGAGAGCTGTGATACTCACCAATCAGATAAAACAAGGAAAACCAAAAAAGTCAAAAATAGGTTGAGTCTAGGAAAACTTCACAGGCTCTTGTAATGAGGCACAGACCATAATACCGTACAATTCCGGTTACGGGTGGGGATACGTAAAAAGGAAATGTCACCGGCTTTTTTAGGGGCAAGGGGGGAAGGGTTGTTACGTGTTTATATAAAGATCAAAGATGGGCCTATAAGTGGAAGAGTGGTAGGGGTTTATCACGGAATAAAATTTTCGTTTACAAATAGATGGCCCAAAAATCGAGGCGATTTATTAGCAGGGGAGGGGGACTTAAAACCGGGATTTCATGGTATGGGATAACCACTACAATACAAGCTTATATCGAGTCTTTAAAATAAAAAATAAAAAAAAGAAAAAGAAAAGAAAGTAGATGAGAATTACGGTATGGTATTAATTACCATGGCTTCAAGTGACATTAGTCTCTTACAGTATTTTTAGTACGAGTTGGGTCAAGATATCTGCACAGCCCCATGCATAATTATCTATACATTTTGCGACTCACACTCTGTTCCCACGCTCGTCGTTTTTGGAAGTGGGTTAGTGTGACAGTTGTGCATGGATAAATAATGTATGGGGCTGTGCGGAAATCTTTCCCGAATTGCTTAGATACAGTTTCTTATAAAATGTTGGAGTTGAAAATTTGTTACATCAAGATCCTTCCTTCGAAAATAAAAAAAACGAAATCTACACGTCAAAATACGGGGAAAGAGTTTTGCGGTATAGATTGCGGTTAAATTTTAATTTTCGTTTTCATTTATTTATTCATTTTTTGCGTGTGTGTGTGTTTGGCTGTGTATGATAAATTGATTAATATAAAACGTAAAACGACGGAAATGAGCATGACCGAACCACAACACATTCGTCATATAATAACCAGATAAATCCTCGACAAGTGACATAAATCGTTTCAAAAATAAACAGAGGCGGTTCTTTACTCACGTCTTTTTCCTGCGAGGCGCTGTGAAAGCTTGAAACATGTCAAGTTTAACCAGCCTTCGATTGAGTTGTATACATCTCCCGTAATGGCGGACGACTCGTGTGGAATGGAAACCAGGTTACGTAAATAAACAAGCCTCTTTAATGCAAATGTATTACAAATCTTGTGTTCACTCGCGAACGATAAAAGTCCACGAGCTGCTATGTTGCATCAATGGCCATGCGATGAGAATCGAAGGAAAAAAGTTTGAATTCGAAGATACCATCGTTTGGATTTTTGTGATGCATTCTTCGGTTGAATGGTTACAAAAAAGCTGTATTTGCAAATTGGCGCCCCAAAAAAGGCGCGCTTTTTCAGTTTAATGTATTTCTGTGAGTCATTATGCATAAATCGTATCTCGCATAATTATGTCATTCCGCAATTCGTATTTTGCATAATTATGCCATTCCGCACGTCATTCCACATTCCATTCCGCAAACTCATTCCTCCTTTTACCCTCACCGATACGTAATATATTTTCTTCCAACTAGCTAGCCTGCGTAGCTGGCGGTATTGTAGGCGCGCGCGAATTAAAGTTTTGGCGGCGAAGCCGTTAGGAGGGAGCGGCGAAGGCGCGAGGAGAATGGGGAGGGGCACTTTGAAATACCGCCTGCACGAAAACCATGGGTTTTTGAATAGTCCGCACACCAGTGTGCGGGAAAAACGGATTGGTCGAGAGAAGTACATACGTCAATCAAATGTTAGATGATCCCTCGTATATTTCCCAAGGGACACTTTGCTTTGCTTATGAGTATGACAAACTATTCGGTAAAAATAACAGCGTGTTTTCTTTGTTCGTTGCATTTGAAGGAGTCGATTCTAAGAAATTCAATGATTTCTTAGGGGTAGAACGGTCCTTGAATAAATTCTTTTTTGCTTGAGGACTCCTGTCCGGCGAAGACACAGACGACGGAAGAAGACGTTTAATCCTTACTTACGTATCTTGATCCGAAGAACAGAGCGGAACTTCCAAATTTCTTTCTAGGCCGGAGCGAATGAACCGGACAAGTTCAACTGCGTTGAATATTTTCCTACCACAAAAGTGACAAACTCGACTCGATAAAACAGTAGACTCCACAATGTTCCGGCCAATTTCTGAGCAAAGTTCTGGCAATGTCTTTTCTTCACGCTTCGCCCGACCGGAAGGTTTAAATGAATTTTCCGTGGAAACGAATTTGGTACTTTTCTGAAAATAACCGAATTTTATCTTCAGATTGACACCACAAAACCTACAAAAGTCGTTAGCGTTTTCCTCTTGGCTTTTTCTTCCTTTAACTGGCTTTGTAGGCATATCTCCCTTCGATGCAAATTCTCCTTTATCCGCCATGCATGCAACAACAACATCAAAGTGTAAGACGATCGCCTTTACGCCTATATTTCGCGCGAAAATTGTCGGTTCTAATTGGTTGGTTTAATTGGGATCAGTTGAGGTCAATGAGGTGATAAAAGTGGGCGGCATTCAAAATACCCAAGTTCTCTGGCAGGCGGTATTTCTCGCGGCTTCGCCGCTCGCTTTTAGCGGCAAAGCCGCCAAAACTTTCTTTCGCGCGCGCCTACAATACCGCCAGCTACGCAGGCTACCAACTAGCCGTCAATACAATGACGTATTACCGTCTCAAAATCGAATTTAGTGTATAATATAAAAGAAAATCATTTATTTGAGCGACGGAGATAAATAATTAATGTTGGTGAAGGTCATCTTCATTCTGTTGTCCACTCCAATTATCATAACAACCTTTACATCATGACTCCCACGTGTTATGGATGATTGTGTCTAAAAGTACACACGAGTGACCACGAATGACCACGAGTGACCACGAGTGACCACGAGTGACCACGAGTGAGAATAACATGAAAATATTATACTGACGTCATAACGACGTTATTTTTATCACACGGTCACTACTTAACCTCAAATTTACCATTTTATTTTTTGGACACCAAAATAGGTTGTTTTCATACTGAAGACGTTTCAGATAGACGAGAGGAGAGCGGATGGGGAGAAGGGTGGGATATGTGGGGTGGGGTGGTCTAAATCTACTTCCTCCCGTTACCTTTAATCCCACCCCTCCCCACTTTTTCGTTGACTTTGACTTTTGATAATTTTGGGACTGCAAAATGTAATTAAGGGAGGACTTAATCTAAACGGCGTTTTTCTGCACTTGACATGGCTTTAATGGAAATATCTCGTTCACGTCTCAAGCAATCTAGCTAAAAGTTCTCTGCTCATCCCGTGAATTTATGTTGTGGGATGTTTTGTGAAATTTTGGGGTATATTTTGGAGCAGATAGTTTTTCTAGAAGGATTGGTAAAATTAAGAGAAATAAGAAATATTGAAGATTTAGTGGAGTTTTAAAATTAATTTTTGTAGCTAATAATTGATAGACGGGCACCAAGTTAGTCCACTAGCAACCTGGGGTGCTCTTACGTCGGTTCCAACTGTCTATTGGTGTTCCAAAAATCATTTTCTTTCCTTTATCCCTTCTTAAAACCTCTTAATATTTCATTGAAATTTAGGTTCAGTCATTTGCTTAGATTTGTTCCTCTGTAATGACTACTAGTGAAAAATGGAAAATCGCATCAAAAATAACTATAGTTTTAAAAATGCAACATCTGTTGCATTTGCATATTCTAAACCCAAAAAAAAAAGCCTGGCAAATGTCAGTCTCTCGATTTCTTAGGACAAAGTCTTCTCGAAAATTAGGCATAAAATAAATATTTCTGCCATAAGAGCGTAAACTGAAGGGAACATCTGGGTACTAGGCTGGTGATATAAAAACTTACAGTCTTCTTAGTCTCGGTCAGGGGCGGGGGGGAACACTCCATAGCGCCTGGCACTTTTTTTGTATCTGAATCATCCAACAAAACTTGACGTCACATCCGGTCAAATTGGCGCCCAGCAGCCTGTCTCGGCGAAGTCGAATGATGGCGTCTGGGTCGGGCATGATTTCTTCGGATTTTCGAGCCATCAGTATCAGGAATTGTGAACTGTGGATATGAAAGATGTTGTAAAGATATTGCTTCGACTTCATGAGCAAGGGTTTTCCAAAGGAGTCATTTTTTCTATTGTTTTGACGGAAAATACGAGACAGCTAAGCGTCGTGTCATGGCGAAAATTTCACACTCTCAAAACGGGTGGCGTTCAGACTTTTGGCTCTTGTGGCTTCTGATCGTTCGAAAGCTGAAATTTTAATAGCCTATCCCGTGTGCAACATAATGGACGAGACATCGCCAGTCATAGTTTGCAGTGTTAACATCGGGAACCTAATTATCTCTCGACGTGAAGTGTTGGAAGCCTGTATCATTGAAGCTGTTCCAATTGTCTTCGTTGGAAGAGACTCGTAATCTTCCAGGTGAGTAAATGTAGTTATCTTCATTTCCAGTTCTTTTCTGTCGACGTGAGTACCTTTACATGTGGGCTTTAGAGTAATAAGTCGGTTTTGTGCTTCGTAGTTCTTTAATAAAGACGCAAGTGACGTTCAATTAATAAATAGCTATAGTAATTCTGGTAATTCTCTTATCTGAAATGCATTTCATATCATGTTGTCCTGCCAGTGCAGGCTTGAGGAGGGTCAGAAAATGTATCTACGTGGCCTGGTTCATATTCCTAGTGTGAGACAGTTGTTAAAGTTATTGATATCATCCATCTTAAACAATAAATTAAATAGCATTATTGCGAATGACATTATTTCTCAAGTATTGAAAGAAACAACCCCTTCACCCTTTACCTCATCTGCACTCTCACCACTTGGGTGCTCATGGGTTAAGGCTTTTTATACATTTGCACTATAATTATGCACCTGTGACATCAAATTGTGGTAAGAACAAACAGTGTGCCACAAGCCACAGACAAGTGGCATGACTGATGTTCTTACCTTGTTTTGAAGTCCTCTTTGGGTTATCAAAGGCCAAATGGACTTTGAAAACTCTTTATGGCTGACAGTGTCATTTGTACATCATATAATTATGTACCAGTTATTTCAGTTATGTTAGTTGGTGCCAAATATTTAAGGGTGGGGAATTGTCTTTTTCTCTGTGTCCAAGGTTGGGGAGGAAAACATAAAGTAAAAAAATATATATATATTTGTAAATTCCTGGAGGTTATCTATCAGCAGTAATTGACCCATACATTAAGTTCAAATAACATTGTCTCCTTTGAACCAATGAAATTCAAAGTTCATTTTGACAAGGAATATTGAGTTCTGTTCAATTCAAAGAAAAATCAAAAGTTCAATAACCACACAGTCAGTTCAAAAACCTCACATCAATTCAGTGACAGTCGACCAATGTAACAAAAACTATAGGTGATTTGTTTTCAATTTTCTCTCGTTCATGCACTTAATTTAATGATTTTACCTTCTACGGAAGAAGTGCGCAGTGGTGAAAGGAGCAAGGCTTTCGTGTTGGCCAATTAACAAATCGACAGCAGTTTTCTATGGTCTATACTCTTATAGACAATGAAGTGACGTCAAAGAATGTTCAAAACCCAAGTGGAACCACGAGCCACAGGCGAGTGGTTTCACTGCCAAGTTTTGAACATTTTATGGCGTCATTTTATGGTCTATAAGAGTATAGACCATAGAAAACTGCTGCCAATTTGTTTTTTACAATAACATGGAAAAAGTATGAATGGAATTGGCAATTTTTTTTCGTTGAAATAGCACGCGCAGTACATCTGACGTCATTTTTATTGTCTGTACTTTTATAGACAATAGCTATGGGCCAATCAGCACGCCGGAATTTGGACTGTTATTGTAAAATACCTCCGTGCAATTAAATAAAATAGGGGAAAGTAGAATTTATAAGACTGGTTGAAGAGCTCTGCTAATTAAATTAGGCTTGGGAGAAGAAAATACAACAGTAAGGAAAAAAGTGTTTACAGCAAATTATAAGTATATAGTATACATTAAATTTTTTTAATATTATTAATGTTTGGCTATCAAGTAGAAAAAGTTTGTATTTCTTCTTAAAAACATTGTGGCGCAGAAACTTAACTTCCATTGGAATTGTTTCCCAGGTTTGTGATGCCACTACTCTAAACCGTGCTAAACCATAATTAGTTTGAAGAAAATGTTCTGTACAGGTTTTGACTAGTGGGAAATCTGGTATTATATTTATGGATATCAGAAGGTAGGGAAACAAGATCATGGAGTGCAGGGGGTGTTTTTTTATTGTATTGTAATTTATGCACAAGGGAACCAATTTTCAATTTAAAAATGTTCTCTAGCTTAAGGATTTCGAATAGAGTAAAATGTTGCATTATCTCTTTTGTGTGCAAAGAAGATGCAATGAAGGCAGTAATATGGCTTATTTTTATCTTTTTAAATTTTGTTTGGCATGCAGTACCCCAGCTCGTTGACCCGTAATTTCGATACAGATATACGAGCGTATGGTATAGTTGTTTAAGCGTATTCATAGAGACATGGTATCTAAGTTTATCTAAAATTCCAATTCCAAACAAATATGTTTGCATTATATTAATAGGGTTTATAAGTTACATTACCATAGTTTACAATTTTCCTTACCTACATGAAATTTTTAGGGATTTAATGTTTTTAATTTTTCGTTTTAATTATTTTATTTTAGAGATTTAAACAAAAACTCAAAAGGAAAGAGACCAGCAAATCCCCCTGAGACGGCAAGAAGGGAAACAGACAGCAAAAGGAAGAATACGACAAGACCGGGAGTAACTGCAATGGCCACTTAGCTACAGTGTATATGATTTATTATAATTTACTGTGTCAAAGTCTAATAAATGTCTGCTGACAATAATTTTCACATTGGTGTACAGCATCATGTTTGATTACATTGACGTATTCCTATGATCCAAAATTTGGTCAGCCAAGCTGTCAAGCTGACCAGCCATATGCCTTAGCTGGGCAGCCACCCACTGGGCCTCCATTACTGTTTTATTATCCTTTTTTTAATTTGTTCGCTTTACTTTTTAACTGACTCTTCTTGTCTCTTGACTCTTCTCTCAAGTGCCACAATCCCTGTTTCCCTTTTTACAAGCTCCTCCTTGTCTTCTGCTAACTGTATGGCCATCGCAGTTTCTTCCAGTCTTGATGCTTTCTTCCGCTTGCTGTCTGTTTCCTTTCTTGCCATCTCAGGGGGATTTGCCAGGCTCTTTCCTTTTGAGTTTTTGTTTAAATCTCTAAAGATAAAATAATTAAAAAGAAAAATTAACAGCATTAAATCCCTAAAAATTTCATGTAGGTAAGGAAAATTCTTAACTATGGTAATGTAACTTATAAACCCTATTATATAATGCAAACATATTTGTCCACTTCCTTCCCTTTCCCTACCTGCAAGACCCATTGAACTAATAACACCCACACCAGTAAATTTTCTTAATTTTGAGGTCTGCTATCACCCAAGTGGTTAACAAACATATACATTTATACAATTCTCCCTTTTTTGGCGGGGTGGGGGGGGGGGGGGAGGGGTGGAAGGTTTGTTGTTTCGGTGTGGTGATTGAATTTTTAAGCCTTCTTTGAATTGAACTAATATGAAATTTACAAGTAGGCCTCTCATTTGCATCCTTGACAAGCTTAAAGTAGAGAAAGTTGAAAACGCATCACCTATAGTTTTTCTTACATAGGTCTACTGTCACTGAACTGATGTGTGTTTTTTGAACTATTGCTATGGTTATTTGACTTCTTGATTTTCAATGAACCATAGGACTTCTAGATTTTTACAAATTTACCAACGGACCACTAATCTGCATCATTGACAAGAAGGAAGTGGAACTATGTCCAAGAAAAAGCTACATTATTGGGCAGCTGTTGCCAAATATTTTTTGTAATACATTATTTGTAATACATGGATACTTATTAGTTTCACTTGTACTTTCTGCCTACTCTAAATAGGGACCACGCTCCCGTAAAACCCTCTCCCCTTCCCTCTCCTCTTATCTGTCCCATTGGAATAAAAAACCTTTCACCTATAGTTATTCTTACAATTGAGGTCAACTGTCACTGAACTGATGTGTGGTTTTTGAACTGACTGTGTGGTTATTGAACTTTTGATTTTTCATTGAATTGAACAGAACTCAATATTCCTTGTCAAAATGAACTTTGAATTTCATTGGTTCAAAGGAGACAATGTTATTTGAACTTAATGTATGGGTCAATTACTGCTGATAGATAACCTCCAGGAATTTACAAATATATAAATATATTTTTTTACTTTATGTTTTCCTCCCCAACCTTGGACACAGAGAAAAAGACAATTCCCCACCCTTAAATATTTGGCACCAACTAACATAACTGAAATAACTGGTACATAATTATATGATGTACAAATGACACTGTCAGCCATAAAGAGTTTTCAAAGTCCATTTGGCCTTCCATGTGTCCTTTGATAACCCAAAGAGGACTTCAAAACAAGGTAAGAACATCAGTCATGCCACTTGTCTGTGGCTTGTGGCACACTGTTTGTTCTTACCACAATTTGATGTCACAGGTGCATAATTATAGTGCAAATGTATAAAAAGCCTTAACCCATGAGCACCCAAGTGCTGAGAGTGCAGATGAGGTAAAGGGTGAAGGGGTTGTTTCTTTCAATACTTGAGAAATAATGTCATTCGCAATAATGCTATTTAATTTATTGTTTAAGATGGATGATATCAATAACTTTAACAACTGTCTCACACTAGGAATATGAACCAGGCCACGCAGATACATTTTCTGACCCTCCTCAAGCCTGCACTGTACTGGCAGGACAACATGATATGAAATGCATTTCAGATAAGAGAATTACCAGAATTACTATAGCTATTTATTAATTGAACGTCACTTGCGTCTTTATTAAAGAACTACGAAGCACAAAACCGACTTATTACTCTAAAGCCCACATGTAAAGGTACTCACGTCGACAGAACAGAACTGGAAATGAAGATAACTACATTTACTCACCTGGAAGATTACGAGTCTCTTCCAACGAAGACAATTGGAACAGCTTCAATGATACAGGCTTCCAACACTTCACGTCGAGAGATAATTAGGTTCCCGATGTTAACACTGCAAACTATGACTGGCGATGTCTCGTCCATTATGTTGCACACAGGATAGGCTATTAAAATTTCAGCTTTCGAACGATCAGAAGCCACAAGAGCCAAAAGTCTGAACGCCACCCGTTTTGAGAGTGTGAAATTTTCGCCATGACACGACGCTTGGCTGTCTCGTATTTTCCGTCAAAACAATAGAAAAAATGACTCCTTTGGAAAACCCTTGCTCATGAAGTCGAAGCAATATCTTTACAACATCTTTCATATCCACAGTTCACAATTCCTGATACTGATGGCTCAAAAATCCGAAGAAATCATGCCCGACCCGGACGCCATCATTCGACTTCGCCGAGACAGGCTGCTGGGCGCCAATTTGACCGGATGTGACGTCAAGTTTTGTTGGATGATTCTGATACGAAAATTTGAGGAGTCTTCTCCCCCGCCCCTGGTCTCGGTATAATAACCCCGGTAAAAAATTCCCACGCGGCAATTTAAGTTGGCTAAATATAAATTTGGTGCACGCCTCAACACACTCTAGTTATACTCGACGCATATTTCTTCGTCACCACCGGTTGTTCACTAACAAAAGCCTTGTCATGGTAGAAGCGTGAAACTAGGCTTAGTTTGTTATGAGAAAGTTCCTTTAATACATTTTTTGCATTCAATTATTATTTTTCTAATTTTTTTCTTGGGCATAATCAAATCGGGATGAAGAGGTTTGGGGAAGTATAGAAAAGGCGGGAATAAGATTTTACACTCGAAAAAGCGCGAAGACACGGAAGAGACAAAGTCAACAAAAGGGGAGGGGTGTTGAAATAAAAGGAAATGAAATGCGGTCAACTTAGTCCCCCCCCCCCCCCCCTTTTTTTATCATCCACTCTCTCCCCTGTCCCTCGGAAATGTCTTAAGTATCAAATTTACCTATTTAGGAGTCCGAAAAAGGTCCATTTACGGTTAAATAGTGGCTGTTTGATAAAAATGACGTCATTATGACGTAAGTATAATATTTTCTTGTTATTCTCACTCCTGGTTATTCGTGGTCACTCGTGGTCACCCGTGTGTACTTTTAGACACGATCGTTACGGATTGCGCTTACTTTATATTAGCCAAAATTCCGGTTTTTGATTAAAATAGTTCATTTCAGCTTCGCTAAAAAAAATCCTTCAGGAAGATATAAACAGAAAAAAAAAGGATGGTAAACTTCTGGATTGGAATAAACATATATTCCTTTCCACAGCTGCTACACTGTGACCCGAAACTGACTTCTGGCATGGTGCGAGAATTCTTTTTTTAACCTTGATGATAAGCTGGACAGATAGTCATTTCCAATAAATTCGTCGCCTTTTGAAAACACGCATTCTTGCCAAAATCAATTCTACTTCTGTTTCAACTAGAAGTGGCTGACGTATCTTGCGTAAAATGAGCTGCGTTAACTTTTTTTTTGTTACTTTGTTTTGGCGGAAAAGAGCACATCTAATTGCGAGAAGAAATTATAGTTATTGTTACCCCAAAAAATCGTTTTAGGTTAAAATTTTTATATAATGAAACGTTATAAATAAGTAACACTAAAGAAAAAAGAAAAAAGAAAAGAAAAAAAAACCAAAACCAAAAAAAGTACAATTGAAGAAAAAGATAAGATACTCGAAATTGGTAAAGGGTCAAATCTATTACATGCAGTATCAAGACTAAAACTTCAAATATTAAATCGTATTTCGATTTTCGTATTTATAGAAGGGAAATTACATCGGTATTGGAAAGGGAGGGTAAAACCTGTAGTGCCAGGTAGCGTCTGATTGTTGACTGAAAATTCTAATCTTTATAGCCTAAAGTCGAGGAACATCCAACCTTCTAGAACTCACTGATGCTTGCTAAAAAGCCTGGAAGAACTTCTAAGAAAAATGTTGTATCTCCTGAACGTTGATTGGTTCGGCTTTGTTTTAAGCCCAGGCAGTCAGTACGAACTGTTAAAGGTCGCACGCTATTTGATCTCACACTTTTGTAGCGACCGCTGATCTTCGTTTGATTTTAGCCATGGGGGAAATACTCCATAAGTTCAGAATGTTTCTGATACAAACCTGTGTTATAATCAGCTGGACAAGAAAACTTCACTTATGTTGTGCGGTGTTGGGTGATTTTATGGGGTTGATGTTTTTTAGTTTATCCTGTTGATGCTCCAAGCAAACGAGGAGAGGAAAAGCAAGCTAGTATAAAGAAAACATGGGCGACGTATGGGATACACCGGGGCTTCCTAAAAAAAATCAACATTGTCATCAATGCGACAATTGATTTATAAATGATTTTTTTTAGTACCAACTTTCTTGCGAATACATTCGTCTTCTGTATTCACATTAGGTTTATGATGACAATTTACCGATACTATTCCAATGTAGGTACAATGGATGCCATCAAGGGCTTATTATAAGCGGGTACTTGTCCCTGGAAAAGTCCGCTTTTTTCTTGAATCAGGCGATACCCTGGCACCAAATATAGCCCAAGCATAAGCTGAAAACAGCTTCTTGTTTAATAATTTAATTTCTTTTATTAAAATACCTAACATTTTGGACGTTTTTGAGCTTCTGTTGGGTTTTCTGAAGTCCTAATGCCTTTTTCACACTTTTAACAACATTTTCAGGCACAAACGTTCCCACTTGGCCCTATTATATCTCATAATGCCATTTTCCCAACTTATTATCTCCTTCTTATTTGTAGAACGTAAGTGACGAGCGAAATTTGAACTGCCCATGTATAAGTTAATGGTTGGGAGGACAGTGGTTTTTCTGTCTTTGAACTGTGGATGGTGTAATCGCAAGTTGATTGAAAAATAAACACAAAACAAAACTTACTAACAACAACAACAACAACAACAACAAAAGGAACAATGTATACGCACCAGCACCAGATCTCATTCGCGACCCTACTATCAAGTCGGATAAACCAAGGTTGGCACTGCTTTAGCTGGCATTCCTCGCTCCAGGGGTAACTTCATGCCATTTTTAAATGTTTCCACGCAGTCAGCAACGGTCTTTAGAGGCGTTAAAGAGGAATAAGTAAAAGGGAAATTAGTGTCCCAAAGTCCAGACATAGTTAATGAAAACAACATTTTACAACTCACAACGAAAATGTTATGTTGAAATTATTGTCAGCTGCGTCGACTTATACCGAGAGAGGGTAGTTAAATTTCTTTCAAAAAAAAAATGCACGTACGAGGCTAGCTAGTAATATATTGTCCTTAATATTCATGACCTGCCTTACCCTTCTGATTTTCTCTCTCCCATAAAATAACCTTTCATTTCGTTTGCAGGGACCTCAGCAACAATCGAATTCAACATCTACCGCAAGATATCTTTTCACACCAATCACAGATGTGGAATTTGTAAGTGTGAAAGCCTTTTTTTCTTTTGTTGCTTCTTCTTCTTTTTATTTTTCTATTCCATAGCAGTCATTTAACCAGGTAAGCTGCGTAGAATCTAGCTTTCTTACCCCCCACTCTGGTCCCATTTTTTTGTGGGCCATTTAAAACTCCATGCATTTTTGTGCCAAACGTTTTTGGGTCACTTTGCATGGCCTGAAATCGGTATATAAGAGAATGGTGAGTGTATGAAATGAGAGGAAGATGGCATGATAAGTTATCGACGCGAATGGATTGAATTGAACATGCTGTAAACACCTGGACCGGAACCGCACATGCCACGCCTAATATTATAGCTAAATGCTTGATACCAGACCATGAAATTAAGGTGCTTCCACGGGATGCATTGCGCATCGTTAAGTTAATTAATTCATGCGTCATTATCGCGCGCCTTTGGCGCACACACGCAGAAAACATGATGTGTTTATTGAAGGTAATTTTAGTTAACTAAATTGTTATTTTCTCCTAATCTATCTTTTTAATTTACCTCGGTATTTTAGCTTAGCTATTATCCTTTTTATGTTTATTTTTTTTTTTTTGAAAAATAATTGACGACAGAAAAATGAGCATTCCCGGGAAATCCCACGATTTGTGGACTTAAAATAGTGTTTTGGGTCAATACCGATTAATACTATAGTTCCCTACCAAAAAGATTATCTTATGCTTCATACATTCTATGGGTAATTTTTGTCTCAACTCTGTTTTGCCTATATGCGTTCTGCTACCAAACAACCTGACAAGGAGTGATCAAAATAGACTTATTTTTAAAGGGAAATGGAGGAATCGAATAACTTACCTTTGTCTTAAGGGAATCACCTTAAAAGTAAAATAGATCACTCGGCAAGGCTGCATCACAAGTTTTAGCACCTAAAAGGAATAAAATGAAGATAAAGAAACTGAAGATGTTCTCACCATTCGATACATACGCACGATTCTCATAACTGCTGAAAAAAAATTTTGCAAAGGATTCTGTTGCGTTCGTCCATTTTCTTTAACACAGCCTTGTTAGTTTAACTTTCGTTTGTATCTCTGGATATAAGATAATGTTTTCTTAATCACATTGTATACTTGACTTATAATTATCAAACACATGACAAAATCTTGGATTCCATTTACTTATTGAAATAAACATCTGTTGTTTTCCGAGAAACTTGAAAATTATTTGACTCTCTAGGCAAAGAAATCGCGTAACATTAATATATAATAATATCTAATAGAGGCATTGTATGTATGCAATGTTTTATCAACGATGTTTCGATTAACAATATAATAACTAATGGACACCTGAACGGTTAGTCACTAGCTACCGAAGTGGCTGACGGACCTTGCACAAAATGAGCTGTCGTTTATTATTTTTTCTTTGACAGCCCAATGGGGAAAAACAACACATCTAATTGCGAGAAGAAATTGTTATTATTGTTACTGGAAAAAAAGTCGGTTAAAGTGTAAAATTTTGTATAATGAAAAGAACTGAGAGGAGACATTTTAAGTAAATAAAGATAAGAAACGAAAAATGGGAATTGAAAAATTATAAGACTTACTCGACATTTGTAAAGGGTCAAATCTATCAGATCCTATATCAAGACTGAAAATTAAAAAAAAAGTCGTGATTCGATTTCCGTATTTATGAAAGGGGAAAAAACATCGGTATTGGATATGGAGGGTCAAAGCTGAAGTGTCTGAGTGTTTGATTGTTTCATTATCTTAATAGCCTAAAGGCAAGAAAGGTCCAACCTTCTAGAACTCAGTTTTTTCTTGCCAAAAAGCCTGGAATAACCTCTAAGAGAAATGCTGAATCTCCTGAACGTTGATTGGTTCTGCTTTGTTTTAACCACAGGCAGTCAGTACGAACTGTTAAAGGTCAAACTCTATTTGATCTCACACTTTTGTAACAACCACTGAATTTCGTTTGATTTTAGCCATGGGGGAAATACTCCATCAATTCAATTCAATTCAATTCATTTATTTTTGCCATTAGCCAAAAAATACAATATAAATACGTACATTAACGATGATACACAATATTCCTACTACTACTACTACTACTACTACTACTACTACTACTACTACTACTACTACTACTACTACTACTACTACTACTACTACTACAAAAGCAACCTTCAAAAAACTATTTCCATTGTAAAAACAAATAAAAACTTTCTATGGTTTAAAATTGATAAAAAATTCTTGAATTCGTCAAAGGATTTTTACGTTTGCGGGGTTTATATCCCTCCATGTAACTCTAAATATTTCGATTCCGAAATATTCGATCAACTTGAGCAAGATATACTGTGTTTTTCTTCAGCGGGATCAGTGATTCTACTAGGCGACTTTAACTCAAGAACTGGAAAATCCTCCGATACAGTTTCCCAAGATGGAAACAATATAATCACCAATGATCAGTCAGAATCAGCTTTCCACCCAGCAGAAAGAAATAGCTTCGACAATGTTCTAAATACTCACGGGAAAAAACTGCTTGAGATATGCAAAACTTTTGATTTAAGGATAGTTAATGGAAGGGTCAATGGAGATACCTTAGGTAGACCTACCTTTCATGGAACAAACGGGACAAGTGTTATTGACTATTTCATCTGCGATCACCATACATTTCTAGACGTTGCCAACTTTGTTGTTGAAAAACCATCCCCCATATCAGACCACAGTGCTATTTTAGCGTGGTTAAATCTTAACACCAATCTACCAGCAGGGGAAATTCAAAGAGCAAATTCTAGCAATCGGTTAATGAGATTACCGCGCCAGTTTTACTGGGAAAACGACTCTTTCTTAAAATTCAAAAACACGTTACGCACGGAACCAATTCAAATTCTTATCAGAAACTACTTAAAACGAGACGATGGTGATGTTAACACCTCGTTAACTGATGCTGTAAACATTTTGACTGCGACTTCAAAACTTTGCCTCAAGATTAGAATAAAAAAGCCTCGTAAACGCATAAAGAAAGCTTCAAACAAGAAATGGTTTGATAGCGAATGCCGATTAAAAAGACATGAAGTACGAAAACTCTCAAATCAAAAGCATCGCGATCCTCTCAACTCCGAAATACGAGAAAAATTTCACCAAACGTTGAACGAGTACAAAAATCTCCTCGATTTAAAAAAGAA